>NC_064909.1:13710000-14021250 GCF_929443795.1 Astur gentilis
ATATTTGTATTCAAATTACCTCCATCCAGAAGCATGATTATTGTCAGGGAGCAGTGCCTGCTGTTGATTTCTCCTAGATGGATGATTAGAGGGACAAAGGTTTTTCCTGGCATGACTCAGAAGGACCACCAGTGGGTCACATAACAGCGCATATGGTTTCTGGCCCAGTTCAAAGCTTTTCCCATTTCATCCTATAGCAAAGGGCTAGCACAGGCACTAGTAGTCTGTCGTGGTTATGGGTCCCCAAAGGCACTCTGTGCAGATACTGTGACCTACAGAGTGTGTGCAGGTAACCAGAACAGACTTGACTATTTTCAGCAAACCACATATTCAACGTAAAGCCATCCTTTCACATGTTTCATCTTTCAGCAATTATAATACTTTCCAATTGCAGCTGTTTCTCACCAACCTCACATGTGCTTTCTCAATGAGACACTTTTTGAAAGCCTACCAAACCACATTAGTGGAAAGCCTTGTCTGACAGCTCTTGCAGAAAAGTGTCACAGGAAGCAAATAAAGTGGGCAGCACATTAATTATTTTTCTTCAAACAAATTATTTTAAACCCATTTCCTCCCACCATTAGCTGAGTAGCTACACTGGAGGCACTACACCACACTGAATAGCCCCAACCTCTGCTGATGGTAGGAAGGTTCAGTGCCCAAGATGTGCTTGTTGGGAAGCAGGTTCCACTTGGCTTGAGAAAACACATGAACGGTAAGTAACAACAATATGGAAAAAATCCACGAATACGTCCAGTTCTCTTTTCTAGTGCTTAGCAGGAAAACACCCTTGGAAACAAAAAAGGTTTCTCAGTCTTTAAGACAATGAGTGGTACTCCCTAAACACATTTAAGTAGCTCTGGAGTCTAATTTTACCAACCTTCCAAACATACAAAAAGTAACAAGGCACCTATTTCCTTACTAAAATTTACAACAGGTAACCTAAGTGTCAGGAGCCTACAACCCTAGCAGGGCTAGACATGAAACTATGAAACTTTAAAATCAGATAAGGTAATATTTGCAGAACCACATACTTCCCACCCTCCAAATTGCAAATTTGCACACCAATTCCTTCCATTTCAAGTTACCACAAATGCGGGACAAGGTATCACTTACTATACGAAGAAGTGTTTTGTACGCTGCAGGACTGATGGCTCAGCAAGGGAAGGCAGGATAACCCAAGCACCAGAGAAGAGCAAAGAGAGAGCAACAGGGCAGCACGGGGTCTTTCACAGGTTGGAATAATAACCCACATGTGGTGTTGCCTGGTATGCTCCCACCACTAGACAGGGAGAGATTGGCCAGGCCTGTGTCAATCAGCCTGGACAAGGCAGGCATTCAGGTGTGATCTGGCTAAAATTAAGCCAGCAGGCAGATTTGCATATCAATTGCCCATGGCTGGTACTTGCATGCCCATTTATTCTGTTGCCCATAAAGATCCCTTGCAGGTTATCAATACGTACAATGGTTTCGCAGCATCAGATTTCTGTATCTGTGGCTGCATTCCAGCAAAACAACCCAGAAGACTTGTTCTGTGCTCAGGTCAGAGTGTCAGTTCAAACTCATTTCTCTCACTTCAGCTTTCATAAATTTCATTTCAGTTTCTCAAGACTGATCCACACAGGAACTGATACGAATACCTGATTTTTTTCCTGGGCAGACCTATTGCAGCAACAGATGAACTTTGCACAGAATCAGTTTTTTCATCCCTCTTGCACCTCTCTGCTTCTCTGAGCAGCTGCCCGGTGATGTCTTCCTCTTAGCTGCCTGAGGCTGGGCCAGGCAGGGCCGGGCAGCGATGGGGATGCTCAGGTGCTGTCCTGGGGGTGGCGAGACATTGTCACGGCAGGGGCGGGCAGGATCCACCTGCACGTAACACGGCAAATCTGGCCTATCTGGAAACCTCTGTCTACTCTTTTATGAGAAAAAACAAACCAGTATGTCCAGTGGGGGGCCATGGCACTGAGGCAGAGACAGGAGCTGTCTAAAAAGATGAAGTCATAAGAACAGAAGAAAAGAATTGCGTTTTGGCCCAGAATAGACCTCCTGTGAAAATTTCCAAACAGGAGTATTTTTCCTAGCCTTCCCTACTGCCTTTGAAACTTTCCATAGGGAACGCTTCATTTTCCCACTCCAGCCACAGCCGCACGACCTCAACGTGACTGTGCCCTCCCGTTGGCTTAGAAATCTCGTAAACTCCCCTTTATGGGCACCGGCAGCTCTGCGGTGAGTGGTGTGAGACTGATCTCCCCACTGAGATTAGATGCGCTTGCAATACCAACTCTGTGTTATCTGTACATCTCCCGGTGCTGTCAGACATGATAAGCATCCACCACGGGACAGACATAATCGGCAGAGTGAGGAGAAGTGGGGCTCTGAGAGCGAAGGGAGAGGTGAGATGCCCCCCGGCAGGAGCCGTACACCTTGCCTCCAGATAATTTTATTCTGTAGGCCTTCGGTTACTGCTCTGCAATTTCACTGCCTGGGGATTGCAGAGGACAAGAAAACTTCTCCCCTTACCAGTTATGCTGAAGTAGGAGTTGTCTGCAAGCCCAGCTATCCAGTGTTGGGTATATGATGAGCTGGTGATCTGAGCCTAACTCCTAATAAGAAGGATCCTGGAAAATTGCCATATCCCTGCAATTTGTTTTAAGTCAATCTAATAAACATGGTGTTCAAAAAAAACCCCTTGAAAACTGAGCTTCAACGACAAGTTCTCTAATGGTAGGAGGTGCTAGGATTAAATTGCCCATTCAAACTTTATTTTGCTCCTTTCTGCACATTCATTATTATACAGCTTTTAATTACATCCTACATTTTGCAAAGAGCTCATATCTCCTTCACTGAACACGATGGATGGAAAGAAGGAGTGACATGGAGTTAAAACGCAGGTTCCTGACAGGTAAGATTTGATCCCAAACTGCTGAAGTCTGGCAGACTGTAAGGAAACGAATGTAGGGTTTCCCACTGCAAAGTATCTGGTAAACTTAACTGTGACAACAGCCCTAACAATAGTAGTGTAGTGACTCCCATGGGAAAACCAATTTGATTTAAATACTCTTTATGCCCCTTTAAAAATTCTGTTTACATGATAAAGATATCATAAATGCATATGAAATGAGACAAGCAAGGCTTCGACGGAGGAGGAGAGATGGGGAGGCAGGATGGGAAGACTATAGATGCTTTTAAATCAATGGGAAACAAACAAAACCCTTAGGAAGTTGGCTAGTGGGATTGTCAGATAATGCTTCCTATAAGCCTTATGGAAAAAAATGTATTTATGCAAAAGAGATACAAACTGAAACGGCAAATCTGCTTTAAATTTTGAAAAAGGTCTATTTGCTTGCAAATCTCTCGTCAGCTGCAGAAAAGATATCAGAAAAGGATAGGACTGAAAGTCAATTTGCTTGCAAATCCTACAGATAAAGACGACACTGGGATACAATTGAAGAAATAACATGCACATCATTTTCCTCGTTTTGTCATTTGGAGCTTACAAAATTTTTCTGGAGCATATCAGCAAGTAAGCTTTAAGGGGTGAAAAAAAGCTGGACTGTGTTTATTTGAACAAAGTTTAGATAGCGAGTTGTCTACACTTTGGCAAACTCACAGTTCTGTGGGAGCAAAAATAAACTGTTTAATTTTACTTCCAAAGAAAGAATGAAAGATAATAAACTCAAACTGTAGGAAACAAGAGTAGTCACTGTTGTTGCTGCTTTTGAAACAGTAAGCTTTGGCCTACGTTATCTTATGTTCAAAACTCAACAACAACCACAAAGGTAATATTCACAAGAGATAATGCAATTTTTCCCAAACTACTTTTTTTTCTACTTTTCTTTCTGTATTTGTTAATAAAAGCTCACAGAAGCAGAAGAACATTATATTCACTCTGCAGATCATATGCCAAGTAGACAACTGTGTATAAGAAGTATGTCTTCTCTATATGCAAATGAGTTATTTTTTACAGAATGCAAAGGATACAAATGCAAATTACGCAGAAGTATTTTCATCAAGTGTCTTTAAAAAAAAAAAAAAAAAAAAAAGGCTTCCAACAGCAAGATTAGCAGCTGGTGTAAATGCAGCTCCACACTTCCCTTTTCCTTCCATCAGACCAAATCCTGTCTTTGCTCCGGGACTCCCTGCCCCAAAGCCCAGCAGCGGCTCTCTGCTTTCCCACACACCTCCCTCTCTGCCTGGAGAAGTGGGGGAACACCAGCACCCACATCTCCCCAACTCCAACCCTTGTGTTTAGACTCGCTGCTGTCATGGCATGAGCAGGGACCTCACTGGCAAGCAACCTGCCACTGCGTGGAACCCACACCTCGTCCCTTTGCAGGCACCCATCTCACGTAGGTTTTCCTGCAACCTTCCTGGCATGGGGACCATGCGTTCACCATGGGGTTATGGTCCATGGCTACAGCGTGTATGTGGTCTGATGAAAGGAGAGAATATGCTGTCTGAAAGAAAAGCTTTACCAGGGCGAGCAGTGGAAAGAACTGTCTGTATCACACGTGCAACGAGGGGGCTGAGGTCTTAGCAGTAATAAAGTCCCAGCCAACCCTATCAGCTGAATAGGGCTAAGAAATGACACAGGCAGAACATAGCAGCACAAAGCTGAAGACGAAAACCCCTCAAAAAAAACCATAAAAGAAGAAACCCCCTCAAATCAGGATGGACCCCAAGAAACGTAAACCATAGGCGGCAACTGGAGCATACGCAGTCCATATTGCTGTTCAAAAGCCACCCCCTCACCCTGCTCTCTCAAAAGACCCCTCAGCAGTTTCCATTCGCTGGGGCTATTTCTGTTTACCTGGCACGTCTTCAGCGGACAGGCTGCTGTTTTTAAGGCGAAAGATGAGTAGCTGCCCCATGATCAGGCTGGGATCACACATCTGCCTGTGGTCCTCAGGGACCATGTGCCGTCAGCACATTTGTGGCTCTGTTCAGTCCCTTCCTCACGTGCGTGAGCCCTGGGGTTATTTCTAGTGAAGCAGGAGCACGAGAGACAAACCCTCCCGAGCATCCTCTGCTAGCTCCCGAACACCTTCCCTGCCCAGTGAAAGACCTTAATTCTTATTATAAAACCAAGAGAGAGTTGTGATTTGGCTTATAAGCCACCAGGACAGCTCTTGCCTTCAGGGTCAGTGTGCTCATGAGCCAGAGCTGGCTGCAGTGGCCATGGCTGGGGAAGGGGGAGGCGTTTCATGGAAGGAGCAGCCTCTCAGAGGGGCACTGGTCACAGCCAGCCTTGAAGAACCTTTGCAACACCTTCATCTTCCCACAAGCTTTCTCCAATCAAGGATTCCTGCTCAAAGCTGAAAGCGCTCGTGCTGTTGACTGCAAGAAAGAGAAGTTAAATCTAATCCACCCCTTCTTCCTTGCTGCCACAAAAGAAAAAACCACTAATCCTAGCAGATCTTTGACCAAGAAAACAAATGAGAATGGCACAAACTCCATGAAACCCCTAAGGTAGGTGGCTATTGCCTTTGTGTAAGAAGTAGGCAGAGACTCAAGCGAATGGTGCCCAGTAAAAGGCTGAAGTCAAGAGGCAGGGCCATCCTCCCTGCTCCCCTTCAGTCGGCAGCCCCATCCCATCCCCACTGGCTCGGGCACAGGCTGCCCCATGCCTGGCTGGAGCTGCCTGGATTCAACGGGGTGGGTGTGGGGCCAGAACAGACCCTACTTCCCAAGTGACTTGTTCCATCTCCGAGTGTCCTCCAGGAGATGGGCAGCACTGACAGCATTAGCTCCTGACGACATTTGTTTCCACGCTGCTAAACCAGCAAGGAATCCAGCAACTAGCATAAGCAGTGGGGACTGGCATTTAGACTGATAGGGCTTCGTTAAGCCATTCCCACTGGTTGTAAAACTACTTTGGGATGAACTTTTAGCATTCATGGCTCAGTGTGAGGAAGTGTGAAGAATTACTGCAGAATGACAGCCCTGGAAGGGAAAGGCTGATTCATTCTTTCTGTGTGAAAGCACACACTCTAATTGTGTATTTTAAAAGCATTCTAATTTTCACAGCTATTATGCCGGTCAATGCAGCTTGAAGAGACAGTTGACTATTTATATGTCTCTGCTTCCCAACAGGAGAAGAATAAGAGTGTTACTGATGATAAAGAAGGCATCTTGCTTGCTTTGCTGAATTCAACATCAGTAAAAACTTCACATTTTTGCAAGGGCTGGGTAGGCAGGTAAACCCCAGAATGATTTTGTCTTTCCCAGTGGTAGTCTCGCTCAGGTATGTGAGAGGCTTAGTATTTTTTTCACTGATGGCACATAATTTCTTCCATGATCTTTTTCTCAAAGTAAGACAGGCTGCGTCATATTCACAGGACATCACATGCATGGCTGGTAAAGAAATATCTTCCCTGTTCTGATAGTCAGCTTGGGGGATAGCAGGCCAAACAGCTTTGCATCCTGAAGAAGTGGAATCTACACGAAGAAGGGAACAGATTTGTGGCTTAGGCACTGGGTTAAGATGCAAGAGAATTGAATTTAATTCCTGACCATAGGCATTGCCTGTGTCTTGCAGCAATTCCTTTACTCTTGGTGTGCTCCAGCTCTCTATCTGTAGGAAGCTGCCCTGACACCTCCAAGTCACAACAGTTCTGCAAAGATAAATTCATTGTGTTTGAGCGTCAGAAAAAAACAGAGGCATGAATGACTTCTGCAGCTTCCACTTGTTTTTGTGCTATGTTATGCCCAAATGGACTGAGCGTTATTCATAGTAGGAGGTAGGTAGGCGGTAGGTTGAAAAGATGTATCTTTTTATCCCAGAAGTACACATCAGAAATTGTTTAAGCAGCTAGATCCTAAGTTAGCTGCATATTCAGCCAAATGCAGAATTTTGGATGAAAATTTCCCAAAAGGTTGGGGTGTTTGCCTCCAGGGTTGTATATCTGGCAGATGTCACACTTAATCTATTTTGTCAAACACGCAGCCTTAATCAGCGAGTGTTATATGAGGGCTAAGCACAACCAGGTCACAAAGGAATGTACTGTCTCCAGAATACTAATGAAAGATTAGCTCTTCAATTGAGCCTCTGAATTTTGAGGAATCTTTTGTTTTGTTTTTAGGTTAAACTAAGGGCAAAATAAGTAGTAAAGCATGCAGATGAGGCACTGTCATGAGAAAATAATAATTTGTTTCACTGCAATAAGAACTCTAATTTACATAAGATGAGAAATAATTAAATTGGAGCTGAACCGTGTGCCCTATCGTTTAACTGAATCTGAGCTACATGTCTACGGCTGTTTTATTGGGGCTGGTTCCTGGAAAGCATTTGTTATTAGTCATTTTTGCAGCAAAAAGATGAATCGACACTTCTTAAATGAGCAAGAGAAATAAGTCCTGGAATAAACTCCTGCTGAGTACCACAGATCAATACAGACAATAGTGATGTGCCTGTAGAGCTGTGGAAAGCTTAGTCAACAGGGAATTTAAAATATTGGTGAAGAAAGCCTTCTGTGTATACTTGATGCCAAAGACAACTGCTACAGCTACCCGCTCTCTTTTAACAACTCAGGCTATATGATTTCACTACATAACTGTCTTCTTTCCTAACTACTTCCTTACTACATGAATGAAGAACATTAAGCCCATTAAGACCCATATGACCTTCAGGATTGGAGTTTCCCCATCAAGGGTGTCCACCCAGCTGATTTCTCTTCAGAAAGTGTTCTAGAGCTGCCTGGTGTTAAAGGTTGCGGGTTTTTTTCTTGTTTGCTTTTAATTTCAATATTCACACATTGGATGGCCTCCTTTTTTCCTGTTAAATTACAAAATCCCTCAAAAATCAGATGAGTTGTTTAGAAAATCAAAGACCATCAAAACCTGGCCTTTTACCCTTTTCTTAGAGAAACCTAGTAGATTGAAAACCCTGCTTCCCCACTGTAAGGCACATCCCTCAGAGGTTTACACTATTTTACAGGTCTTTCTGAAATCCCTCCAATTAAGTGCAGACACCTTGACTACACAGCATTTCCAACTGTGACTTGATCTCACCTCTTTGTATACACGTGTCTCTTCCAAATTGCCTGAGCTTTAAGGGAAGGTTTCCAATATGTCCACCTACATGGTAACAAGGTGCCTGGCCCGCCCCAGCTGCTTGTGAAAAGAGCTTTTCCATTTCTTGAGCTGAGGAGCTCTACTGCTCCTTTCAATATCCCCCATCCCAACCAGCTACCCCCAGAAAATCACCTTTTCCCTGTCTCCGTTTGACACAAGGTTTCTTCTTTCATTACTCACAACATTTTATCAACAAATCCTGATGAAAAATACTGAGACTATGAGTTGGGTATGATCTAGCCTTACCAACAACATCTGATGTACATCGGCTATCTGGAGCACATCGTGTTGTTTCAAAGCTATGATGAGACTAAGTTTGGGACTCACCGGATTGCCTGGTTTAGGAGTGACCACAGAAGGTTTATCCTAAAAAGGATTAAATCAGTGATCTCATGCTGTATTTCAGCGAGCCTTGCCAGCTGCAAACACACTGTCTGTTCTAACATTGTGCTGTGCTCCTTCCAACGCATCTTTGGAAATATGTGCTGCAGACCTCTGCTTCAGGTGTGGTCTCCTCTTCTGACCTGGCACGTCAGGGCAAGCACTGAGACTGGAAGAGCAGAAAGAGCAACCTGCTCTACTCAGTATGTGTTTGCCTAAGGAATTAGGGGAATCACAGATTTACAGTTCGTACAAAAGAAAGCTCCTGCGCTGCCAGCTTCTCGGCACAGCTCAAACACATTTGGGACTCGAATGGAAAAATTGGTGGTGTGCTATCACCACTGTACAATAAATGCGTTAGAGAGTCCTCAAAAAACAGTGCAAAGAAGTATATCTGAAGTGCCTGAAGCACTCAAAACTCGAGTGACCTGTTAAAACTACAGAGGAATTCTGGGCAGAATGGGAAGTGGAAAGTATCCCTACACTATCAAAGTCCAAAATCTCTTGACTACAAGAGCAATATTTCCAAAAATTCACACGCATTATTCAAAATCAGTTAAAATCACCATCTAAGAGCACAAATGTAAGTCCCACACCCATCAACAGGCATCTTCATCCTGCTGAATAAATCTAGACATACCCTCAGGGGGGTTGTGAGTGACCAACCTAGCTCCACACAAAGATTAATGTCAGAAAAAGACTAGCGCTTGTGAACTCTTGGCTTCTAGTCTTATGACTAACTCATCATCTAGAAAACATGGCCAGGTCTAAAGAGCACTATTAGGGAAATAAACAACAGGTTCATATGTGACCGAAGACTTTTTTTGTGACAAGAGCTTGGAGGAAATTTTTTCTTCCATGGATTTGTTTTGGGACAAATAAAGCAAGTTTAGCAACTCTGCATGAACTCAAATTCATTTTGCTGAATTAGTTACTGGAAAACATCTTTACATATTTCCCTTGAATGCCTTTTATATTTCCTTAGTGAAACATTCAGAATTTTTAATTTGAAATAGATTTTATTCCAATGTTCCCTTTCCTTTTAGTTATAAAGACATATGTCTTTTTCAAAATGTATTACATGAGGATTCTCCAATCTTTGACTTCCTAACGCTACCAGGAAACACTTAAGATCCAAAAGTTCCAGAAGAAAAGAGTGGACAGCTCAGCTCAGCTCCTGTTGCTCCTTCTACAGTCAGCACCTTCATCACTAGTGATACTGGCAAACTTTCTCACAGTCTCAGCACAGAGCTCAAAGCATATGAAAACTATATTAGGAGAAGTCAAAGAAAACAGCAAAAGAAAGAGGCTACCGCAGAAGTCCAGTTTCCTACTGTTCGTGTCCTTTGTCATATAGCTCTCCCTGGGAAAAAAATAAAAACTGTATATTCCTTAGTCCTTAGCAAACTAGACACAATACAGGTCACGGCTTCAAAGAACATGCATTTTGGGTGTTGACTGGCCAACTGTCTGCTGCAAGCAAATTGGCAAAATGTCAAACAGCTATTTTTTCTTCATTAGCTCTTCCCCAGGTTCCATTCCTCATGAACTTATCATATTTGGGGAAAAAACATTTGTGGCAGCTATCTTTTTATTAAATCTAATTGATAATGAACATTGATTCAGAAGTCACCATAAAAAGGTGTCCTGGTTTTGGCTGGGATAGAGATAATTGTCTTCCTAGTAGCTGCTATAGTGTTATGTTTTGGGTTCAGTATGGGAAGAATGTTGATAACACACTGATGTTTGTAGTTGTTGCTAAGTAGTGTTTATACTAAGTCAAGGATTTTTCAGCTTCTCATGCCCAGCCAGCAAGAAGGCTGGAGGGGCACAAGAGGTTGGGAGGGGACACAGCCAGGACAGCTGACCTAAACCGGCCAAAAGAGTATTCCATATTGTGTGACGTTATGCCCAGTATATAAACTGGGAGGAGTGGGGCTGGGAGGGATCGCCGCTCAGGAACTAACTGGGTGTTGGTCGGCAGGTGGTGAGCAATTGCATTGTGCATCACTTGTATATTCCAATCTTTTATTACTATTATTGTCATTTTAATATTGTTGTTATTATTATCATTATTAGTTTCTTCCTTTCTGTTCTATTAAACTGTTCTTATCTCAATCCATGAGAGTTTTACTTTTTTCCCCGATTCTCTCCCCCATCCCACCGGATGGGGGGGAGTGAGTGAGCAGCTGCATGGTGCTTAGTTGCTGGCTGGGGTTAAACTGCAACAAAAGGCAAGGAGAAGAACTGGTAGCCAATACTCTCCTTTAAGCCTGATTTCCTGTATCAAAATATTTTTTTAAAAGCTCATGAAAGAGACAGGACAAAGAAATTTGAGGTTGAAAGGACCAAAAGGGAAAACAGATGGAAAAAAATAGGTCATAAGAGACATGGACTGAAGGCTGTGACTTTCCCCGATCCCCTGGTAGGAGACTTCCTCCAGAACATGTCTGTTTACTGGAGACAGCTTTATTCAGAGGAAGATAACCTTTTCTGGGTTTTGCAATGGTAGATGGCTGGAAGCTGACTTTTCTAGAAGCTGACGTGTATGACGGATCAAGTACACTTGAAGTTTCTCTACCTTATCCAACTCTAAGCTGGCAGCCTTGGGAGAAGGAAAGCTTACTTTGGTTATCCCCTGATTTGCTGTTCTCTCTCTCCTGAAAGACACCTTTCAGGTAAAGGACCTGTTTGTTCTTTGCATAAGAAAAACTTCACATTTCCTGCTCCTTCTGCACATTATTCTATAAGCTTTGTGCGTAGGATGATTCTACCTCAAACACCACAGCTGCACAGGGCAGCTTGGCCAGCTTTTCCCAGGAACCAAAGGCAGTGGGTGCACAAAGCAACCCTGCCTTCAGCTGGGACTGCCCTCAGTAACCACACCAAGGCCTGAGCCCAAAGAGACCTTCTCCAGACTAAGGGGAGCTCACACCCTTCACCTTTGACATGTCTTTCAGGCAACATCGGAAAGATACACCTCTTGTTGGCTCTCTCTGCTGCACTAGAGAGGAGGTGCAGCAAAAGGGATTGATAGTTAGGAAGGAAAACATTTTATCACTAAGAAGGTGCAGATACATTAAGGTCTCTGAGGATATGTAAAGGTCTTACTGGGTCTTTAAAAACACTTATGTTAAGACGCTCCTGATCTTAATAGTAATTTTTCCACTTAGCTTTTTAATACACAGTTATGAAGACTCACTCTGAAGATCAAAGATCATCTCTTCAGCGGAGACCTTCTCTCCACCTGTGCTTGTGCATTATCGGCAGTGCATTAACAGAGAATTGATTTTCTAGTTTAAGTGTACCTTCATGCAGTCGCTAAGGAAATGCTTTAGGAGCATCAATGTTGTAGCTAAGTAGAAGCCTTTTTTTTATACCAGCTTTTCAAAGACATCTGAAGAAGATGGCACCCTTTTCTTCTCTACTGACAGCAGCAGAGATGACATTTTAACTGTAGAGGTAAGCCTTGGATGACATATTAGCCACTTAGAGTGATGTCCTGAGAACAAAATGCCTTGGAGGGCTGGGCTGTAGGTATTGCCCATCCTCCTGATACGTACTAATTGATTGATGAGAAATCAGACTTGCTTTTCAGCATTATCTCCTTCCAACTTTTTCTAGATAACCACTAGCTTCAACCTGGAGAGAAGATCTGCCAGACAGGCCATTTGAGTCAGTATGATGTTTCACAGGACATTTCTTAGTAATGAACAGGGACCTTCACAAAGAGGCATTTGGGTTTGGCCAGATCTTGTCCAAGCGCTATTTTTATCTTCATGCCTACAACAGTTTGGGGAAAAGGGAGTGGAAAGGGGCACAGAGAAGGCAGAGAGAAGGGCTTGGGCAGGGTCACAGAGCAATGCTGGGTACAGAGCCACCACACGCCTCATGCTTCTCGTTTCAGTGGTGCCATAGACCCAGCATGGATCCCGATTCGGTTCCCCACCAAAACTGGCTCTTGCTCATGGCACAGTCTGTCATCTCACAAAAGCTCTGTTATTGTTAACAATGTATTTTTATCTTTTTAGGTCAAAGGCATGTTGGAGGTTCGCTGACAGCAGGTGATGACTGTGCACTGGCTGCCAGGCCCCCAGGTGGGAGATGCAGTGCCAGCAGTTCTGGGAAAAGGTACCTTGCCAGGGGCTGAAGCTGGCTGAAAACCTAACTCCCTGGGACATACTACTTTCGGCTTTCCCTGCTCCATTATAAAAATGGGAAAAAGGGTTGTGGAGGGTCACCTTTGCATATGGTACAGCAACAGGCAACTGAAACAGACACACAGCTTTTCTCTTTTTTGTTCCAAGAGGTGAATGCTTTGGGCACTTTGGCATCATGACTTTTTCAAGCAGTAATTTGAATTACTTGGTTAGGCAATGCATTACACGAGCCATGTAGTTCTCAAGAAGAAAATTCTAATTAAGTCCAAATAAATAAGTTTTAAATGAATTTTATTGCTCTGTGAGCTGGTCTTATTTAGAGTAGAGGCTATTAGAAAATATTTGTCTTTAAATGGGGAAATAATAAAATAAATTTGAGGACATATCCCTCCAATGCAAATACTGTTTCTGTAGGAGGTGGGAACCACCACCTCCAAAATATTAGTCTCTTTTTCCTGAAGACAGTGCAACATTTAACATAATCATGGCTACAGGTAGGCAGGAGATGCATCTTCTGAAATTCGGAGGTAATCCTGTGCTTACTCCCATTCCTCAGCTACATAATCTGCATATGCACACAAAAGGATTAGTCTGTCAACCCACGCCCATGGATATGCCAGGGGAAGAGACCTGTATTCACACTGAAGTCTGCGTTGCAGTGAGGTCACGGTTTTGTAGGAAAGGCAAAAAACCACACATGTTGACAGAGCTCTACCTGTCATCTCTCCTGGTTCACTTAGTTTGTTCAGCCCAGCTCCAGCCAAAAAACATAAGTAAGTTAATGCAGCGAAGACTGGGAAAGACGCATCACCAATCAATTCAGCCATGCATCATTCACACATTTTTAAAGGCGAGTGAATGGAACGAACCTATGCCCTCCTTCTGTCACCTGATTAAGCAGAATAAACACTATTTATTCCCTTAATGGAAAGAAAATATAACTTGCTTTTGAAATCAACCCTACGAGATATAAACGACTGTTAAGCTAAACATGCCGATCACATTGCACTCATCTGAATAAAAATGTGACTCATTTTTCCCTCTGCTTATGCACCTGCTTCCTCAAGCCCTGCCATCCTGATGACAGGACCCAGGTGTCAGGAACCCTCCCAGCAGGACACTGGTGACACCTCTCCAGCTGTAGCAGGGGAACCTGTTTAAGGTTTTCTGCCCTTGGGGTCCTCACAGTTCTGGGAAATTTTGGAGGACATAGGTCTGACATACCCTTCTCTTGCTGAACAAAACTTCTGTGAGTTATCCCTTTTGAACTCCCCTTTCCAGTGCAATTGCTCCACTGCGGGGACTTGCAGCAGTGCACTGACCACCACTGCTGCCCAGAGCCAGAGGGAAAACTTCTATCAGCATCTTTGTTCTTGTTTTGCATCTGAATGGTGTGTATGTGTGCTGGTTTTGACTGGGATAGAGTTAATTTTCTTCATAGTAGCTAGAATGGGGCTATGTTTTGGATTTGTGCTGGAAACAGTGCTGATTACACAGGGACGTTTTCATTCCTGCTGAGCAGTGCTCACCCAGAGCCAAGGGCTTTTCTGCTTCTCACCCCACCCCACCAGCGAGGAGGCTGGGGGGGCACAAGGAGTTGGGAGGGGACACGGCCGGGACAGCTGACCCCGACTGACCCGAGGGATATCCCACACCATATGATGTCATGCTCAGTGTATAAAACTGGAGGAAGAAGAAGGAAGGGGGGGATGTTCAGAGTGATGGCGTTTGTCTTCCCACATCACCGATAGGCGTGCTGGAGCCCTGCTTTCCTGGAGATGGCTGAACACCTGCCTGCCCATGGGAAGTGGTGAAGGAATTCCTGGTTTTGCTTTGCTTGCGTGCACGGCTTTTGCTTTACTGTCTTTATCTCAACCCATGGGTTTTCTCACTGTTACACTTCTGATTCTCTCCCCCATCCCTCTGCATGGAGCTTAGCTGCTCTGGGGTTAAACCACAACAGTATGGCAGTGGTGGGGAAGCAGCACCTCAACATTCAGGAGTAGATCAGAATTTACCCTATGTGTGACTTGCAAGCTGCCTCCTGGAATACTGGCATAAATCAAGAGTAATTCCAATAGACTCAATGAATTCACAGTGCTGAAGCTAAAGTGAGCGAGAAAAGGGGCTTAGCTGCTATGCCTGGGTGCAGAATTTTATCCAGCAGGCTGGATTACTGGTTTGAATGCGGTCCAAGCTTCACCCCATGCATTCACACTTGCTATAGAAACACAGGCCAGAACCTTAAAACTATGGTGGCAGGTCTTCCTTTCCTCACTCGCACCATTTCACTTGCCAGGGGTGTAAGACACCATTCTTCTTGCAACCACTTGTGAATTCAAGGCTCTTGCTCTACACCCTGGAGTAGTCTGCACAGGCAGAGAGCACCAGAGGGTGGAATAATGACTAACGCTTTGCACAGAGAAGCAAGGCAATGGATGTTTCTTGCACCTTCCCCTCAACCATCCTTTCATTCATCCAGAAAAGCTGAGCTACAGTCTGTCCCTACAACTTGCTTCATGTATTCAGCCCTACTGATGTTTTAGGAATAGGAACTTCATTCTCACTTTTCCCTCACTGAACTGCCATGAGCAAGATAAAAGAAAGCAACTTAAAAAACAATCCCAAAGATGTAATTATGTGTATGGTGCCTAAGCAAAGACTCAAGAAGAATTTTTATTATAAACTGGGTTGTTCATCTAGTTACACAACAGATTATCCTGCTAGAGATATTTTCAAAAACAAGTTGATGTGAAAGCAAGATTAGACTCTGGCAGAGCACAGTTGTGCAGAGTCCTCCAATGCGGACTTGGCACCTACAATAGAAGGTGAATGGGATTTCCCTACCTATGGGCTTTTTTTACCTCTCTGGACCTCAAGTTCCCTCATAAAATAGAAATGTCACAACTTATTTATATTTTCAAAAGTCTGTAGGAAAAGTGCCTTTGCTCGGTCTCATGGTTTATTTAATTCAGTATGCTCTTTTCAACAGCAAACTGATCATCTTTCACAGATAGAGCTGTGAGAACTAATTAACAGCCTTGCTTTCAAACGTGTCAAGAAGTATATACGTGTCAGGTATACGATTAGGCATGATCATTTTAATATATTGCTAAAAGCATTTGGTGCTTACATCTGGAATGATCAATTGTTTATAGAACAGCCCCAAAGAGGCCCTAGTCTGTGGAAGATAGCAGGGCAGGTAGTCAGGAGCCCCCACCACTGTCTGGCTCAGCTTTTGGACTCCCTATGTGCCACTGCATCCACAATGAAAGCCCTGTCCGTGCTTTGCTAAAGCTGCTATGGGAAATCGCAAGGATGGTAAGAGCGGGAGAGAAGACAGAGCAGTGGTCGCTCCTGCAGAACTGACCCCGCGGCTGGGTCGGGGGACAGGACAGGCACACGTGGCTGGTGGATGCTGGGCAGCCGGGATCTGAAAGTGCTCCCGCCACAGCCTCCAGTCAGTACAGGGGCAGCGCTGAAGGTAGTATGTTCATATTTGAAACGCAATGTCACTTTAAAGTTCCTTCGCTAGACGGTCAAATTAAATTATAGCTCTGTGGAAATCCCTGCTTTATCATTTACAAGGATGCCTAAAGGAATAGAGGAAATAGAGACAGATAAATATTAAAGCACTTATACCCAACTAAACACAATATTCTAACATTCCCCCCCCCCCCTTTTTTTTTTTAAAGGGCATAACTGTGGGTGAGATCTGTGGCTCTTAACATTACTTTCTCTTCTTTACTCTGAGCAGAAAGACTGGAGTCAGTATACTACAGCCTGGCCAAGAGTTTCTCCAGGATAGATCCAGAGCTGGATTGCTTTTCTTCCCAAGTCAAGGCTGTTATTCTTTCTTTCCCCACTCAAAAATCTTGCAACTTTTGCAAGATCCTCCACTAAAAGTTGGCAACACTCTGTTTGCACACAAACTATCTGATTCCACATATATTAACATCAGCTTAGTTGGGGACAGCAAAAAACCCCAAACACTCTAAGCCCCTCCAGAAATGAAACAAGACAAGATGAAAGCCATCTGAATGTAAAGAATTACTGCAAAGTGGAAGAGGAAAGCCATTTCCCCTCTCCAGGTCAGGCCAAGAACTAATAGTCTAAAACTGCAGGGAGAGAGAAAAAAAACTCTAAAGCTGAGGCAAATGCAGCATTGCAAGGATGGCAGCAGGAGACTGCATCAGAATTCAAGAGCAGGTAGACACTTGTTTTTCAAGGATGGTCTTAAGAAGCTAATCCCAGGTTGTGGCAGGACACGACATTTCAGAGTCCCTTCCACCTCCCTCCTTACAATTTCTGTAACAGCTGCACTGAAATCAGTCTCAGTGGCTAAGGATCAGGCCTAGAAAGCTAAAATAACATTGCCCTAACTTCTCTACATATACCTCAGCCTGAGGATTCACTTCAGGCTTTGTTGTTCCTGTTACATGTTCTCTACCCTGTGCCAAAACCAAATTCTCACTCCAGCCCAAGGGCAGGTTCCACTTCTCTTTTACGTAAGTGAGAGAACAAGTCAGCTGCACCAATGAACCAGCAAAACCCACTTATCACTTCCCATCACGATATCCACCTGCTAGCAGTTTCATGCCAGAACTGATAGCCTGCTATGATATTTTCCTAAACTAGAGTTTTTCTGCAGTAAAAATACTCCAGGGATGGCTCAGCATCAGTTCCCTGAAGATCAAAGGATCAGCTTCAACACTACTATATCATTTGTTATTTCAAAACTGTTTAAAATGATCTCCTGAAAACTGAGTACTAGAGAAATGTAGGTGGGGGTGCTCCTTCAGACTGCAAAACCCTACAGCAGAGGCCCTCCCAGGCGTGTTTGCAGCTTGCTCTCTCTCTGACTCCAACCATGGACCTACAGAGCAGAAGCAAGAGCAGTTTTTGAACCACAAAAGGAGATGCAAATATTGCAGCTCTCCAAGAGCCTGAAGGAGAATTCCTCATCTCAACTTCCTCTCCTGGTCCTCCCTCCTCTTCCCCTTGTTTTAAAATAAACAAACCGAGAAAAGTCTGAAACAGTGAGTCAGTGCTAAACTGCACAGTTTGTTTGCTGTTCCCTCTCCTTCTTTCTGAGATAATATGAGTGCGCAGTGACGGTGAATCTCAGGAAGACTCAGTTGAGTTAATTTACTGATGAAGAAATCTGGTAGGTTCACCACACTGTTGCATGATGACATGCTTCACCTTACCTCATTACATCTGAATTCTAGAGAAAAGAAAGTTTAACTGTAGCTCTGTGCTCACACAAAAGTGGCCATGTAGCCCAGTGTTTCAACAACTCCCAAAGAGGAAACAAGTGGTCCTGGATTTGGCTGGTGCTGTTCAACCTATGAGATGCTACATTCCAGCCCACGTGGCCCTACTGTTCTACCATCATTTCTCATGCTGGCCATAGAAGAGTCATACAACATGTATCACTTCCTATTTTGCTAGCTAAACACACAATTGAGGAAGCTCAAGAAAACTCAGATTCCTTGTTTTAGGTCTTTGTTGCAAAATCACAACTGATCATTTGGTGCCTGGGATAAAGAATTCAGGTTGCGGTCTTTTATACTTCTCCAGAAATTCCAGTGTAGTTCATGTTGATAGAGAGTTCCAGTCACTTAGTAGATAGCAGCATTATGAGACGGGTTTAAAGACCCACCTAGGGAAATTTTGGCCATGCTATGTATGAAAACCACCATTCCCCACAGCTGAATCACTAAGCAACACGTCTTCATTTTTTAAAGAGTGACTATAGTAGTAGTTAAAGTGACTATGAATGAAGTTGCTGTTTCACAACCGCAAACAGAAAAAACCCTCCACTGGCAGGATCTTCCCCAATAGCATTGCTCTCTGCAGATTGATGAAAAATGTCACTCCATTTTTTCCTCAGTTCAGCAGTTACTTACACTTCCTTGTATTCTTTTTTCCCAGTAACCCCAAGAGCGGGTCGCTGCCAAGTCAGCCAAGTACTGTCCTAGAACACACTTTAAGCCTGCAGAGGACTGCAAAGGGTGTTGTAGAGAAGACAACTTGTCTTACAGCAGCTTGGCTGTTCCATAGAGAAACTGAGCCATTCGGGTGGCTTAACAGTAACATCAGTGGCAACCGCCCAGGCAGTCATTTGTCTATTCTGGCAGCCTGAAATAAAACAACCGGTTGTGACTTGGGATGTGCACAGCAATGGCAAATTTCTGCTAATGAAAGAAAAGGATAATAATGCTTGATGGCTTGTCTGAGATGCAATGAGAACAAAATACTCGCCTCTTATGTATGTAATATATACAGATAGATAGACAGACATCTACAGGCATATATACACACACATATACCCAACACGGCTGTATTCTCTCATATACAGAAAGAATTTCAGAGCCAGGCAGAATTAATCTTTAGAAGAATGAATAATTCCAAGTTCATCATCTTTGTATGTACAAGCACAGCGGCTCCAGATTTCACTGGGCCACTGCAGAGGGGTCCAGAAGTTCTTCCTTGACAGAGTGAGATGTGGGGGTATTGGAAGTAGACATCTGACAGACTATGATCACCAGCCAGCACATGATCACCATGTGTCAGCCCAGAAATCTTTTGCTACACTTCAATCATTTGGTTTGAGCAAACGCATGGCAGAAAGGCACCAAAAGAGTTAATCTAAGGGCTGCTGTGCCCTAAAAAAAGCAGCTCACTGTCTATTCTTACTCACTAACCTGTAGTGCTCTTGATCACATTGCATTTTAAGACTTAGTGATTGCAAAGAAATAAAACCTATTTGTCTGCTTGTCAAGTAACTCTATTTGATCTAGAAATTCCTAAGAGACCATAAAATAAATCTCCATTCATGTTTTCTTTCTATACTACATTGATATTACAAGAACAGTCTTAAAGCACTTTCAGGTCCAAAAAGGTAGCTCCTATCTTCTGCTAACTTTCATGATTTTAAATAATGCAGAATTTCCTATTTTATTAACTACTTTAGCCCCCTCTTGCTGAGGGAAATGCTGCAATACAGTGCAAAGTAAAATGGGAAATGAAAAATTGGGGGGAAATCCAATTTCTTATGGTTAAAATAACAGGAGACAACAACGATAATTACCCACTGGAATTTGTTCACTCATCCCAGTGGCAGGTCCGTGTGTTATGTATCAGTTCAGTAAGTACCACAAGGCCCAGAACATGGTCAAGTGTATTTTTCAAGTATTCAATATGTAAAGATCATTGGGGAGCATGGAGGGGTTATTGAAGAACATTTTGAAGGGTGAACTCATGACTCTCATATCTTCTACGGTAACGTAAAAATACATATGAAGCACTAGCAGCCTCTGTTCAATTCTTAGCCTGCTTCAGCTTTTATTTTCACTCTGTTTGTGCTACTCTTAACTGAGAGGTTTGGTTTGACCAAGGCCAGATCCTTCAAACTCTCAGGCTGTGTAAGGCATACCCACGCTGTGCTTCTCGTGTGCACTTGTTGTATCAGGACCTGTGGCTGCCAATTCTGCAACGAGGGCAGACCCCTGTGCTGGCACAGAGTACTCATCGACAGCTGGGTCTTGTCGCTTTTGCTCAGCCTGATTAGTACCTTACTGTGCCAGTATTATCACCAAAACCAAGAGGGATAGGGAAGAACTAGTGATCAAAGGCAGCAGGATTCGGCTGTAAAGAGAACGCATACACTTTTGAGACAAATGGTTTGTCACGTCTTCCATCAGACTAATCAGTAGGCAAACACATCTACAGCACTACCCAAAGCAGGAATAGATCAGCAGCCAGTGAAGAACTATCTCAAAACAGCAGAGAGTAGAAAAGGAAGCAGGAATTCTTGGGAAAACTCTGCCTTCTTTACAGGGAATTAGAGGAGAAAAAAATGACAGTGCCTCATCTTCATTAAATGGATAACCTGTGTGCATTCCAGATGTAACCCCAGTTTGGCTTTCCATCCCGTATCATGCCTTTGCAGAAAGATCTGTCACATACAGGTGCCACCTCACCCGTAGCTGATCCGAGTGTACAGGTGCCCTGAAATGTTGGACCTTCACAATGAATGTTGCTGATGTTGCTATTTTACTCTTTCGGCCATCTATGACCTACTTATATGCCTCTCCGATAGCCAGCACTTCCAGCACCTTCTACATGTACACTATTTTTAGAAAGCACACTTTATACTTACACTTACATCTGTCATCAGGAGATCTATGGCCAACATCTTATTTATGCTACTGTACTTTGACACATTGTCAGGCCTGCATTTCAGATGAAGTTTGATGCTATGTTGAAGGTCATGTCTTTGGTAGCATTTGGACAGGCGCTCTTCTAATGCAGGCTCTGAACACTCATCTCACCCAACTCCAAGCGCACCGTCTAGGGAAGGAGTCACCGCTACCTTGCCACCCTCCCAGCATCAGAAGCACAGGTGAACGAAAAGACCGAGAGTTCTCTTTTAAACAGTGAAATGTGGTGGGAAGGGCTAGAGCAGCACAGCTTGGAAGAACTAGAACTGACCTTGGATAGCCTTTGAACAGTTACTGAAGAAAAGACCAGACGTAAAGATTTCTATTTAATTAAAAGCATATTTTAAAAATCCCAGAGCAAAAAAAGCAAGCCTAAGGGAAGGTTACCCAAAATTCGTCAGTTTTAAGTAGAACATTTTCCATTCTACAGAAAGTTCAGTCCTTCCCAGAAGTTTCGCAAGAGGCGGAGGGGGGCACTTGTCACAGCTGAGTAAGAGGCACAAATTTGACTTTCCTTCAAGTAAGATCGGTGTGATGCGGCCATCCATTGTTATTTGTATAATTCAGACAGGATCTGTGCTCCTCCCTTTATGTTTTGCCTTGAGATTGGTATATAAGGCTACACATAAGCTAGCAGGTCGTACAGAAAACTGAGGAGGGTCTTTCATTTGCTTCACCCCTGTAAGCAAACAGCTGAGTGCTGCTTTGAGACAAAGACGCCTCCAGGAATGAGTTATGCCTTTGCAAGTTAAAATACAGGGTGCTGAGAGCAGATCTCTCTTCTCCGAACCCAGCCTCTGGCACGTCTGTCACAGTCACCAACTCCTTAGCCAGGAAAAGGAGCGGCAGCCCCAGATTCCTCCCACAGTGAGACACGTCCCTCGTCCTGCAGCCACCGCGGTGACACTGCTGCCTTACACCCTTCCGAGGGCAGCAAATAAAGGACAGTGCAATCTGTGACTGCTGCACCATAAAACATACACACAAACCAGAGATATGTGAGCTGCAGCTCTGATGGGAAGACTTTACACCCTCTGGGGCGAAAAGGAGCTCTTCTGCCTCCTGGTTTGAACGCAATAGCTTGTGTCAGGCTACATGGGCTGACTCACCTGCTTGGAAGCATCTGGCCATCAGGAAGCCTCTTCCCCCCCGCTTGTTAAGGACATGTTTTTCTTACTTTAACTTTAAATGCTTTGATTTCCCACCCTTGAATATGAGATCAGCAAAGCATTTGTTGAGCTGTGTAACAGGATTTGATACAATCAGATCTCCCTGGGATAAAAAGAGGAAACAGAAGTCACCTGAGCACTGGATTTACATGGGGACTGTAAACCCTGACGAGAATGGGCAATCAGCCTACTTTGAATGCTAACCGGAATAGCGAGGAGACAAAATTCCTGCCAACTCCATAGCATGGTTGTATTTTAAATGAAACTGCACATCTTTCACTCCTACTGTGGTATGGCCACTGAGGAGGGGGAGGATTACAGAAAATATCACTAAGCACAACGTTATCTGTATTGTTGCTTTTGAAGGAGGGAAAAGACGAATCCTTTACAGCTCCTTGTAGGTGCCATAGCCCCATGTTTCAGGATTGTCTGCCTGCTAGGGAGAACTGGAACCCCAAATCTCATGTTTTCATGAAGAGCTAAAGCATCTCCCGGAGTCAACACCACTGCTTGCATCTTCACAGATGGGTAGATAAGCCCAGGGGCTGCTCCAAGACCAGGAGAGCTATCATTCACAATGTATAGCAGGAGCACCAGCTGGACCTGGTTTAGGGTGAGCCTGATATTTCCAGGGGCGGGCAGGGACTCCAAGCATGCCCAGGCCATTGGAGGTCTTTCCCAGGGCCTTCTTCAGCGAGCCCCAATGCATTTCCTAACAGAACTCTGACCTGGTCCACACCAAAGGGCAGAGGACAAGCAGGTCCTGGGACAAGCCTGGACCTGGGACAAGGAGTGCAGGCACAGGTTACCCAGTCCCAGGAGCCTCCCGCGACACACAGGGTGGCCAGAGCAGTGTCCTCAGCTGCAGAGCGGATGCAGCCATTAGCCACATTTCCCAGGGGAGGAAACTGAGGCAGAGAATAATGGTAAGAGCAGCCATCCTGGATCAGATCAAACACCCTTCTACTTTTATTTGGTACCCCCTACATTTTTGTGTTTGGGAATTACAGGGCAGCAATAAACCTACCCATAGGATTTTTAACCATACTGATAATTCCAATTATAATTAGCAGGCTTAGAAATCGGTACAGAAAGGACACGGGGGTTTTGTTGCATTGCCCAGGATTCCAGAATAAGTTCTGTAAAAATACGCAGAATTAATGCATTTTCATTTTTATGCAGTTCTTTACTATTGCTCTGTCCTGGGTATAGAAACAACTAGACAGCATAACTCTGACCTGCAGCATAAATCACTGTATCACGCGCTCAGTGCTGCTGCTGTCTGGTGATCGGTGGATCCAGCTGAAGGAAAGCGGCAAGATTTGCCTCCAACCACTTTTCTTGGTTGCCGCTGTTGAACCCTCACCTCCCCCTCAGATGACAGGTTATGGAAACTATCACGCGCAGAACCCTGTAGCCTGGGAGCTAATGTGCGTGGCTGCTCTCTTGGTAGGGAATTTAACAGCTGCGGGATTACACGATGATCTTCATGTAAATCATCCTGTGTAAAAATAAGGGTGTTTCATCCACTTTTTGGAAACAATGCAGCCTATTTTAGCCATGGCGATTGTTTGGATGGCTGAGAAGGTTTCTTGTGTCAGGCCTGTGGGTGGAAGCGTGGGCAGAGGTGGGATTACAGGGTATTGTTTCCACTGTTCCTGCCTGCAGTATAACCTCACCATGGACATCCCCCTGTGCGTGGACACTTGCCTGAGCAGCATCCCGTAGGGATCTCGGCTCAATCTCTCTATAATGCTGATTAAATACAGCATGCCTGTGTGCTGGATCACACTACCTCTCCTTTGCTCCAGGCAGCCAGTCTTCATGAAGAAACATTCCCCCCAAAAATTCACAGCCATCATCTGCACACAGCAAACCACGTCCCTCCTCCACGCTCACACCTCAGTGTTCAGCGCCAGGGACAGCTTTTCCCCATTTTCTAAAGGACAAAATGTTCAGGTGCCAGCAGACCAGGAAAAAAATGAGAATGCTGAAGCTGAGCATAAGAACTGTGTTAAAGCTTGTTAAAACTTTTGCCCCTGCCCCTTTCCATAGCATCCAGCACTGCAATGGCTACACCATCCCCAGACACATTTTGCAGGCAGGAAGAATTCATGTCATTGTAGACCAGGCAGGACCCCATGAATTATTGCCCTTTTATGACATCTTACGACACAATGTGAATGACATCATACCCCTGAGAAGCATTACATTTTCACAGATTCCTTTGTCTGTTTTGAAAGGCCATTTGGAAGAGATATCATGGGAGACAGGGGCAAAACCCGTCTGCCTGGTTTAAAGCCTGGGTTTCCCTGGAGCTGGAAACCATTTTTGAAATGGAATTGCATCATGCGAGAAAATAAACACCAGGGGATTCAAAGGCCAAGACATAGGATTACCAGCTAGAGATCCTTTTGTGAATCCCATAAACACTTTACAAGGTGGGCAAAAGTTACTGTCCTCTTGTGCTGTATGGCATTTCACAGCTACATTACATCCCCAAGTATCTACCAAAAGGCACTGAGGGTAAAAAGTCAAGCAGTCAGAAAGTTGTTTGGAGGGAGAAATTGAGGTAATCTTGTCTACTATAACAGTCTTTATTTATCTGATGCCATGCTATTTTTTTTCCTAGCCTCTCCTTTGTTCAATAAGGAGCTACTGCAGCAAACCTTCCTTTTCTCCCACACACCGCATGCCCCATATCTCTGCTACCAAATGCTGTGACTATCCACCTGCAGTGCCCTACACGAGGTCTCTTCAGTGAAATTCAGGAGGACGCAGGTACCCAAGGAGATCTCTGCCCTTCAGCTGCAGAGGGGCACCAGCGGGTCGCCCTGTGATGTTCAGCTAGCAGAGGATGATGAGGCCCAGGTCTCCACACTAGGCTCTGCAGCTGCTTTCTGGCAGCAGAGGACAAAAGCTCAGCCCCATTTCAGAGCCCGCGGAGGACGTGCTTCAGTGCTCAGGTCCTCCCGCCCTGTTCTTTCCCGGCCTCTTTCTAAAGCAGGTTTCTTCACCCTCTGCCTCTCACTTGCCGAGTCCTTATTAATCTTGGTTCTTTTACCAGTCTCAGCTTTGCCCCAACGTACTTGGCTCCCTCCCAAGCCCCTCCATTTCCTCCAAGTTCGCCATTCCTTTGCCATTGTCCTCCTTCTCCCACTGCATCCCAGTCTCAGTGCCTTCTCCCCCAGGTCCTTGCCCCAGACTGCCTCCACCAGTCTTCCTAGAGGAAGTCTTTGCCCTCCCTTGAATTTACACTCAGCCTATAGCTTTGGCTTATGAAAAGAGAAATCAAGAAGTGTTCTTTTGGGGCGCTTTTTCTGAGAACCTTTTTTGGGGTAATATGGCAGGCAGAGGCAGCTGCAGCTGTCCCTCAGCCAGCACTGCACAAAATAGCCTTCCCTTTATACTCAAAGGTTCACATGGGAGATATCCTATAAACTGGCATCCCTTCATGTCACTACCAATAATAGGTGCAATGTATTCCCCTTCCCAGGGCACTGCACATGGCCAGGCACGCTGAGGTCTACCTTCAGCACGAGAGGTGGATCTGAGTTCAGCCGTTCACCAGACCAGAGGGGTTCTCATTTTAGCAGCACCAGCCAGCGCTCCCACCGACTGCAACAGCTGCAGAATGAGCCCGCAGGAGCTGCGCAGACCTCTGACGGGCATAATTAGCATCACTCAGAGCACAGCGCTCTGCACTGCATATCCCAGCCGATGCGAGGTACATGCTGGGTGAATGCTTAGCATTTGGGGAATCTATCCCCAAACAAAACTTGAGCATTTTCTAACCTGTTTATGCGGCACATTTCACCCAAGGAACACACGAAATACTGGCTTTCCAACTAATCACTTTTAACCATCTCTGTTGCTATGAAGCAGCTGTGAAGGCATCTGGCTGGACTGTGCAAGCCCACACATGAGGTGTTTGTTCAGCTTCGAATCCACAGACACAGTGTAAAAGAAGCAGTTGAGGATTAAAAGGAGCATACGCTGCAGACAACAGAAAATTTCCCTTAAGTAGCCAGATCACATCCTTCTTTCTCCCTGCACTCGGTTTCCTCGTGCAGGCAGAAACAAAAGACCTCATTTCTCCAAGTGCTAGCCTCACCTGCTTCTGGATTTGGCAGAACACACAAGCAAGAACCTCCATAAGCAAACAGCCCATGTTTTTTTCCCCAAGACTGATTTTATTTGGAGGTTTGACTTCCAAAGCCCCTAGTGTACTCCCTGTAGGCTAGAGTATCTTGGGAAAAATATTATTATTTTTTTTAGAAACTCCTATAAGCTTCTACAAAGTGTCTCCATTGCAGTGCTCTCTTGCCGAGTTACCTACAGACAACCTGACGGTGTGTAGGTTGGCGATTGCCCAAGGTCCTCTGTTTGTGATGCTGACTGCACCATGTTGTTATTTCCTTGTCGTCTCCTGTATGTCTTGGACCATTTCGTCTCAGACTGTGAACTTTCTTGGGGGGAGGGGGGGTCATCCACACAGCACCCAGCACAGCCACGCTCTGGGTAGCAAGCAGGCAGTGACGTTACATCTCCTCCCCAGGTTTTGCATGGAAAAGCTATAAGGGAACATTGCAACTGTTCATTACTGCAAAAGTGACACCTCTCCATCAATATATTTCCTCTTCAATTCCATCCGAGAGCTCACCGACAGAGAGGAGCGCATAACAAACCACTGTCCTCTTAACGTCAGATGACGCAGCGGAGCCGGCTGGCTCCCAGGAGGGAGTGTTACGCGAAGCAGCTCCCACCTTACCTGCGCTTTGTTATCAGAGCTGTCTGCTGACACTGCACCTGCTCCTTCTAAAAAGTGGTAGAGGAAATCTTATAATATACCCAGCTATTACATTACAACCCATGTGGCATGTAGCAAAGAATTGCACAAAGCCCCCAGTGACAGATTGCTAAGTTATAAATAGGTGCAGGACCTACATAACTGGAGTGACTTGTAGCTGCAGAGCAGGCCTCCAAATTAATGACATTTATGAAGTTTCTTGCTGCAGCTGGCTTGCTGGCTGCTGAATAACTGGGTCTGCAGACTGAGCAGCAGCAGCTTCATTCCAAGTGCCAACAGAGAAAGCGAGCCGGTAACAGGCACATCCAGTCAAGGAAACTTGGTGGAACATTCGCAAACAGAATTGAAGGCGTACAGGTGGGGGAAAATGATTTTCTGTAAAACTCTCCACTTCCAGGGAGTAGTATGCTTGCAGCATAGCCTGTATTGCAATGCCAAAGCTTGCATTATTGATCCACATAAAGCCATGCAATGAGATAGTCCCAAGAGCAATATGAACAGAAAATGAAGGAGTCTGATCTATTTACTTAATACAATTCTCATCTCATCTGTCTGCTCACATGGTTCTGACTATTCCTCATAAGTGATTTAATTAAAAACAAACCCCAAACCCTGATTTCTCCATGGAGTTTTAACCACGTTTATACCAGAAATACCCACGACCTGGGTTCAGGGCACGCACTCCCTGAATCGCTGCTCTGAGCCACAGCTCCGTACCCCACTTCGAACACTCCTGGGAGAAGCATGTTTGTCACCCCCTGTGCAATGGCTGGGCTGGGAGAGCAAACCCATCCTCTGTGCCTGGTGGGGCACGTTGGCTGGGAAGCCACCTCCTCTAATCCATTGGTTTGTTTTCACATGAAGAGTCATTAGAGATTGGGCAACAGTTACATCCACTGGATTCTTTTTTTTGCCAAGATAACAAAACCAGAATGTTGTTTTAAATATCAGTATTGTCACATTTCAGAGTTTATAATCCACTAAGATAGAGATTATTTCATGCCTGATGAGCTGCTCCCAGCAGGCTGCTGGCTCCAACACAGCACAGTATGGCATGCTAACTGATTGGCAGTAACTTTCCTTGGGCACGCTCTCACCTCAAACAGCACACAGTGACTGACTGAACTAGTTTAACCCTCCGTTAAAAAAAGAACCCCAAACCACAACCAAAAAACCCCACTAAACTAACTTAAGCCAGCTTGTATTTGCTGTGAGACAACAGCAAGCCAGCAGATGGCTATGACAGATTAGCCGAGGAGAGGCAATCTGCACTTTTCCGAGCCTTATGTAACACAACTTTATATTTTGGCTGAGGTTTTAACACCTTCCTAGCTCCGAGAGTTTGCAATAGCATTTTCCCTTCACGAGACGCATCCCTGGAAGCCAATTCTCCGCCTGGGGGAAGTAGACATTTATACTGACATAGTACTGGAAAATCTCAGATGGGATTCGGTCACATTATGCTGTGTCCATACCTCTTTATCTTCCTGGCTGTAGCTCTTATCTTTATATTCTGACCCTGAAATACTGATTGTCTAAATAGCATACCAAATACACTCTGGTTTCTAAGGATGTCTTTCTTAGGCATTTAATTTTTACATATGTCACATAGGGACTACAGAGGGCTGAATTGCACAGACATTTCCCATATGCCACAGATTTGGGCACTGGAAAAGGCAGGTAAGGGTACTCAAGTCTCTCTAAAATTAGGGGCCTTACCGACCCAGCAGTGACCTATTGCAGGAGTCTTTATGCCCCCTAAATATTTGTATTGTATTGTATTCAATCATAGATATTACATCCTACAGATGTAACCTCATCTCTTTTTTTTTTTATTACCCCAAATGCTTGGCTGCGAGTCCCTCCTTTAGCAGGAAATGCCCTACAATGGACTGTGTCTTAATAACAAATAAAACAAATTCTTGGTTTCCCAAGTAGTCAAACACTAAAGAGGCTACAAACCAACTCCGTCTCATATCTTCAGGTTAGCAGAGACATTGTGCTTCTTTTCCTCTTTTTCTCTTCATAGCTTCCCCCCGCCCCCCGCTGCCTTTCGGCCTCTTTCAGTATAAAATCCCTTCCTCTCTATAGCCCTCCTTGCCCACAGCTAATCCTTTTACCATTCTCTGGATCCTCCCAGCACCACCCTATCCTATTTCTTTTTCTATTTCAAATTCAGGATCAAATACCTGATCTTCTCTCTCTCTCCTTTCCTTTACCCCTCTGGCTCCCCAAAAAATGTTTTTCCTCTGAATGGACGCACTGCTTTCAACTTCCCAATCACCTCCCAAAGCCCCTACCACACATCTCCTGCCCTCTCCAACCCCCTGCCCTTGGCTAGAGGGAAGGTGCCTAGTGAAGGTCAGGACATTTTTACGGAGTATTTTGAGTCGCCTACCAACTTTGGCTGTGTCCAGCAGGCTGCGTTAGAGGAGACGGAGCAGAGCCTGGCATTGCACACAGCAAGGGTGCCTGGAGGAGCCATGCTGTGGACAGGCTTGGCTAACCAGCCCCAGGAGCTGGGCACACCAAGCCAAGTACATCACCGGGCTTATGAAGCCAACATGCAAACGGTTTTAAGGAAAGCTTAAGCGCCCACTAGAAACCTGACAGGCTAGAGCTTGCCGTGTTAATGGCAGGCCTAAAAATAACCCCCCAGGAATTCAGAGTGCATGGCATAATCGTTAGGACTTCTGATTTCCAATAATGTCAGAAGGTGTTTTATCTATAAAAAACACCTGATCTCATGAAAGTTTTCAAAGAAATCTTCTGGCAGTTCCAGCTGTTACTGAAGCGCTTTAGATTAGGTTTCATACAGAATGTAAGAATAGAAATACACAAACAAACTCCAAGCCTTTCCACTGCACCTGCAGTGTCCCATGATAAATGTCGTCCTTCAGCAGCCTCAGCTCCTCATTCAATTCCTGCACATATAACAAAACTGGTGGTGATCTGGGGCTTGGAATTGTGGAAATATCACACAAAGCAATTTTTTGAAAGGTTAGGATAGGGCAGATAGAGTTTTGCATCCCAAATTTCCCCGCCGTCAGCAGCATTGCCTGACAGCAGCCAAGCACATCTTGCAGTGTCTGGTCCTGTCCTCCCTGTAGCTTGCTAGAGAGCGGCTCTCGGTAGCACGAGACACTGAAGATACTGAAACTGTTGGGCATTGTACCGGTTTGGGCTGGGATAGAGTTAATTTTCTTCATAGTAGCTAGAATGGGGCTATGTTTTGGATTTGTGCTGAAAACGGTGCTGATAACACAGGGATGTTTTCATTCCTGCTGAGCAGTGCTCACCCAGAGCCAAGGGCTTTTCTGCTTCTCACCCCACCCCACCAGCGAGGAGGCTGGGGGGGCACAAGGAGTTGGGAGGGGACACGGCCGGGACAGCTGATCCCGACTGACCTGAGGGATATCCCAGACTATACAACATCACGCTCAGCAGATAAAGCTGGGGGAAGAAGAAGGAAGGGGGGGATGTTTGGAGTGATGGCGTTTGTCTTCCCAAGTCACGGTTAGGTGTGATGGAGCCCTGCTTTCCTGGAGATGGCTGAACACCTGCCGGCCCATGGGAAGTGGGGAATGGATTCCTGGTTTTGCTTTGCTTGGGCACACAGCTTTTGCTTTACCTGTTAAACTGTCTTTATCTCAACCCATGGGTTTTCTCGCTTTTACTGTTCCAATTCTCTCCCCCATTCCACTGTGCGGGGGGGGGGGGGGAGTGAGCGAGCGGCTGCGTGGGGCTTGGTTGTCGGCTGGGGCTAAACCATGACAGGCATACATTAGGTTAGAAAAGTACATTTTAGCCTGCTAAATCAATGTAAGGCATCAAGCAGCATTTTAGACAGTAGGATTAGAAAACTTGGCCCTATTTCCAGTTCTGCCACTCATCTGCTGTCTAAAGTTGGTGACTCGGCTTCCCTGCTGGTGACATTTCTCTTCTCTCCTAAAAGCCCTGAACTGCTGAGAAAAGTATGCAATTAGAGCTAGTGAGCTGCTAACTGGAACTAATACCAGAAAGAAAGAAGTAAGTATTTCTTTCATTACTATTTGCCCTGTTGCTTTTAAGGCAACCTAATTTCACACATCTTGAAAAAAGATGCAAAAAGGCTGAAGTGAAATTGTTGTCTTAATCTGCAGCTAAAATATTTAGTGGGAAAAACTAGCTCTTTCAGGAGTGATTGCTGCCAACATCTCAGTGAAATCTTAAGCAGATAGGCCCCAGTGAATAGCCCACCTCAAAAATACAAATTTATAATCATTTGGGCCTCAGGCAATGCGGGCTAGAAATTTGGTAGCGAGAGCTGACAGAAAATGTCATGCTGCTCTATCTAGGGAGGACAACTAAAAATAAAGTAATATCAAAGCTGAGATGACTGCATCATGCTCTTTGGACATTATTTTGATCTTTCAGTGCACTGGAAGTAAGGCTTATAAATTATAGATGTTATTGGGAGCGGCATGTAAATATCACAAGATAGAAACAGGTTATTAGAGAGAAAGTAAGGAAGAAAGAAAGATGGAAAAAAATTTGAGACAGCCTAGGGAAACCAGTAAAATCTGTTCTTGGCTAGAATTGTGTATACAGAGAGGTTTTAATTGGAAGAAGTAGCTTTTTCTGTCAAATACGGCACTATGTTGTCATCGACATCCCAGCAACAAATACAAATATATGAGTCAATGCTCTGAAAAAATACAGGACAGATTAATGAGTCATTATCTCCTACAGACCTCCAAATCATGCGAGCAAACAAGGCGACAAGCTCCTGAAGCATCCCTCTCTAATACAGCTTTCTCATTCAGCATTACGACCAGGATTTCAGTGCAAGGATCTTGTTTTGGAGGTGTCAAACTGCCAGGTCTAAAATATGCCCATATTTTTTAGATTATCAACAACAATTTCAACCATTTCCTGATTTAAAAGGGCTGTATCTTGACTCAGTCTGGCAGATAACAAGGAAGCACAAAACCAAAACAGAAACCAAGTGGTTACACTTTGGTACGTGCGAGTGCTTTGGCTATTCATTTTGAACATCACACATGCACAACCCAAACCACTGATCTAACTCTACTTCCTGCCATTTCACACAGCTAAAAATATTTGATAATGAGATGGAAAAAGGACACATAAAAACATGAGTTATCATTATTTAAGAGCATTTTACTGAATAACCTAGAAATGAAGATTCCATATTTAAAAAAAAATAAAATTCAATAATTTTAAAAGCCCTTGGCTTAAAGAGAAGAAGTGAGCAATTGTACACTTGAAACAACAACAAAACCCCAACCTGTAACACATAGCCAAGTACGGAAGTTGTTAACTGATAATACAAACTTAGATCGAAAATAATAGACAATTGAAAAAAGAAACGGAATTTAGCACTAAATAAAGAGGCACGGGGTTTTCTGAAAATGCCAAGAAAAGCAAATGATACTGAAACAGTGGAGTTATCAGTAGTAATGAAGAAAATACAGTAGTAGTCAGTAGATATTTCTGTGCTACGGAAATAGGTAAAAGAGCATCGGCTCCTATCACGTGGTGATGAAATACCCCGTGTTATAAAAATAACAGAAGAAGGTTTAATGAAAGCTAATGCGGATTCAAGTTTTTAAGAGTCATCCAAAGGGTTGTTTAGATCACTGAAGCTGAATCTTTAAACCTTTGAATGTGGGGGAAGCTCCAGGAGAGTACAAGAACACATATTGTACCAGAGAGGCCAAGTTTTGGCCAAGACAAGAGAATGGCTGGTGTGGGACTTCATAACAGAGGTAATACAGTTTCTATCCTTCTGCAATAGCTTGCCTTCTAGACCAAAGAATGACAACAATACAAATCTATGTGGCACATGCCAAGCGGCTCTCAGCTGCACAGCCGTCAGACCTTCAGCTGCAGTAGTAAATAAGGGATCGTTTCTAAACACAGGTGAGTTTTTGTGGGTTTCTGTAGGAAGCAGTCCTCAGCCAGTGTTATTTACTACTTTTTGTCAGTGACCGTGCAGCACAAGCAAAAGCACTCTTGATCCGGGGTTACAAGTGACAGAGATCCAACGACTAGTAAGGAAGGAGGACAGGCACTGATGCTTGGTGGCCTGAATTGCTGGTGAGCCAAGAACAAGAAAACGGCTCCCGCTCCAGGAGAACTGACCGAGCGGCTCTGTACCTGTACAGAAGGAACCCAGGCCACGCTCACCAGGGAACCAGCAACTTTTAAAAAAGGCTTATGTTTATGGCAATTATCAATCCACTGTGACTTACTGTGATCAGTATATTTAGAGCATGCAAACAGGGGAATATCAAGAAGCCAAACAACCTCTCATTTGGCTCTGTTGCAACTACTGCTGTGCTCCATTCTGGTATCCACGTGCCTAGAAGCAGCTGAAAAACTGTAAAGGGATCAGTGAATAATGAAAACAGTTAAAGAATGAAGGATGTACACAATTCAGTCTAATTAATTTATGGAAAAGAACATTACGAATGTTTTCCTCACAGTTTAATCACCACCTTCCACAATTGCCATAACTAATGGCTCTTACATTCAGCAACCAAAAAATATAGCAGGAATCAGCTGTAGGAAGATGAAGCTAGGCAAATTCACCCTAGAAATAAAGCACAAAGCAAGAGTGGAATAACTGATCATTGGGATTACATATCCCATACCTTGTGATGGATCTTCCCTCACCAGGAATCTTAAATCAAGAAAGAAAGAAAGAAAAAAATCATAATCTGAAATCTATGCTCCAGATCAACTCTAAAGTGGACTTTGTGTTATAGTTAGTTCCAGGGAATTGTTGTGACCTTTGCAACACAAGAGCTAATCGCTTACATCCTTAAGTATTCTCCAAACAATTCCACTTGTGCCCCTGAAATTTAAAAATGGAAATCAATATAATTCCCCAAAATATATACTTTTAATCCATTTTGAGGCTTCTGTGCTATCCCATGACCTCACGGTAGCTCCGTGTGGATATATCTTTGTACATCTGTTATGCTGATTGCTGATGGAGTTTCTTGGGAGCAGCAGGCATCGGCATCAGAATTCAATACTTGGCTCAACTCCACCTCAGCAGCAATACCTGAAAAGGCCAGGGTGAACCGACACACGTCATAAAAATGGCCTATCTACCAGTCTTCAATATGTTTTAAGATCAAGTGCGGCAGATTTTTGAAAGCACGATGGGCTGCTCCCTCTGAAGACAAGAGGCAGCTGTGTATCTAAGGCTCCTCACGAGCAAGACTTTGGTCCATGGCCAGCAGTTGGACTGTGCCATGAACTTCAGCAGAGTTAGCCCCAGCACCCTCTAAGCTGTCCCCTCCAGCTTCCCCACGCTACCATGCTGTGAAACTGTGTGCTCGTGACAGCATTGCTATCCTTTCCCAGCTCCTCACAGGTTTTAACTGCTGAAATGGCCACTGCCCACATCCCCATGGCTCCCTATAAGGGTGTAATAGAGCATTTAAGCTGGTAGACCTGTTCCAAGCTCTGAAACCAACCCTCCTGCTTTGCTCCACGTCGATGGACGAAGCATAAAGGGCGAGACATCCCACTTTGATTGTGGATTTTCCCAGGAAAGTGATTTTTAAGGATAAAGGTCTTTTAGTGACTGGGGAGCACAGGAACAAGCAGCTGTGCACCTGAAAGCCAGGCTATATATTAACCTGTTTGTTGTAGCCTGGTTGCACTTAACTTAACAATCCAACAGAAATGGTAACATCAGGGAAATGCTGACAACAAAACCTCCTTTTTTCTGTCCCCTAGCCAGGCTGCGTTTTGTGCTGGGACATCTCCTTTCCTCCAGAGGGAATCCAGTATGCCAAAGCCCAAACTGGCCTTATTGTGCCTGTGTGCCAAACTCAGGTTCTGCTCCCTCAATAAATCTCTAAGATTCGATACTTTCTTTTCTCGGGTACCTGAAGGAGACCTCTGAAGATCACCCGAGACCTAAAACACACTCAGGTCATTTCTGAGAGCTAAAGGCAAGCCCAGGGCTGCCCCCTCCTTAGCTCCGATGAGCCGAACACGTGCCTCTCCAGCCAGCTGAATGCATCCTGTTGCACAATGGTGAGGTGAACAGCAGAGGAAGAACTGCTGCCTGTTGGTGGGAATTAGGGCACGCCAACCTCGAGCTGGGATAAAGGAGCTGAGGGAGAACTCCAGAAGCCTGCTGCCAGCTATATCGCTCAGTCCTACCGCTTCCCCAAATAAGCCATTAACACTTTGTGTCTCACTTCAGTCATCTCTGAAACACAACTAGAAAGCGCTCTGAGGCATAATGAAAAGCATGTATCAAAATGCCTAAGGCTGTCTGATGTACAAGTTATCTAAATACAAAACACCCCTAGTTTTCCCCTAAGTGTCTACACAATGCTATGTACAACTCACAGACTCTCAGACAGAAGTTACTGCAGAACTCTTTTATCACTGACTGCCTCAATGACTGTAATGTCAGTAAGTCATTCAAAGTTAAGCATGAAATATTCAAACGGAAATATCTTGGAAACAACAGTCTCTTTAAAACATCAATAGCAAAACAGGTCATGATAAAGACCACAGGAAGATAAATTTTCATAGAAAGCGTTGTCCTATTTAAACACCAGACTAGCAGAAAATCAGAGGTAAGAGGGCTGGCAGAGAGATGGAAAAAAGGATCACGCCATTTTCTGAAGCACAAGCATGAGATAAAGAAAAAAGCTCTGGGATGGCCCATAAGACTAGTCTGATTTCTGAAAGGACTTAGGCTGGCAAACGCCTTTATTATTGTTTCTAATCTATCATACTCCTTGGTGTGACGATGAAAAGAACAATTTGATTTTGGAGCTTGAGAAAATGCTGTAGGTGTTTATCAAACCTTATTGATAATTGCTACTGTCCATAACTAGTTATTCTAAAGAATGGGCGAATAAACTACCTTGCAGGAGGAAAAGGGCTCATCACCAGACCGTTGCAGGTGTACTGGCTCTGAGAAAGGTACATTGAAATGCGGATAATATAGCAATTCCAGCCAGGCAATGCCTGGATTCAGGCTAGAGTCAAGAACCAGAAAACACACCAAAAGAAAATGAGTAAGTGAGCATCTGCCCTCCAAAAGTGCCACAAGGGCATTGCCAAGACAACGTTACTGTTACACTGTTACGGATTTGTCCACAGCAAATTTGTCCATGCCTTTTTGTCCATGCAGCCCCATGCCCCAGCCACAGTTTGCACCTCTTTGAGTTTGAGTCCCTGCTGAAGTGACTCAGCTGAGCATTTGCCTTTGAGTTGTTGCAGAAAATAGGAGACTAAAACTACCGTGCAATTGTAATCAGGAAAAAAAAAAAAAAAATTGTTAGGATTATTACTTGTCTCTAAAGGGATAATTGGAGATCTTAAAAATCAAGGCTTGGCTGGCAGGAAAAGTAATCTAGAAAACAAGACCCTAATTGCTTTATTTCTGTGTGTTGAAGGGAGAGCAGTGTCTTTAGAGGCAGCCTTTTTAAGAGGGGTAGGCTCACCGATACATATATGACTCACTGCTACTGTAGGTCATGCACGGACAGTCTGCACGTCAAGGGTAGAGGTTTCACCTACACACCTAGCCTACTGCATAAAAGACTCCCTGGACAGCACAAACAAATGGGAAGGGACGGAGTGTTTAAGTGACCACTGATCTCTTTTTGCCCTATTAATTCAAGATCATACATCATGCTGGTTTTTTCTTAATAAAGTGCATATACCTATGTATTTTATGTGCCCAGATATGCTGTTTCTTCTTAACATGTTGAATGGCTGCCATTCAGCCACAGGGAGTGATTTGCCATGAAGACCCAGCAGGCATTTCTGTAGTCTAAAGAGAAAGAATCTCACAAGAAGCTCGGGATTCCAGTCCTCATTTTATAGTGGTGCTTCTGCTGTGTTTTTGGAGATGAGGGAGAACTGTATTATTTACTAACAGACATTTAGGCCAAATGTTACAAAAGATGACCACAAGCAGAGCTCTCATCCACGTTTTTGTGGAGTCCCTCTCCCTTGCAGTTCTTGCTGCAAAACCAGAACAGCCACTGCCGTATTTTATATCTGTTGTATATCCTCTGATAGTTCAAGTGAATTAAGTGCCATTTTGGGCAAATGGCAAATACGACAGTCAGCAAGAAAAAAGAAGCATGCATCTTTATATAAAGCTTTATTTAATGTCCTTTGAAATCAACGCAAAGCCTTGCATTGACGTCAGTGAGCTTTCAGTCAGACTCATACCACTGTAAATGTAAATTCAAGCTTTCCAGTAGTGGAACTCGTGTAATAAAACACATTTTTGATGTAGTGAACAGCACAATCAGACTTCCCTTTGATCATCCACAGCAATCTTCTGTGGGTTTTAAAGTGTGTTACAAAGGGAGGCAAGCATCGTCAGCCTCAATTTACAAGCGAGAAAGAAGAGGCAGGAGGAGACGAAATGATTAGCAAGGCTGCCTAATACGTCAGTACAGAGATGAGAATATAGCACACGCTTCCCGACACCAAACTGGGGTCTTATCTAATAAGTCACACTGATAGAGGATCTAGTTCGTTACTGAGATATCAAAACAATCCTTCTTCTTTATCCTCCTAGGCAGAGCTTTCGGAAGGAATGAGCTCCAAAAGCTTCAAACACAAATTCCAGTCGATATGGAGGTTAAAAAAACCCCAATGAAGCAAGCAAAAAAACCCACCCCCAAAAGTCATAAACAGAAAAGAAATGGTGCAAAGTGTCTGTAAAAACCTCATGTGACCTCTGCATGATTCAAAATCAGGCTCAGATCTGCAGTGAAGTTTCACATACGAGCCTCACATTTAACTGTGCAAAGGTTCACAGGAGCTATAATTTGGGTATCTCTTGGCTCCTTTCTCCTCCTGGGGGTGGGTTCCCTGACCGGACGACACCTGCCGTGACGTCCCACTGTGCCCCTTCTTGCTGAATGGGTCATCTCCGTGCCGCATCACACGTTCTCCCAAGAGAAGGTGGCCTCCCATTCCAGCCATCTGGCATTGTAGGGTAGCCATGGCTCCAGTTTCCACACAGAGGTTAGCTAGAAGTCAGAGAGGGCAATCGGTCTGTGCACAGCCCTAGCCCTACCCAGCTGTGGGGTCACCCATCCCCATGTTCCACTCCCCCAGCAGTTAGTGGCTCCGCTGTGGGCTTGCCTGCATGATGCTCTACCCTTTGGGTACCAAAACCCTGCCATTGGGCTACTCAGCTATTGCGCTGTGTGGCATCCCACCTTGAGGCTCTTCAGGGTCTGCTGGGGCCCTGCATGCCTTCAAAGTGGGGGAGAAAAAAAAAAACCAACCTAAAAATTCAGTTTCACAGTTGAAATTTTTCATATTGCTGTGGTCAGGTATAACACCATGTGCTGACCTTACAGTGCATGGCTGTAAAAAGGAGGAAAGTCTGATCAATTCGTGTTAGGTCAAGCAATCACATAATCATTCACTTAAAAAAAATATCAGATTAATTCAAATAAAGCACCTATTTAATATTTTACATGTTGTTTACCCTGCTCAAAACCTGCAGCACTGTCTTGCACCACTGGTAGTGACTTGCAAGTAGTTTGCTTTCCCTAAATTTCAATGGACAGCAAGAAGATAGCAATATCAGATCACTTGCCAGAAATCCTCATCATTTATGCAGAGAAAAGCCTGATTAATTAATCAGTCTTTATTTAAGCACAGAAGAGGAAAGGAAAGCGAAGATACAGAGCCACTCCAAAAGAGTCTCTGTAAGGAAATGCTATTTTTAATATAAAAAGATTGGCTCGCAGTGCGGTGTTCAAAGTCAGAAGGACTTAAAAACTGTTTTCTATTTCTGTTAGCAGAGCAGTCACAGTTAGGATAGCTGGAGCCCACTGCTGCTTGTGCCTCAGCCACAAGCCTATTTATGTAAGCTGCCAAGTATTAATATACACAAAATCGCAGTGCGCGCAGTTTGTAAACAGGCAGACAATGCCGGAGAGCCAGGGACACAAACACGCACACCCTTCATCCCCTCTCCCAGAGGAGCGGGACACGCTGTGTGCTGAACTTTGCATTCAGAGGTGGCTCCACAAGTCAGATCCGAAGCTGCCAGATAAATGTGCCCTCGCCTGCCTCCGTGCACATCGGCGTGACATCCCGTGGCAGGTTCACTTAGTCTCAAGCGCTCGCTCTTACCTATGTTTCCCCCACGCAGTACCACAACTTTTGTCCTCCCCCTCGCCGCTCCCCAGCCCCAGGAGGACGGTGGCTGCAGTTCGTCGCAGCATGCTGTGCTCGAGGCCGGAATGAGCGAGGGGGCTGTGCTTTAATCAGCTCCTGGGGTAATTAATACCCTTCTGTCTTTTCTCATTCAGCGGTCGGTGTTGCACCCCTGTATCATCTCCCTTGCTGGGGGATGGAGGCGGCACCCTGAGCCCTCCTGTTACTTTCTCCTGCTTCCCTGCGAGAGCACGGGTTCTGCTGGAGTAGGTGGAGCGCTGCCACGCCGTTCGCTGCACATCACATTGCCTTTTAATATTTCACACACAGATCCAGAAACAGCAGCACACATTTTTTTGTGTCACAGGACATATACCACATGGCCGAGCTACTGGTACAGCCCCCCCATCTCCAGCAATCTGTGTTTCTCTAGGGTGCTGGTATGTTTAATCTTAAAATCCAGACCCTCTCCTTGGGTATCTCCCATTCATCTAGAGGACCACAAGCAATAGCTTTCCTCTGTGTCAGAGGAAAACCTTCCTTTTAGGTTTCTGAGACGTGCCTCGCCCCAGAGGGGGTCTCAGATGGCTTGGAGACCTGGCTGGCAGCTTCGCTGGCGTGAAATACGTGAGGATCCTTTATGCAAATGGCATCTAAGATAACACTGTCTGGTCGACTAGGTCTTTCCAAAGGAAGTCAAAATCTTAAACTATTTTAGAGGCTGTTGGGACACAGCTAGTGAACTAACGAAGTCTGGGGAGCAGGGCTGTGTCCCTTTCTCACCGAGTGGTGGTGATAGGGCCTGTTCACACCTCACGGATGAACAGTTTTTCCATTTGGAAAAAAAAAAAAAAAAAAAGGAAAAGGCATCTGTATTTTTTTCACAGCAGGACTTTCATAAGAGCTGCCTGAAGCAATATTAGGACTGTGCCTCCACAGAATTTACTAATCATACATAAAATACATACGTTGTTCTCCTGGGACTCGTTAACAGGGCTGGGACCACACTTCTTGATGGCTAGGTGGGAAAGGGAGCTTTGCCTACTGGAAAGGCTCGAGAATCGCTGCTGTAACAGGCTGTGATTTAATGCTAGGAAAAACTGTATCCACTCAGTAAATGTACTTGGACTAGATTTTATGTAAGTAAATGCAGAAAAACCTTACTCATTCTTCTGTCACTAATCCACGCACCTCATCATTTGCACGAGGTGAGGGGAAGAGAGGAAAATGGTACACTGCTGCTTGCCAGGCAAAACATAACACTGGTTTCTCACTACTTAGATTTCATTCATTTTCTACAAGACAACAGCAGACCTTTTACTAATATACACGAAGCCACACACAGACTCCAGGTATTTATTGCCTTTGCTCTTCGATATCCGCTATGTATAACGAGAAGTCTATGCATAGGCAGATGTAGAGGCACAGCCTTTTTTGGCATGCTACATTTTAATGGCTGTAATGAAATGAAAGTATGCCAGTGGCTGTCATTTGGGGGCATCATCCTCCTAATTCCTGTATGGTTGAAGCCCAAATATTTACAGATCAGCATGTACTGTCTTAATGTATTTTAAAGGCAAATCAGTCTTTCTGTGCATCCTTGTGCCTTCTCTGCTCTTGGAAAGACAGCACAGTCATTATCTCCTCTGCTTTTCCATTCTTCCCTCTACCCACAAACACTTCAGAAGCGTTGAGTAATTCAGTCACTGCTTTCTCACAGCTGCCTCCTTACCCACCGCGAGAGTGTACTTTTAAATACGAGCAAATAATGAAAGAGCATCTCTAAGGAGGCAAGGGAGCCTGAATGCAGACAGCGTAGGGTCCCTTGATCAGTAGGAACACACACACGCCGAGCCCCACGTACCCCAACACATGTCAGATCAACTGAGTCATACTCGGCGACTTGGTAAGCTTCCACTTCATGAAGCAATGGATGTGCTTTAATCACACATTGGCAGTACCCAAAAGAGTGTCTGCATAAGCAGAAAAAGAAAATTAATTAGTTGCTAAACCTTTCCCAGGAACCACATTACCCTCAGACTTAATGATCTCATCTGCTGGTTGCTGGCTTTGGGGTTCTTCTTAACAACTCCTGATTCTCTTAGTCCTCCTTCCCTGGGAACGCTGCTTTTTCCATACACAGGCACATAATTGTCAAGGCCAAAGAGTAGCATCCACTCTGTTCAAAGTTATTGCTCCACAAGTACACCATCATGTTATGTAAAAGTCCCAGCACCCACAAATCTGTCTTGTTCCTCCTTAATTGGGCCCTACAAGGCTTTAGGGCTATGGATAGCAAGAAGGAACTGAACAAACATATCCACTAAACAAGCCAAACCAGAAATATTTACCAAAAAGTTTCTAAGTGTTCTTGCCCTTGAAAATTTTGTCACTAAGTACCTTGTGGAAAGGAAAAGATAACGTCCTGACCTTACTGTCCCATCGCTTTGTGTTTGGTAGGACAGTCTCCCTGCCTCTTCAGCAAAGAGCAGCCAACCACCCAAATCTTGCTCTAGCCATCTCCCACACAAGGATCTCCATCCCAGCGGTGGGAAATGGCCTGTACCGCCAAGTCCTGACAGGTCCTGTTCAAAGCAGCACTTTCACACAATACAGACATCGGCATATTCATGCCACGGAGCCAGAGGCAACCACGGCACTTCAGCTGGCAACAGCGCTGCTCTGCTCCCACGAACAGCAAGATCTTGACCTTCCAAGGAAAGGGGAAGAGGAAAACAAGGACTCCTCACTCTGTGGTCATACTTTGTTGTAACCCTTCAGGAAAACACAGTATAAGCTTAGGAGAACTTCAGCATGCATGTTTACCTGTTTGGTCTCCACAAAGCTGAGGAAAATGTGGATTCAGGATCACGAGAACTTGCAGGAACATGATCAATGCTCACAGCTCTGCCTAGCCACAGCCAAAACCTCACGTTCTGGAAGAGAATGAGTCATTTTGGAGACCCTCCTGAGGAAGCCAGCTCATTGTTTTCTGAAAACAGGGCACTGGTGTATAATCAAAACCCCAAACCCAGACACTTCTGAGTAGCCCATACCTTTCTGTCAGGTAGCTCTAAGACAGCTGTGTTTCACCACAGCTGCTGCTTTAAGCCACTTCTAGCCATGCATGCATGAAAACTGACACAGGTTTCATGAGTTTTAGCCATGCTGTAATTCACACCCCCCTGCAATTAATGTCATTTTATGATTTTTAATTGCAATATTTTGATGCTATTACATCTAATTAGAAAAGTCATGATTTTATGATGAGACTGTACTTCACAACAGTCGCTGGCTATTTAGTTTTATGTGACATCCAGCATTTTATGAATTTTAATTCCCATTTAATCTCAGATTTACTCCAAGTTGATGGCACATTTATAAGTAAAGGATGGATTCCCGTATGCCCTTGGGGCTCCCAGACCATAGGCCTGGGGAACGCAGCCCCCTGAGAGCAGACGCAACACAGGAGCCGCATCTCACCATCCTTGTGTCACCCAGGTTCAAGTCAGGAGTGTCTGCAAACTTGCCACAGGGATAGGAGGCTGAGCACATGGCAACACAGGCTTTAGGAACTCAGCATCGGCACTTTATACATGCATGAAATGGTTATCTCGCCCTCCCTGAGCACCTCCCTTTCCGAGGGAAAGCATTGGGAATGTCAGGATCTCGTGGGAAAACCCGCCCTTACATTAGGATGAACTAGAACAGTTATCACAGTATTTGGTGCAGACAGTTTGAGGCAAGGTGCAGATGTCCCAGACTCAAGACTGTTTCCAAGTCACTTTTTAAGCACTGCCTAACAATTGCATCAACCCATCATTTCCTCTGGTGGAAATTCTCATTCCCAACTGCCTATTTCCACCCTTTCCAATCAGTTGGAAAACACTATTTCTTGAGCAATCCCAGTCCTAACCTATGTCCTCTTAACCAAGTCTCCCCTTCATGATCAACCAGGGACAGATGCAGAGAGAGGATTGTGGTTCTGCTTATTATCGAGAAAACGACTTCTTTTTAAAATGTCTTATATTTGCTTCATTCAAGATATTCAATTCAACTCTTTCTCACCCCAGATTTTATGCCACTCAGAAACACTATTCAGCCCTGCCTGGCAGCAATTACTATGGCCCGAGTTTGTTTCAGGATTTATGAAAGGGCTTCTATAGATTCTGGCAGCAGATTTGTTTGTTATTTTTATGTAATGTTCATAGACTGCAAGTGATCACTGAGGACGAGAGTGTTATTGCCAAAGAACTTCCTCCAGGTTGGCAGTAGCACAATATTACTTAAAAATAAATAAAAGGAAAGGTAGCTCAGTTTCCCTGTCCATGCACACAGACCAAGAACCGCAATGTCTTTAAATTAAAACTATGCAGACTGATCCACCACTTATTAAATTGCTTACATACTAAATTTTTTTTAAAAGCATATTTTAATGGAGGACTGCAGGTTCCAACCTACAGCTGGGTTCTACTGGTGCTGAATTCCATTTGCAACTGACACATTTCACATACGCCACAGGTATCTCTCAGCTTTTGGAAACTACCTGGCTGGACTGGATTTGATAAGTGGCCTGACAATACAGGTGGACTTACCCCATCACCCTTCTGCTGAGCCACCTGATCACCAGAAGCTAAACAGTTAACACTCAAACTCAAAGCCAAATTAGTTTCTCAAGTAGAAACTTAAAGACCATGCTGTCCATCAGGAAGAGAGGAGATCACGGGAATGTGGTGCTTCAGAAATTGAATTTGTCAGGTTGGAGTAGCTTAGAAGCAAGGAATGAGTTTTCCTTCCTTTTGACTTATAAGTTAATTTAAGTTATTCACCGAAATTTCAAAACCCAGGGTTGCTATCAGGATTGTGATGCAGTAAGGATATAAAAACCTCAACAAAAGTAAGGTAAAAAGTGTTGTAAAGTACATTAATAAAAGAATTACATTAAATAATTATCCCTTTATTTGCATTCAGAAAGAAATCCTTTAAAGGATTACTGAACGAGCTTGAAATAAAATTAGTCAATCAGCCAGCTTGCATGTGGTTAGGATGACAGAAAGCAGGCTAACTAATTGCTTGTGGAGGGTTATTTCAGTGGCGTTCAATCTCAGGGTCAGTCAAGGAGAAGATGATGAAGGAGCAAAGCTGAGAAAGAGCAAAATAAACAGCATGAACTACCGCTAGTGCGAAAAATACGCTGTTGGTGGATTGAGGTGGGTCAAATTGTAAGCATGACCAATGGTCACCGCCATCCATGAAGTCAGGGACTAAGTAAGCAAGTGATAAAAAGCTGGTGCTAAACATGACAAGGCTTAAAAATCTGGATTTATAAGTAGCCATTTTCAAACAGGCACACAGATTTTGGCTTGAACTGCCAAAATTAGTGAGTAATTTTAAAAGCATGGGTACAGAGAAGCAATTTATTTTGTAATCGCTCCAACACTGTGGTTTTGATAACTAGACTGGAATTTGAACTTTCACTGGTTTATTTTCTGGGTTAGAGTGGGGCTGATAAGGAAGAGAAAAGGACCACCTTTTCTGAGAAATATTGCATTCTGTCTGGAACAGGGTATTTGAGTGTTCAAAACATAGTAAGAAGCAGGGGGGGAGATCTTTTTCTTTACAAATTACCTCTAAGTTTCCATTTACAGAACACAGCCAGAACGTGGGGAGAGGAGCACCAGGAGCCAGGTGTGTGGAAGGAGCACTAAAGCCTCTGGCTCCCTGAGAGCTTCAGCTTCAGGCAGCGTTCGCAGGGCTTTCGAGATCAGCAGTTTGAGAGGGTTTCACTTTGCAGGAACTTAGAAGCTTTGGGGACTTCAGCCCCAAGGCAGTAAAAAGGAAAATAAGGTGCTTAAAAGGAGGTTTACAAACTCATCAGTCACCTGGACTTTGGTAGAGGACATGGAGCCGTAAATGTAGAAGCACCAGAGTGCCTCTCCAGCTACATCCCTTCCCACCACTGAGCCTCACTGGGGTGAGAAATCACCCCTCTTGGAGAACTTAGGCTGCCGCGCTCCCTTTGCTGGGTCACCAGCCCCACAGGTTGGACACCTGAGCCATATCCTCCATTTTCCAGGTTTCCGAACCTGTATTTGCTCAGCTATGCCACGCTGAATATTTGGACGAGTTCTAACCGGGGTCTTCCAAGAAACCACACACATCTTTCCTGAGGCCACTGTTCAATGTTCAAATGCAGAAAATGCCGTGGCACAAAGACTGCGTGTCTCTCACTTTCTTAAAAATTAACTCAAACTGCTAATTGCAAGGACACTTTTGAGGAAATTAGATTGCTAATACTGTGATCGCTGGTCTGTAAAAATTTTGCTAGCAACTTTCAAAAAAATGCTATAAATTTCTATAAAATAGTTCGGAGGCGGCAATCCTAGTTTCATCCACACAAAACCAAAACTGTGCAAACAAGACACGAAATTCTGAAATTTACGTTTTAATAGAGAAATGTTGCTGGCAAATTATTTTAAGTTACACCTCCTACCTCATCAGTGGTATTATCTGTATGAAATGAAACAAATGTCCTGGTAGCTGTCCTGCAAACAACACACAGTTGCTTTTTAAAGAAAAACGAGGTAAATTACCAACTAAAGACTATATATCTGAATTATCAAGATATTAAAATCCCTTTTTGGCATACTTCGCTTGCTTCTAACTTGGCCATAGATTTTCTTATATTGTATTGCAGGTCTTTGTACCAGCTTTTACTGCTTGTTCTCTTTTATCACAGAGAAACGAACTTCAACGCGTTGCTTTCTTCCTTTCATGATTTTCTTGACTACATTAAACATCAAGCCTCCTTTAATTTAGCACTTATCATCGCTAGTGAATACCTAAACCCCTTTGCTGCATCTCTAAATGACCTAGGATAATTACGCACAAAAGCATGGGGGTCACGTAGCTGAAAAGACAAGAAGAACATTTTTCCCCAAGATGAATTAAATGCTCTGAATTATAAAAGCCATGTGTTGTCTTTGTCTCTAGCCTGGTATTCAGGCATACCTTGATTTCTTACTAGTATCTTGCAATAGGAAAAATATGTTTTCACTCAAGCTCAAGACAAGCACGGCATTTCAGGCACAAGGCTCTCGGCAGAGCTGAGCACTAGGAAAGTGGAGCCGAACAAGTCAACCATAGGCAACGTGAGGCCCCTCACTTTCAAGAATATGAACTTTGATACTCTCTACTTCTTGAATTGCTATTTGGCAATTCAAAGCACTATATTGACTTCAGTTGCATAATATTGTTTCACAAACATATTAATGTTCCTGTTCTTGTTAATAAGCATTCCTAACCCATTACCACATGCAGCGTCAAGTGCTCTTCAAATGCTTTCAGGGTGAATCCAGAGAAGCGCACTGGTGTCATGGTATAAGCCCAGCTAGCAACAAAGCACCATGAAGCCGCTTGCTCACTCTTCCCCCCAACCCTGGTAGGATGGGCAGGAGAGAATATAATGCAAGGCTCATGGGTCGAGACAAGGACAGGCAGGGATCACTCACCAATTATGGTCAAGGGCAAAACAGACTCAACTTGGGGAAGAAAAACCAAAATCAATTTAATTTGTTATCAATCAAATCAGAGCAGGATAACAAGAAGTAAAACCAAATCTTAGAACACCTTCCCGCCACCCCTCCATTCTTCCTGGGCTCAGCTCCACTCCTGGTTTTCTCCACCTCCTCCCCCCCAGCAGCGCAGGGGGACGGGGAACGGTGGTTGGGGTCAGTTCATCACACGTTGTCTCTGCTGCTCCTTCCTCCTCAGCGGGATGACTCCTCACGTTCTTTCCCTGCTCCAGCATGGGGTTTCTCCCACGGGAGACAGTCCTTCACGAACTTCTCCAGCATGGGTCCTTTCTGCGGGCTGCAGTCCTTCAGGCACAGACTGCTCCAGCCCAGGCTTTCCTATGGAGTCCCGGCCATCTTTGGGGGCATCCCCCTGCTCCGGCATGGGCTCCTCCCCAGGCTGCAGGTGGGCATCTGCTCCCTCGCTCCCCTCCATGGGCTGGGCGGGGGGGACAGCCTGCCGTCTCACCAGGGGCTGTGGGGGCATCCCCTCCTCCAGCACACCTCCTCCCCCTCCTTCCTCACTGACCTTGGTGTCTGCAGAGGGGTTTCTCTCACATTCCCACTAAATATCCCATTAAATCTGTTCTCCCAGAGGTGCTACCACCATCGCTGATGGGCTCAGCCTCAGCCAGAGGTGGGTCCGACTTGGAGCCAGGGAAGCTTCTAGCAGCTTCTCACAGGAGTGACCCCTGCAGCCCCTCCCCTGCTACTAAAATCCCACCACAAAAACCCAGTACAACCAACATTTGTCCCTTAGGCCACAGCTCCTCTTTGAGAGCCTCCAACCTAACTTCTTCCATCCACGCTTTCTGCAAGGAGCACTGAGCCCCAAGACATAAGCAATTCCCTCCCCTCATTTTACAGGTGAGAATGCTGAGGATGAGAATTAAGAGCACGCTTCAGCACATAAATGTCTGCCTGCCCAGAAAGAGGAGCGTAAACAAGGAAACCTCCCCTGACACAGCTGTCAGGTGAGATCCCAGATGAGGGACACCAGCCCCTGCTGTAAACCCTGCACTGGCTGGTGGCCAGCCTTGGGTCAGGATGTGCTCCAGCAAAGGGCTGAAGGAGCTCGCATCCCTCAGAGTGGGAACGCGGCATTGCTACAGCCACAGCACCAGCCTCAGCAGCATGGTTTGTTCTTGATGTTGGCTTGGAGTCAACAGTTTCCAGGGGTCCCAGCTGGGCTGGACCCTCACATGGAGATCCAACACCAAATGCCCAGCTCAAACACATGCCCAGACTCAATAGCAAAGGAGGAGTTGCACTTCCCAAAACTACAAACTTAAAACTCCTGTCAGACGTTCTCCTACTGCTTTCAGGATATCAAGTGAAGGCTTTTCCCAGTAAACATAGCTGAGTGCTTCTAGTCTGAGTGCTCCGAAGGGGATCAGGCAAACAAACATTAGGAAGGAAGAAAAGAAATACCAGCATAGAGTATGTTGTTAGAAACTATCATTTAGAAGAAAAGCTTCACTTCCCTCTAGGTCTGGCACACTGAAGAGACTGAAGTAGTAGTTTGGGAAAACTTGAAACACGGGAGAGCCTCTGTAAGTCAATATTTTTTTGAGATCTCTCATGAATGTAAGAATACATCATTATTTTCTATAAAGAGAATTTCACCTTCACATTAAGACCCAAATCAGGTACACATGTCTATTTGGCCCCCCTTTGCAACCACGCAGTCTTGGTAGAACAAATACATCCTCAACGCTGACCCTCCAAGCAAGATGCAGCAGTCTTGCGAATGCTGTCAGCCATTGACATGGACGTTTTCCTTTCTCAACCACAGCCCCATAAAGTCTGGTTTAGCAGTAGCATGACTAGGAGTCCATGATGCAGAGCAAACTGCCTGAAGACAATACAAAGGGGACACAGGAGCCTCCTTCTGTTTTCTCTCTCCCACCCAGGCCAGGCTGGGACCCTTCTCCTACCTGGCTCCAACCATGAGTGAACTCTTGGACTCACCTGGAAGAGCAGCAGCCACATTTCAGGATGTCAGCACACCGCTCTGACATCATTAACAGATCTGGGTCACACTCATGACGCAGGCCGTGGAGGCAGGTTCTGTGCACCAGTGGGACCACTGGTGACCCGCACAGACCCTGCACCAGCCCCTGCAAGGCATCTCCACAGCCTCAGGGTGCTTCAAATTCTGTAAAATAAATGAGGCAAACAGGCAAAGCTCCTTTCTCTGCTCACATTTACTATTTGGGATTATTATTCACTGGGAAGTATTGACATTCCTTATTGGAAGAAACACCATCATTTCAAAAACTGCCTGCACTGAGCCATTTAAAAAACGATTCATTTACAGATGACCAAAAAGTTTTTACAAAAGTCAAAGCACTTCTTTCCGATAGCAACTTTATTTCATTTTATATATGCACTCAGAAGACTAAGTCCTTTTTGGGGGTGAGCAATCGAACGGTTTCATCGCCAAAAAGGTCGAAGTAACACACTCTGACCTTATCAAAAGGGTTTTCTCCCAATTATTTTTCTTAACAAAACCCTAGAATTATACATTCCATGCAATGCCTTGCTGTTAATGAAATGAATCATTTTCCTAATGAAAATGAAATTATTTTCATTTTCCTAATGAATAAAATCAAAACATCTTATTCCAAAAATTCTCATCAGTTCAAGCTAAAAAAGAATTACCTAAGAACACAATGGAAATAGAGTTAATCACATTCAGATCAGCGCAAATGGGTACTTAGCCTTGATACCCACCCAACACGGAAAATTTTAGCCCCAAATAGTTCAAGTTCAGCAAAGTTATAAGGAACTGAAACCTGACCCTTCTCCTGATAAGTGCAAGGAAACCACAGTGAGATTAACAGAGCCAGCAGGGTCATGACAAAGTGCCCAAGTCCTCTCTGTGAGGCAACAGAATTTAACCTTCACGGAAAAAGGGTTGCAGGGAAGCCAAGATGGTTCTCGGGGGGAAAGGTGCCAACAGGCTGGGCATCCAGCCCTGTCTCCCAGCATTAGGATGCCAGTTGGACCCAACCGGCTTTCAGTCACCAGGGAGCAGCTAGCCCCAGGCCCTCTCTGGGAAGCTGAAGACTCCAGGAGGATCTCAAACCCTTGGATGGGCACACAATGTCTCCGTTGCCTTCTGCATGTATCCTATCTCAACCCAGCTCTACCCTGCTGCGCAGAGCAGGGACTAAAGTGGACTTTTGGCCATGTAGAAACTCCTTTTCTATCTGGGTCACCGTTTCCATCTCTCTGAACCAGGCCCATGATATCGTAAAGAAATGCGTGAAGCATAATTATTGTTTTGCTCCAGCCCAGCTCCCGGGACCCATTTCTTTCCCCGGTCAGCAGCTCATCTCAAGAGGTCCAGCTACCAACTGCCAGAGGTGGTGTTCCTCATTCCCCACCACTCTGCAGAGATCCAACATTGTCCCTCAAACCCAGGTGAGGAGAGACTCTCAATTCTGCGCCCAGTTTTCCCTCTGTGTGCCATCCTCTGCTTCTTAGCATCTCCCACGCATGGTACTTTTCAGTAGGGTGGTTATGCCTTTTCCACCCTCCAGTCATTAAAAGCCTGAATTTTCTTCACCTTAAAGGTGAAAAAGGAAGCAAAGAGAAATACCATCCCCAGCTGAAACAGAAAGGAGAATTTTAACAGGCAAAATACCATTATTCTGTGGGTGTAGACCATGTGCCTGGGGTGCTACTGAAGGCATCTGGCAGACAGAAACATAGAATAGGAGAGGTTAAAGCAGCAAAAATACTACAGTATATTTTCTTGGGATCCTAGGATGATCCAGAAATCCTTTTGCCCAGTTTCTCCATACATGACCCTTACTCTGACAGATTGCACTGTCAGGGTTCCTCTGCTTCCTCATGTACAATGTGCGGTCATCTTAGCGAAAGCAAGGCAAAGGTAGCAGCAGTTTATTTATTTAATTCCCCCGTGGTTTATCTAGCCATATCCAGCCCAGTCATCCCAGGAATTCAGCTGGGAGGGACATTAGGTCCAGCATACCCTGGATCAGACCGTTTGCAAGAAGCAGCTCTTTGCAATGTGCTGCGTGGGAAAGGGCTCAGCTCTGCAGAAGCCTGCCTTGAATCAGGCTGGTACCGATCAAGCGGCTGCAGCTGGCTGCCAGCATTCAGCTGACACATTCCTACCACGTCAGGGTGTGCTGTAAGATGCTGCTGTCTAGCCATTCAGTCCTCAAAGCCAATAGGATACACACAATTAAAATGAAGAAAATAGATGAGGAAAACATTCCAAGCTTTCAACAGGCATTAGCCTGTCCCAAAACCAAATCTTCTGCCTGCACAATACTTAGCGAGCTGCGTGCCATATGTGTGCAGAAGACTAAATCCCCATTTAGCAGCCGAAACCGTGGTACCATCACACTTGGGCTTGCCCTGTCGCTACAGGCCCTGTCTTTGCACGACTTTCCTCCATCCTGCAACACCAGGTAGGCAGTACTGCGCATCTCATGATGCACTGCGCAGCCTCTGCCCTAAGCAGGAACGTTTCCCGAGTCACCACCAGACTCCAGCTTTGGCTTCCTTGTCCGTGTAGTCCCTGACTCCAGGCTCCTACTGCGAGGATTTCAGGATGATTGCAACAGTACTGAGTGCTATTAAAGACTCAGGTTCAGTTTTCAAGAGTAGTTTGCACTCTCTCCCGAGGGAAAATTTCTGCAGACAAAGCTTAGACTGAAGTCACTGAAGACAGCAAGAAAACACAATCTTGGCTCGTTAATAGCACTCCTTAGAGCCCCTAGAAAAGCTTTGTGCAGGTGTCCAAGAAGAAAGGGGAAAAAGAGAAGGGGGAAGCACAACAGCCCAGGCCCTTTGCCCAACAGCTCTCTCTGAATTACGTCCTCCGGCTTTAAAGCCGAGGCTGTAGCAGTGTACAGCCATGCCAGCTGTGTCCGGGGCTGCCGTGGCGAGGGAGCACAGTTCCCCCACCACCCAGGTGCTTGTGCTGCACAGCTGGTGGTCGCCAGCACGGGCAGCAGCCCCACCACCCCCTGAGCAGTAAGAGATGCTGGTGTGATGGTTCACCACTCACCGGCATGACCGCCTGTGCTGCAGGACCCACCAAACCAGCACTCTTGCTCAGCCTCAAGTCAGGGTTGCAGAGACATCTGTGTGCACCCTGGTAGTGTCCTGAAATGCTGCAAAGCCTCTCGTGCCTTGGGTCATCTCTGCTGCGGAAAGGCAGCCCAGCCAAATGGAAGTCCCTTCGGGGCTGTGCTGGAAGCTTGTCTTTTCCAAATACGTCGAAAACAGAAGGCCAGGGCTGGATGCAGGTTTGCTGAGATCAGGGCTATTCTGGTGCAGACAGGCTATGTGCTGCTGATAGGGAGGATTAATGAGCCAGGCTGCTCATCCATTGCAATTAGAAACAACACTACAACTATTTTGGTGCCATTTCTCTGCAGACTACTCAAACGGCTTATCAGCCCCTTCTATATCTCTGTGTAATCGTGGCTTTGTTAAATATAGGATGGTAAACTGCCGTACATATGAATTGCTCTTCATTTAGAGCTAAGGTGCAGAGGACCATTTCCTAATGCTTATACAGCAGTAGAAAGGGGTTTAGTGAATGGCACTAAGACGACTTCACTGTCACTTCGTGGAAGCTAAAATTGCTCTGGCTTTTTCAGTGCCTATAGGAGAGCTGGACACACCAAGGACCTAATTTGCTCTGGCTTCAAGAAGGGCCTCAGCATGTGATGCTATAGCTAATCACCACATCTATCAGCAACCAGATGAAGTTTTAAGAAATGGTTTTGTGACATTAGTAAAGAAAGGGGAGTTCTAGCTCCTGGGCTCTGTTCCTCACTCCGCTCTGTGACCACGGACATTCCTCTCGCCCACCCCAGCAGCAAAATGGGAGGGACAACACGTGTCTGAAGGATGACGTCTTGCCTTCTGCTTCCACGCTGTTATTTACAAGTGTGGGCGACACTTAGGGGCAGAGAGGACTCCCAGAGAAACCCAATCCTGTCTTATAGCCAACATACCATTTCACACAGATCTTATAGAGAAGTAAACATTTTATGTGCCTAGATTCCCTGACAAAGGTTAGGTATTCATGACCATGCACCAAATCCTCCATACACATGAACAATTCAGAGTAGGAACTGGGCTCTTATTTCAGGCTTTCTGAGATTTTTTTACTGATGCTACATGCGCAAGAGTTCAGCTGAGTCAGCTGGCAGCAACAGCCCACCCAGTGCGCTCGAGTTTCCCTTTCAGGCACTGTCAAAGACCCCAGCCCAGAAGAGCCAAGCCCAGAGGGGTTTCTCCATAGGTCACACTCCAGCAGGATCAACAGCTTGAACACAGCTGGACTCCTCACCACTCAAGGAGCACAGCTAAAAACCGAGGAGGGTTTGGAGAAGGAGCACAAACCGTCACTGTGCTCCTCAGCACCTATTTGCCTCCCACTGGAAATAAATCCCTACAAACTATTACCAGTAACTGCAAAAGTTTGGTCTCCGGTGTTGAAGTATTACATGACAGAGCAAAGCAACGTAAGGCAGATGCACAGCACTGCATCAAAACTGGATGCCTTGAAAAAGAGCTTTCAAATGGGCGGTAGAGGGGCAAAGCTTTGTTCAGGACTGTGGGACAGACCTTTGAAAATGTAAATGGCTCCAGATAAGCTCCTCAACCCACCTGCCAATATCTCACAGGTTTTCAGACCAGCATCCTCTTCCATCACCCCAGTGGATTTTAACAAATGACCAGAACGTGTTCTCAGGGAAGCTGCTGCCTATGCTTCTGACTAGACGTTTTGCATCTGCCTGAGTCCTGGACCAGAGAGAGATTTTACAAATCCAGTGGCTCTCTAGAGTCCCTGCATCACAAACTTCTGTCCGTCTTTATAGCAACTTACTACTCTGCTCTACAACGTGATGTTCTTTAAATGCTCCACTGGTGTCTGCCAGAAGTGCAACTTGATATGAAACCCCCAAGTGCCAGACAGCTCCTTCATCTCTCCATGACAAATAAATCTTCATGATAAATCCATGCTCTCCAATGTCACCTCTTATATATAGACAATCAAAGAAGGTAAGGTACAGCAAGTAGAAGTGTGAAGACAAGGCATACGAGTCAAATTACATTTAACCTCTGCTTTAGTGCTTTTACCTATCAGAAATAGATTGTTACATGTTTTAACTGTACTCCCTGATTCATGTTAGGTTTTTTTAAGTGTTTCTGTACTGTGCTGAACTCTTCCCCCTCCCAGATACAGCAATTCGTATCCTCAAGAATAAAACTTTGGGTTATTTTTCCTCATCACTGAAATGAGCCCAGCCCTAAGGCAGGAGCTCACAGGCTCTATGCTCACTCTGACAAACTCACATCACAGCCCAGGAACACGCCAAACAGACAGGCATCTCATGGTGGAGGATTTAAGCCAGACTGGATCCAGCCAAATTTGACAGGAGCTCAGACAGCTTCTGAGGCAAGGGACCACATCTCTACATACTCCAGGATACTGGCTCCATAAAGATGCAAAGAGAAGATCAGCCTCTGAGTCACCAGTGGGATGTCTGGCTGCGCACTGGGTAAGTCCTGCTACAGCTCATTGCACGCCTGACAGGCCTCCCCACCCTGGGCAGCACCAACTAGAGACGAGCGTGCCACTCAGCAAGTGATCGCAATACGTAATTTTGTCATCCCAACAATGTCCCTTGTTTCTAGTAATGAGGGGGCTGCAAGCAGAAATTGCTGCAGGAGACGGTCTCAGGCTCTGGCCTCCCTGGATAATACCCAAATCAAACCAGGAGCCCAGCAGGGTGGCTGAAAGCATTCATCCCGCTGCAGTACACCTTCCAAATGACCGGCTTTAAATCGCTTTCCTCTAGTCTGAGGAATGACAGTGTTGGAAAAGATGCAGAAGACAGCTAAAGCAAGACAAGGAAGGAGCCTGCTCCTCCATCTCATGCTCCACTGGGACAAGAGTCCAACAGAAGGAGAGGAGATAGCAGAAGAAAGCAACCCCTCAGCAAAGGGAGCATCCCATTTAGCGGAAAGATCAAGATTGCACCCAGCACTGGGAGGATTCTGGGGGCTGGCAGCACCTGGGACCATGGCACTGCTTGAACCACCTCCCTTTGCTGCCAGCAGTGGCACGCTCAGGGGGAAGACGAAGGGCTCTAATTATCAGCTACGGATGTCAGGCTGTGCTCAAACCATTTGAAACCTGCTCATCCGTAACCTCCTCAGTGGTACCTACAGGAGCAGCAGGCAAACATGCCACAGGAAAGCAGATACCTGCTAATGAGACAGCCATCAACCACTTGTTATCTCGCTGTGATTACCTCCTTAACTCAGTCAAGAGATAGCATGCTTTATTTTTGTCCTCCCTGCTGAAGCAGCATCCTCAGTTTCCGAGAGGCTTTCCTGCTGCTGGTACTGCACACGCCAGGAGCCAGCTCCACTGCGGCTGAGTGGGACCCCAGGCCGAAACGCTCCCAGTCTGTCCAGCACTTTCCCACACCCCTTGTGTCTCCTACCTCGGTCTTGTCGGCTCCTGCATGTGCTTTTGAACACCCGCCCCCACAAAAGTCCTTGGCACATCTTGTGACCATAAGGTGACAACGCACTTCCTACACAATTGCTTCATCTTGAAACACTCCTAGCCTCTATCTGTCAAGCGGGTAGGAGAGGGACCTTTGATTCATCTTGCCTCAAAGGCAAGAAAGGTTGAGTTTGCGAAAGGTAGAGTCATAGGAAGCCTCAGAAAATCTGACTGCCAAGACAAAAAGGGGGATTCAGTTCAGTCCCCAGTGTGACGCAGAAAAACAAAGCATCCGAGATACTTAGCATGGGAAGTTAAACAATCTGTTGGCTCTGAAAGTCCAACCTTAAAATCAGGATACCTTGCAAGATCAACGAATTGAACAGTTTTAGCTTCAATAGATATTTACAGCCGGTCTCAACACTCTCACACACTGATAGTTCACCATTTGGTAGAGTTCCCAGTTTGCAAAGAGAAAGTAAATTCACTTGCTCCGACCATCCTGCCTTGCTTTGCAAGTTGGATCTCAAGGACATGTTCACGAGACCTGGGTCTTGAGGGCAGTGCTCTCAGAAACAAGCACTCAGGGACTACCCCAGGCTCCCAAAGGGGAGAAATGGAAAATAAGTTATGAGGTAATAAATTTTCCAGGACCGTACCTATTTTAGCATACCTCACACACAAGCACGCCATGCTGACGCTGAGCAGGGAAAAGCAGGTCCTGTCCTCGCTGACACCCCCATGTGCATCAAAGGCTAAAGAAAGATTTTCCCAATTTGTGTTTTGTTTTTACTATGCCCCACCTTGGAGAAGCTGGGAGCCTGTTGCAGCCAGTAGTAGAGCAGGGGATTGGGGATCAAGCCTCAGTTCCGACCTTAAAGTCAGAAATAACCTTTCTGGAGGTTTCTGTAGCAAAGCAATGCCAATGTCTGCTAAACTCCTTCACAACTGTGACACCAACCCCTTCAGCCTTGCTTCCTCATAGAAACGAGGGCAAGTTTTTATATTTTTTTTCTGGCTAGGAGCACACGATGCTCAGACACGGGCTTTCTACTGACGTGCAGGTGCATATTCGTAGTGCAGCGTATCAGGTACCAGAAAAGGAGGAATCTCCAACACACGTGCACACAGGCAGGGCACCCAGGTGGTCTAACACTCATACAAACGCTAGCTGAATTTCTCCTGCCCTCAAGCATAAAGACGTCAAGTAATTATTCACTAGCTTCAATAAACTCTGCCTGAAAAAACCCAGCATTTCTCCTCGGCCCACCTCCCAGTGAAGTGATTCTCAGGCTGCCATTTCCCAGCATTGCCTTCAGTGGGACGTAACCCTCCCGAGCTCCTCTCCACCAGCCCAGCTCCAGTCCCCTCCAAGGGAAGGGGTCTGCACAAAGGAGGGCTTTGATCCAGCTCGTCTCCGATACCGACAGACCCACAGCAAACTCCGCTCACTCACAACCTCGCATCACCCTGCCCCATCATTTCCAAGTTCATCACGCTGGAGAGCAAAATCAGGCAGTACTTCTCACCACGACGGGCACAAAGGCCAGCGGGGTTTCTGCAGTAGGAAGCCCTCCACAAACTCCACGTTTGCGCACGCAGCAGCAGCAATGCTCAGCCTTACCGAGGCAAATGCATTGGCCCCTCTGCTGCCAGTAACTTACTCGGCGCCGAGAGGGCTGTTCTTGGGCTTAAATAAAAACCAAACGCCAGAACTTACATGGCTGAAAACTTGATCCTGATCCAAGGCAGCACGTGGCGGCTGAGGCTGAACCAGAGCGGACGCGCGGCAGGCCCCCCTCCCTGCTGGAGACGTTTGCATCAGGCCATTTAGCCCAGGAACGAGAAAACAGTATTAACAGGGAAGACCCAATTTTGAGTCTAGTCCTCCCTCCCCTCCCACGTAGGAGGGCTGTGTCCCAGGTAGGCAGCTCGCACGCCCCCCCCTTGCCGAATAACCCGTTTCCCTCGTGGAGCATCAGCGCTGTTATGCAGCACCTACAGCCACGAACACGGGCTGCAAGGACCAACTTTTCAGCCGGTCCTCAGCCCTGCCGCTGCTCCCTTCTCTGGCAAGAAACAAAGGGGTTTTCTAACCTCCTCCCTGCTATCAAACAACCTGCACCTGCAGTTCATGGCGAACAGCTGGGAGAGGTTAGGCCCAAACACAAGCAAAGGGGTGAGGGACAGGAGGAGACCATCTTTACTAAGGGACCTCCTTCCTCCTGGAGCATGATGGCTTCCAACCAGCAAACGGAAACTTCTCTGTCCAGCCACTCTCTCCTTAACCCCAGGAGCGGTCACAGTCCGAGAGGTTTTGCCTCCTGGGCAATGCTCGCTGCCAAGGGCATCTCAGCAAAAGGACCAATATTGATCATAGAAAAGAATTAAAAAAAAAAAAAAAAATATCAATTCCAGTAGAAAAATAATTTAATAAAGGGATAAGTTTCAAGAAAATATCTGTATAATAACAACATTATAAGTAAAATGTCCACAAAAATATACATGTCTAATGTGATTATACATAAGTTTTCCGACAGGTCCTGTTTTAAACTTGGTTCAGTCCATCTATGTTTTCATCTAGGAAAAACCTTCACTGCTATCAGACTTCCTGGGATATATCAGTTTGCACAACAGAATCATATGAGAAACGTTTTCCAACTCATTTTATGCTCATACAAAGAAACTTCAGAGTTGGCAACGGTCCAGAAGAGATCAGGTTATACCATATCATTACCAAAAAAAAGTAAATACAAACAAAGAAAGCAAAAGTCAGCCACCTAAGGGACATTGTCAGGCAGAAACATCAGCCCTACAATACACACCACACTTAACACTGACAGCTGGAAAAGGAGGGGGATGAAGGGAAGATGGGTAAGAGAGAAGGGAAAACCCCAGGAGGAGGATTCCCAGGAATCATGGAACTGCTAAAGGAGGGGGCTATAGAGAGGCCAGGGAAAAGCACACACGAGACCAATGTATTTCTAGAAACAGGACAATTTTTTTAACAGTAAGCTAATGGCAATAAGATGAAAAGCAATCAGTTGAGAATGTTTATCTCTTATTTTTCCAAATGGCTACTGGAGCTGTAGAAATAACATGTCTGGCCCAAAAAGCCCTCACCAATAGTGCCAATTCAGCTGAACAGCTCCAAAACTGATGCACTTCCAGGAGAGAAAAATCTGGTTACAGAAATTGAAGGATGCAAGAGTACAGTAGAAAATAGCAGGACAGGAACGAGACACTGAAGAGGAGATGCCAAACAAGAGATCAGTTTTGTCAAAGGGAGATGAACACTGCAACAAAAAAAAACAACAAAACAAAAAGAACAGAACAAAAACCCATCCCATAGAAAGAAAATGGAAAACTGCTAAAGAAATAAAAGGACACACATTTTCCAAAAGATTTTTTGTTTTATAATCAAATTTGTTTTTACATAGACAACTGAAACACACCAATATTTTGTGCGAAAAATATTTTTAAATAAACTTTGCTCGTTCTTGATTTTTGTACATTCTGATATACATATGCAACAAGGTTTATGGCACTGTAACCAGGATCAAAATCATATAAAGGAACGAAATAGTTGCTCTCATTTATCCTTTCTGAACCAAGCTGGCTGCCGTTGCACTATTAGACTTTAAAAATTATTATCTTATTATTAGTGGGCAGCCAACTCCAATTGGTTTGAACACTCAAAACAAACTCCAAATTATTATTGCACGAGAAGCCAGTGAAGGCATATGGCATAGAATGATCAAAGTCCCTTACTGTTAAAACCTTACACCCCAAAATAGAAAAATAGAACTGGAACATGAAACACACCAAATAAACTTTTTTTCTTTTCTTCTTTAGTTTGAGTCAGGAGTGTGAAAAGTGCCTTGCAGACTTTTTAAGCTGCTCCGATTTCCTTTGCATTGGTGAGCGTTTTGCTAGGTTATCTTTAGCAAAGCCTTTGCAGAACAAAGGCCCTTATGTTTCAGGGAGTATTTTTTCTGCTTTGTTTTTGGCTGCTTCTGTTTCGTCTTCAACTTCGGTTTCTTCAGTCTATGAACCTGCACAGACTACTTAGCCATAAACTCTACAAGTAGCTAGAGAGGAGGGAAAAATAAAAAGGAAAAAGCCCAATGTTTCTTTTTATTATTTTGATTTTTAAAAGTACTCCTTTTGCTCCGAAGCCTCCCTGCTCTGCCGGCATCTGGGAAGGAAATCACAACAGCATCCCAAACATGGCGAAGTTCTTAGATCTTTTAAAAACCTTTCCTTACAAAAAAAGGTTTTTATTCACAAAAAGTTTGCCACAAAACCCCCCTTGAAAGCTAAAAAGAAAAACCCAAAACCCACCCGTCGCTGCCCCAAATCAGGTGAAGAATAGGTTAACCCCTTCATTGACCACCTCCTCACAGCTTCACCATCACACGACGGTCTCTACGCCGATCAACTTTGGTGTGAGGATTCGCGGTGTAACACCATTGTTTAGATCTTCTTCGAACTCCAGTAACTGCCCCATAAAGTTAAGGTTAGGGGAAATGATTGGTCGTTTGCCTTTCACAAATTTATAGGCATCCGTCATGGTCATGCGTGTGTGCTTCATTAAGTATGCGATAACTATGGTAGCAGATCGGGAGACACCAGCCTGGCAGTGGATGAGGAGACCTTTTCCACACTGATGAGCTTCCTCTGGAAATGAGAAAGAGAGGACAAAGTAAGATTTTTGCCAGTTTGTAAATGAGAAAAAGCTCAGTACAATTAAGAGTAACTTAATGTGAAAAGTCCCTTTATTTGATTACAAGCACACCACTGTCTCCTCCCCTTCCCCTCCAGTCCATCTTCCTTTGGGGTTTCAGAGTTACTGAATGTGAAACACAGGCCAGCCTAACACTGAAAATCCTCACGTCCACTTTTATCTCTTTATAAGACGAACGGCACATTGAGAGATGCCGCTGCGCTGCTCTGCTCACACGCACTGCCAGGGAGTATTTATTTAGGAGGTCAAGGCCCATGACAAGGCAGCTCGGGCTCCACCTCTGTCACAACGCCGCATTACGTCAGCATCTCAACCTCCCAAAGCAGGACATCACCTTTTCAAAAAACAGGTCTTTTCAGATTCCAATTCGTAACAATACATCTGTTTCAAAGCCCTATTCTTTGAGGCTTTTTACAAAGCTACTCTTGAAAAGAGCTGCAACAGGGCACTCTGCTGCGGTGTCTCTGCAAAAGCAGGAGCTGGATCCAGTTTATACCTCACTGGTAAGAGACCTCAAATTCTGACTCCTCGCTTCCTGCATGTCAAGCTCTGCATGTTTTGAATTTGTCACCTTCAGCAGTGTGAAAAAGGGATTTGCCATCCCTATCTCCTCGTGGTTCAAGCACAGCATTGCATTCTGCCGAATGCTGTCCCTCCAGAGCTTCTCACTGGGAGCAGTGGGCAAAGGACGAGGTGGGGAGGGAGGGAAACGTCAACAATCATGTGCTCTCCACCAAGATATACCACTTAGAGGGATGTAACCTGGGAAGGATTTAGGGAGGACGGAAGGCCCTGGAACCACAGGCTAACAGGACACAAGAAAGAGGACAGTCACTACGATACCATCCTCATCTCCCACAGCTTGCTTTTAAAACAGGAGATAAAGCTTTCAAGATGTGACATCTTATTCTTTTGTTTTAATCCGCAGGATGAGCAGGAATTTAGTCTGCAAGTTTTGGCATGAATCCAACACCACCAAGAGTATGGTTCATCCTACCCCACATGTTCAACCTGTATTGTGAAAGCATAGATGAAGCAGACTTCCCTCTAGACATTTTTGCCAGTTAGTCTTTCAGAAAGCTGAAACTCTCTAACGCATTTTGACACACTTTCCCAGGGAGTTTCTGATGATTTCACTTCCTATGGCTTTAGTCTTAGCTAAACCTGGGTTTGGTTGTGGGTTTTTTAAAACATTTAAAGAAACATAGGCCAATGATCTGCTGTTTAAACATTTCCAAATCTTCTCAAATGCAATTTAAAGTTTACCCTGAGGAAGGGAAAGCTTTGACTAGTTTCTTCCCCAGCTGGCTAAACTTGCTATGAAGAAAAACTCTCAATGGAGAAATATTTGTTTATTAAAAACAGAGACAGACCCTCAAGCTGTAATTATTAAAGAGGAAAGTAAATGGGGTTTTGAAAGACTTTCTAAACCTTTTCAGAGCAAGGCTGCTTTCTCTGCCCTTGGTAAGATCATAAGCCAAACACTATCTTTTAGTGGTTTCGAGAGCTCTAATCCTGCAGTTCATAGGGATGCTGGGAGCAGAGATCTCCTTCCCACCTCCAGAGGACCTCAGAGCTTTGCAGTTTCTTTACATAAGCTTAGCCTATTGCATCTCCTCATCTTGGTGAATTCAAAGTTTAAGGTTTTACTGGATTTCTTGACCCAGCTTTTCTTCCCAAAGGATCAAAGTGAGGTTCCCTCATCCCTGCCCTCAGAGAGGGCTTCCCTTCACCCAAAAAGAGGCGTTCACCTTCCCATGCACGTAGGAATGAGCAGTTTGGGCAGCTGACAGCACTACTGGTAGAGCCGGGGTTGGGTTAAGAACACTAGGAAAAATTTGGTTTTAAGTAGAGATCCTTTGGTCCTCTCCACTGTAGAGGAAAAGCCCAAGGGCTCCAGACAGAAGTTCTCAGTGATAAGACTCATGCTTTAATGCTGCACTCCATCTGAACTGCAGTGTAAGCAGTGATTTGCACCTTCACTGAAGTAGCATGGCTACAGACTGCATGCATCAGCGCAGGATGACCCCCTGCCAACCCAACCACAGCCGGACTAGGCTGACGAGCCGTCTGCTTCAGAGCAGGCATACAGCAGGGGCAGATGGGGTCAGAAGAATATGCTGAGCTTGGACCTCCTTGCCCTGGGACCCAGTCCCACAACTGGGGCCCAATCCCTGCTGAGCCCGAGAGCACCTCCACAGAACCAGCCCAAACAGACTTGAGTTTCAGGAGCCGTGTACCCACACCCTGACTCGAGGGCCATAAACATTGATCGTTTGAGGGCAGGGAGGAAGACAGCTCTGCACCCACTTCAGCATGGAGTCAGCTAAGGACCTAAACTGTGACACAGCACAGAACCACACTTCTTCTGTCTAGTCCTCCACCATCAAGGCTGAAGTATGGGTAAAGAGATTAGCCCAACCTTGGCACAAGAAAATAAAATTATATGTCAGCGGTCCCCCCAGCATATTTCAGAAAACCTGTCAGGACACATACTTGCGCTGGGGAAGCACAAGTGGACCTTCGCTATGCTGCAAAAGCTGTGCCCACAAGAGACGTATAGAGGGGCAAGGGAAGGTCCTCAGAAGTTTTCAGTATCACATGCTGATGTCCTCACTGACCAGCCTTGCTTAAAAAGGCCACGTGGTTTTAGCCTAGATGACCAACAAGAGCTGAATGCACCCCTAAACTTGGCTAAGTGCTGTACTGTGTGGATTGTAGCAAGGTTCAGAGCAACATGGGTAACGTTGCTGGGTCATTTCTTCAGCAACCTCCCCAACAAGCTGCATGTTTGTGGTGAACTCTCTCACACAGCCTAGAGGGTTTAGGGGCTTATTAATACAGGTTTGCATCACAATCAAGTCATCCACACATACACTCTGAAGTTACAAATCTAATGGTAGAAGAAGCAAAGTGTGGAAGTTCATCAGTTTTCTCATGAAATTAAGTTAGGAAAGACTCAGCCATCATTAAGTATAGTTACTATGAAAAATTGGCTAGAAGCCACTGTGGAAACTAGGAACGCAAAGGAATCAAGAAGAAGGGATGACAAAAGTCTCAGTTTTCTGGGGTTTCCTGAATTTGGAAGCCTGGAGGCAGGCATCACTATCAATGTATAAAAATTGTACCCCCAGGCTACTTAACCGGATATGCCAGAGATGAGAATGAGTAGAAACATGGACACGCTCAGAATTTCTGACAACATAAACAGAAGTAAATATGGCATTACGTAGCCTTCAGGGTAGTTCACAAAGCAAAAAATTCACTCTAGATTCTAACATCAGGTAAAAAAGACAAACACAGGAGTATTTCCAGTCAAGGGTAATTACCAATGAACTCAAAAGCCTCTTCAAAATACTGCCTGAGATTCTGCTTGTTGCTGTCAGTGGCCGGGAGCCGCTTGTAGTTGAACAGGCCTTTCTCGTAATGGTACAGGGGCAGGTGGGTGGTCACATTGATTATGTAGCCTATGTTCATCCTCTGCATTTTCTCCAAGTCCTGAGCATCGTGCTCATTTCCAAGGAAGAGGAAGGGCAGGATGGGGGTGAGCTCAGCATTCTCGATGTCTGGCGTGGTGGGGATGGACTGAGGTAGCGTGGGGGGCACGGCGGACGCGCCGCCCCCTCCTCCCCCCTCGGGGCACTCTTGCAGCTGGAGGGAGTTATCGCAGAGGTTTTCATGGTTCTGCTTGAAACCGCTGAGTCCTCCTGGGAAGAGAGACCAAGCAGATATTTTGGTTAGACACCCCAAGGTCGGCGACACTTTGGACCCACCGTTCTTCAGAGCACGTGCTGGGGCCACCAGGACTGGAGCTGGCTCTATTGTTCCCACCACCGCTGTCACAGTGACCAATGCTGGCCATGACCACCAACGGCAAGGGTGGCATGAATCAGCAGCACACATTGTCCTCCCCTCCACGAGGCTGACGGTGCCAAGGAACAGGCTCAGACAAACGTGCCTCTGTGCAGCACCAGTGCGCTGCGGCTGCCTCACCTACAAGCCCGTGGGAGGCAGCAAAGGCTGGGGGGTGGGAGAAGGGAAGACAAAAGGCATTTTTCCAAGACGGAAAACATCACCAAAACTACAAGCAAATGGGCTAGCAGCACACCAAAGCAGAGCAGTGAGACAGCTGGGACAGTTTTGGCTTTACCTGTCCGCAGGTGGGAGCAGCCCTGCAGTGCATTCCCCCCATCCAACACCCCCGAGGAGGGGTGGGTGCAGCTCATGCCAGCATCACTCCGGGGAAACCTACGTATGCGTTCGTACGGCTGAACAAAAGAAAACCGTTCCTCGTAACCTAACAGTGACTGAGGTGCTCACTTAACATGTGGCCAACAGCTCTCCTTTTTCTGCCCCGGTTGCCTCAAAATATCTAGCAAGAGTTATTTTTAGGACATTAATACGAATTGGCAAATGGATCCAAAGCAGGAGGGAGAAGTCACTTTTTTGGCTCATGCCTCCCCTGGCTCTACTGCACATCTTGCTGGCTTTTTCAAGCAGCATTTCCCACTGCCCCAGCCCCCACCCTTTTTTTTTCTTTTTTTTTTTTTTCAGGAGGGCGGCTCCGCAGAACTGGAGCAAGAAAAGCAGACCTTCTTTCTACACCTCATTCGGCAATTACATCAGCCCCAGGCTCCCCACCTGCCCGGTTTCCATAGCGATTACACAAAGCACACAATGACATCAGCTGGCATGACATCAGCTCTTTGAGCGCAAACAATACAAGAAGAACTACTTTGTGTAAGGCCTTTGGTAGGAGGCAGCGTTCCTGGGAGCCGCTGATGTAATGCTAACAGGTGGCTCCTCCAAAAGAAAAAGGCGGAAAGAGGAGAAATGCAATGATATATCCCCCCGCCTCGCCCACAAAAGCACACGTTTATGTTGTACCAGGATACTTGGAGTCATGCACCACATCGAGACGGGCCAAGTGTTCAGATTCAACCGCACTTTGTTAAATGCAAGCCAATAAAAAAAAAAGCAAAAAACAAAAACCCAGGAGGGGGGAGAGCTACGCTGAAGTTACTAGAAAGAGCTACACTAGCCAAAATAAATGCTGAATGTCACCGTCCCAATAATGTTATTTTTTAAAAAAAGCAGAAAAGAGCTTATTTGTCTTCTCCATGCTCTTTCACAGTGATCTAGCAAAGGAGGATTTTAAAACAGCACAACACACTGTCAGATGGGCTCTGGATCACACACAAAGGGCTTCGATGCCTACGTCTTGAGTGCTGCAACTCCAAATGTCCATGCACCAGCCCATAGGGTATGACCCACCCAGGGACCATCTCTGTGCCCTACAGAGTACTCAATGGGCATGAGGCACCCAGACTAGGTTACAACCAGCTGAGCCCCTCTAATACAAGTGCCCTTTTTTAATGTCCAGATTTCTGTCCTTCACATGCTGCCAGTAACTCATTTTCCCAGAAATCCTTGAATTGCCCACAAAACACAGAGTATTACCCCCATCTCAGAAGCATGCTTGTCTGTTTCTGCTGTTTACAGGACACAGAGAACACAGATCTGCCTTAAAGTTCTCTACTCATGAAGCTGTTACAACAGGGGAACAGGACGGGAAGAAGAGCAAGGACAAAAATCTGAGCTCGACTGCCAACTGCACCACCTGGCCTTGACAGGGTCTGAGAAGTCTGCTTAGTCCAATCAAGAAAAACAAACACCACTATGGTCCCTAAGCTGAAGATGTTTGAAGTTTCATCCAAACCAACAGCCCCAGCCCAGAGTCTAGGCTAAAGGCTAAGCCCTAACCCACATTCCCATCCCTCTGCATAGGCAAGCAATCCATTCAGCTTAAATACTGCTGTTTAAACAATGACCAGAGCATGCTAGGATTCCCAAGAAAACCCCTAAAAGGTAAGCTGCTTTAGTGACTCCAGAGCCAACACTCATTTTCCATCTCTCTTGCAGCCTTCTGGGAGTAAGCTGCCATAGGCAGAGGTAGTATCCCACTGCTTCATCACCCAGATGCAGACACGCTGATGGTGTGGCAGACACCATCCTGCTTCACCACCCAGCCACCCTGTAAGACACAGCAGAGCTGGAGAGTCTAGAGCGAGCTCTTTCCTCACCACCTCTGCCTTCCTCTCAGGGCCTCTGCCTGCCCTGTTGGCCAGAAGACACTCTTACTCCTGTTACCAACTATTCCTCAGTGTGAGCTTTAGTCCAGCAGATGAGAACAGGGAGGAGAGGACATTACATTGTGCAGAACTCTGTTATCACTGTACCCAGAAGAGATCAAGAGGTGCAGGGCAATCCCCACAATTCCAGCAGGAACATCAGGCCAAAAGACAGCAAGACAACCCCAAATAAACCATGCAGAAGATGCCCAAACAAGTGGAGTAGCCATACATACAATAGCTTCACCGACTATTTCTTTCCTGACATTCACCAGTGCAGAAGTCACCTTTCCTAAAGTCAGTCTACATCCTCCCTCTCCTTGCTCTCCTCCCTCATGCTGGTAGGGAATTAAAAAGTCAGTTCAAGCAATACTTAAGTACCATAACCAAGCAACTCTCAGAGCAAACATCCCTGAAACAACACGTTGCTGGGGAGAGGATTACTAACCTGAACTGGCTCAGACATGTGAGCAAGGGAGGACTGGACAAGAACACTAGTACCCAGAAGGATGCAGCAAAATGCAGTCATTAGCTGAACTCTAAAGCCAACAGTAAAAGCTTAGCTTGCATCTGCACTGCCATACAAGTCATGCAGGTCCCAAACCAGGATCCAGATGCCTCATGAGTGCTGTTCCCTTAATCCACTCTTGCCATGCTCACCACACATGATCCTTGCTCCTAGCTAATTTATGAGGCACTCGGGTAATTTAAGTGGAGGTCACGCATGCATAATGCTCAGGTTTTTCTAAAGCTTGTGAGACTACTTCCCAAAAAAGGTCCAAGCAAGGTTTGTTATGACCAGTCAGAAAGAGTCAAAGAGGGATGGACTTTCCACATGAAGGTAAATACAATGTACAAATTCAAATGCATCTGTATTCCTTTGTCAAGCAGCTGCTATTTCAGCATTTAAAATCTTCATGCAGTGGGGGAGAAGTGGTGGGAGAGAAGATGCTGTACCGAGAGAGCAGGCCAACACATAGCTACTGCAAGCCTGAGCTGATTCATTAAACTCAGCAAGGACCAAGACATATCACTGCTACTGACAGCAACTCTGGATCACGAGGAAGCTCGAGGTATGGATGCAGAGGCTCCACTCGTCGTTGTAACAGAAGCTGTTTTGTGGTTGAAGCTGCTCAAGCCTTCCCAAACCTGAGGCATGAAGAAGTGTTACACAGAGCAATAATAGGGAGTGGGGAAGAGAAGCACAACCTGGCAGAAGCCTCTCACTAGCACAAAAATATGCTGCACTTCAAAAGCAGCTTTTCAGCCGCTTTTATGCAATATGCAAAAAGCCTTCGTCATATACAGGCAGCCTAAGCAGAGGCAGTATAATATATCCACCAGGAAAAACCAGAGCATGCATAGCAGTGCAGTTTGAACAACAGCCATGAAGCCTAGACTCAGCTGCATAGCCACCTTCAATGACAAACCAAAATGCCAACAGCTAGATAAGCCACCAATGTTCACTTCTACAGAATGTCATGCTTGTAGCCTGTCTCTTCTAGCTTTAAACATACCACGTAGCTTTAATAACCAAAGTACAGCAAAAAGCCTGAACTGCCCAGCCAGTTTGACGCAGCCCATACATGGATGCAGAGAACATCCCAAGTGCTTTTGTGCACACTCTGCTCCCAACCTGCTGCGAGGCAGGCTTTCAGGGGGGCTGAACCTACCCAGATCTGAATGAAAATGGACATGCAAGAATGCCCAGCACACTGGGGAACCCAAGGTATTTCTTCCTTGAGGAAATGAATCACTGAAGCAGGACCCTTCACGACTGATGGCCTTGCCTGCTATCTAGTGGAACACAACAGAAGACCAAGTGCTCTTGCTCACCACTGATGCAAGAGCCAGATATTTTTGCACTTACCACTGCATGACATCTTCCAGCATCCTGCCCTGCCAGAACAGTTAGCAAGTGACAACAGACGTTGGATTGTTCAAGACCTCAAAACTTCTAGGAGGTTTCAAGTCAGCACCGTACATGCTCCAGCTATTCACACTTGTTTGTTCAAGTTCTTTGCAGCCATCTGCCCATAAACATCTCACTTTAATGCTCCTCAAAATCCCCCACCGAGCAGCACCCAGGCAGCAGCTGCACACAGATTTCCCAGCTCTGAAGCCACCCAGGAGCCCAAGGCTTGCACCAGTGCTACACAGCCAGGTGAGCAGCTGGACAGGAGCCAGAGCAGCTCTGAACAAATAAAAAAAACAAAAACAAAAAAAACCCAAACAAACAAACAACCGACACGCAGCATGGTGCTTGCATAAAAATCATGCCAAACATGGTGGCTGTCATTTGCCACCAGAAGAGGGCAAATACGATGCAAAACAGGCACAAAAGGTATGGCAGGAACTAGGCAACCAACTTTTACAAGGGACACCAAGACCTTGCAATAGAAACAATCATCTTCAAAGAAAGCAAGAAACAAACCTTACCTGCACATATTTTATACAAGTGGGGTTTTTTGGTTGGTTGGTTTTTTTAAGACCAGACTGAGAATTAAAGTACAAGGAGTACAGTAACACCTGCCCTCCTTCTCTGTGTCGTCTTTGACACCTCTTTCAACCATCACTGCTGTTCTATGGCTGTGTGACTACACACAAATTAGGATGTGGGTTTACAATATGTTTTGGTATATTTGCAACATGTTTCCAGATAGGAAACAGGCTCTTACCCCACAGTAAAGGGAGTAAGTGACCTTGTTTCCTCCACAGTGAGTAGTGAGGGAGCTTATAAGAGAGGCAGTTACCGTGAAATACCCTCACCATAAAGCAATACCTTTGCATTACCTCATTGGTGTGGCTATACTTTGTTCTGAGCATGACAGGTACTGGGTGTTCCCGCTACAATTACAAACAGGAACATATTTTTATACATGACAGACTGCAGATGCGGGATCTACATTTAGACAGAACACGTGGTCCCGGGAGACAAACAGACCTTTTATACAGCTTTCAAAGCTGTCCAGGCGGATTTCTGGATCCGCTCATCCTCGATTACAATACCACAAAGCCATTGCAAAAAAATAGAACCAAAATACACACGCACATGCGCAACAAGAGGAGAAATCCCAGGCTGCTGTGAAGTATCAGCAGAAAAGATGTTCGGTCTGTAGCTTCCCCTCCTCTTGAGTTGCTGGGCTCTCACGGGGAGAGCAGCAGAGAATCTGGCCATACTGGGGTTCTGGCCACTAAAAGCTTCACTTGCTCAGGAACGAAGCCAAGTTTTAAAACACCCACTCAGCATGTGCCCTGTCAGTACCGACATAGCAAACCGAGCTCCTGCAGCTGCGTTTGAGTGTGTTTAAGGTCAAAATGTTACAGCGAGCATTTGGGGCACAGGACAAAGATATTCAGACAATTGGTGCATATCTGTTTAAGATGACGCTTTGAATTTGTGCAAGTACAGCCTGTTCCTTTAAACCTGTGACCTCATTTATTTACATTACTGCAGAAAAGCACTGCCAGAAGCAACAGCTGATGACAGTCTCATGTATTTTTCCACTAAGACAACAATTAAACTGCTTCTGTGTTATTAATGAACAGATGACTTTGTGTCAAGTTGATTCAAAGTGCAGGATGCCTCAAGGTTAAGCAAATGTGACTCCAGCATGTAAAAATAGAGGCCAGGTACTGCCCAGACACTTCATCCACCCAGTGCTGTGTCCTTTGCTCAGCCTGGCAGGGGGGTCCAGGCCCCACAGCCACCCCCCTGCCATGCTGCCATCAGTGCCCAGAGGTCCTGCTGCAGGGTGGCAAGCTGGTGCTGAGCCACCACCGCTTTAATGCCAGCATTTGGGCTGCTCCTGTACCATAGGCAGGGCATGCTATGGACTGTAGCACCATGCTCAAGCGAGATGCACTTACCTTTGAGCACTGTGCTTGCTTACTTTTTTTCCCTACTGTCACGTATTCCTCCCCTTTGGCTCAGGCTACAGTCCCCACCGGCTTCAGCGGGTACATAGCATTGCTTTCCTTGGGCTAACCTTCACACAACAAGTTTACAGAGGGGTGAGGCTGGCTGAGCTTATTTGGAGGCAATGCCTTGTCCCCAGGTCACACATCTATATTAGCAGTGCTTTCCCATGCACGGTGAACCAGCGAGCTCCAGCACAGAAGCACCCCAGGGGATACCGCTCCCCTCTGACACAGGTATGCTTTTAGCAGCAAATCCATCACAGCTTGTTTCCTTTCACCAAGGAAAAAGGAGGTGTACAGGTTGAAGCGGAATTCAGCCAGGATAGGCCAAATCCACTCCCAGGATGTGGACAACCATCCAGACCATCTCTTTATACCACTTACCAACACAGCCATGTCTGCAAAGTTTATGGCTGTGCACAAAGGATCTTGCACCTGGGCCATAACCAAACGGAAGGCCCACTACCTTATCTCCAACACCACCAGATGACATGGGAAGAGTAAAAGCAGGAGAAAAGCACCTAACTCTGTATTTCCTCTGCAGTACTCCCTTAGCCTCAAGCAGGGGTAGGTCTACTGGGTACCAAAGGCACTAGCAGGGAGGGCATGGAGGCACTGGGGGTGCACCCATAGAGCACAAGAGCTAAGACCACCTTGCAGTGGAAGATCTAGCCACCACACTTTCCCACAGCTGTTGCTGGCACCGTTTTAGCCATAGCAAAGATGGTTCTTGGTGCATACTGAGGAACACTCTCTGTTCATCCTGAGGCACTGAAAGAAGGTACGTTCAAATTTCCTGAAGAACACAAGACAGCCACTTTCCTTGTCCAAGCAGGGCTCCACTTGTTGTGGCAAAGAATTATGCTTCCCATGCCTCTTCTAGAGCAATAGGGCTAATCCCAGCAGGTCACTGTAGGAGTGTTCCTACTCTCCAAGACAGATGTCCTCCTCACCACAGCTGCTGCTGAGCAGCACTCAGGGCTTGCCCTCACTGCTGTAGGAAGCTTGACATGGTTAAAAATACAGTATTTGGCTCACACAGCGGGAACCTGCGATGAGAAGGGCAACTTCCTTCTGTCAAAAGGGGTGGGGACCTATCAGACCACGCTCACCCAGGTGGCATTAGGAGTTACTCCTTTGATTTCAAGGAAATGGTGGGGGTTTTGTTTGCCTGGTTTTAAAATACTTGAGGGAGATTTATGTGATGTCAAGCCCCCCAACAGAGGGGAACCCATCCTTCTGCAGTACAAGGAGACCACCGTGACACCAGGACTGCTTTACACATTACCATTACTGCTGTTAAAGAAGGGAAGGAAATTAAAAAAAAAAATCCATCCTTTTGCAACATAAGTATCCACATTTACCGCAACAAACCCTATTGCCCCCATTTTCTAAAAAATCAAAGGCCTAACTGAAAGTTTTTCTACTTCTATTGCTACTAGCAAGTAGAAGAGGTCTGGCCTTCTGGTCCTGCAAGTATATTTTTCACCTGCCTGAAGGAGGTTCAAAAGGCCCATCGCAGGGTTGCTTTCCCTGTTGCCCACACAGCATTCAGCATCAGCCTTGCCACAAAAGATTAAGCTTTAAACAAACATGAAGTAAAAGTAAACATAGTTCACAAAGAACAGCTTCCACCTCAATACACTCAATCTAATCTAGTCTCTCCCTCTAATCAAGCTGCCAACAGCACTTCAAAAAAAGGCAAACCCCTGCATTCTGAAGAACTTGCAAGGTCAGGTTTTTTCCATGTGGGAACTATCCCAAGAGGTCTGTTTGTACACAAATTCCTTGACACAACTACTCTGAGGTCCCTTTAGAAGTCAAGAGTGTGACACCAGATAAAGAGGAAAGGTTTCCCCTCAGCATCGAGGCATGCACGTGCGTTTGCATGTTGTTTCTAATTTCATCTCTCTACGGCTCACGCCCCTTGCCACAGCGCATCCTCTGCCACTGGCCTCTGCAGTCCCTGGTTTCATCTGCTTTTATTTTGTACTTTGACACCAGGCACAGCGCAGCTGGCTGTCCTAGGGACACGTCCCAGGGAGGCGGGAGAGAGGTCACTGGAAACCCCTTCCCCTGCCAGGCTGTGCCAGAGATGCTGGCTCTCAGCTCCTCCAAACCCGCCACTGCCTGCTTGCAACCACAGTCACCCCCAGTGCCTCCCACACCTCAACACATGACTTGCTGCTTTCCACCAGCAGGTCTCACCCCTCTGCTTTTCTTCTTCTGAGGACCACTAGATCATCTAAATTGGTTCCAATTAGAAACAAACAATTTTTTTTTTTTAACCTGCCACTAGGGAACCTTTCTTGGGTTTTTGTTTTTTGTGGGTTTTGGGGTTTATTTTTTGTCTTAAAGTTAGTTTTTTCTTCGGACCCTAAGTTTTGGATCCAGGCCACCCATGCAAATCCCACACATCCCTTCCCTACCTTACTCGCCAGCTTTTCCAAGAGAGACCACTAACTTCTGGACTACTCACCAGCCTGTCCAGAAGCTGCTGTGAATACTTCTGGACCACATCTCTGAATTCAAGACAGTGGTTCCAGCTTGTAACTGGAAATCCCCCTATGCTGAGTGAATGCGGAGTCTGCCCATTTGAAAGAGAGAAAAAAAAAGGGGGGGGAAGGGGGTATTCAAAGGAAAATAAGCCACATGGCAGCGTCCTTCAAAGCATTGCGTTATCCTTGCGGAGCTGTCAGGAAGGTGAAAGAGAAGGCCTGCTCACAATTTTGGTACAAGGATTAAGCTATAGAAGAATGTAATTAGGAACAAGACAAGAAACCCCACATCCCAAACACACTATGGTGACAATTCTGCAGCCACAGACGAGGATTGGACTTACCCTCCCTGGAGGGCAAGCGTTTATAGCAGAAACTCAAAATTAGACACATTACAACTTCTCATAGCAAAAGTATGCGTTCCCATGGGGATGCAGGCTAACATGAAGTCCAATTAAATAATCACTGGAAATGTCAGCGTAAACCCTGAAGGAATACATACTTCTACTGTGAAATGCTCCCACTGGAAATCATATTAACAAAAAGGTCATCAAGAAATGCTGAAGCTATGTACAAACGAGGCAGGGGAAGTGAGGGGGGAGGGAACAGAAACTATTTTAATGCAATAAAGATACCACAAATGGTTTTATATTGACAAAGAGCTATGAGTCTGTTTTCACAGACAGAGGTAGAGCAGACCAGATTTCCCCAAAACACCAGGTTTGGTTTGGTTTTTAACCTATTACCAAGTCTCTCCCTCCCCATCACCATGTGCATCCCTCAAGCAACTGGCCCGCTTGGCCCGCAGGCAGCTGGCGGCCGGTGTGATCCCACACGAGCGCAACACAGAGGGCTTTGGCTCAGCACGTCTGAAGAGGGAGAAGGGTCCCAGCACTGTGTCAGACATCTGTAATCCTGGATGCGTAGGAGTGGACATTTGTTTAATTCACATGTTTTAGAGAACACTGACATTTTCATGCTTCAGCCATCCATTTATTCACTTTACCCTTTTAAGGGCAACCTCTTCAGGACAGCTTCTTTCTAACGACAGAGCAGGCTGCTTTGTTTCTCCCAAGGATGAACACAGGCTCTTTTCCAGCCCAAACCACTGCTCTTCCACATCAGAAACCCCAGTAATATTTGCATTAATATGAAAGGAAAACAGGGTGCTGATACCACACCAGAGTTTGGGAATGCGACCAATTCCTGCTGGATCTAAACTCTTTTTAAAGTGAAGAGTTTCTATCCTTTTTGCTAGAAATACTGGTTCTGATTTGACACTTTCCAGCAAGGTATTTCAAAGCACATGAGGAAAGCCCACAGAAAATAAAGGGTGCTGTCTGACGCATCCCCATGCCACACTGTCCAAAAATAAAAGCAGCAAACTACTGAAACTAGCATGGTGCAAGCCATGTGTCAGCCCACACTGACACAAACTTCAGGGCCAGCCCTGCCAGCACTTAAATCCCAATCCTAATGGTGAGGGAAGCAAGGCTAGACCTTAAAAACCCCAAAGGGCAAGAAAAAGTAGACCCAGTTTGCATCCATACACTCCAGAGTCAAGGGAAGTAAAAAAAGAAGGGGGGGGGGAGACGAGACATATTTAGAGATAAATAGCAATCAAAGAAGGAATCTCTTCAGCCAGATCAAAACCCACCTGGATCTCCTTGTCTCCAAGCAGAGTTAACACTAACATTTCCCAGGAAGCATAAGGACTGCGTTATCCTTCAAGAGAGATGTCATGCTGCCTTGCAGGACTAACACAAACACCTATGAACCCAATATTAACCTCACGTTAAACAATCGCCTTAAGTGGTTTTGTACCAAAAATATGCCGCAAATTCTAAGCGGCAGCATAAGGCTTATTCTTAGTTTCCATCAACTGAACAGACAGTCTCCCATTATCTTAGCAGAGACCATGAAGAGTTATAGCCCATCACCAACACAGTACAGGTCAATTGCTCTTAACAGCTTTTGCTTTAAAACATCATTGGTCAACTGCTTACATAAGGCTTAATCCACACATTGGCATACTAAACTTGAGACAACCAAGTGAACTGATATGACAGAAACTTGCAAGTTATGTTCTATTTTCCAAATCTCTTTAAGCGATTGTAAAAAAAATATAATAACTCATGTGTGGACAAGTAGTTACATTTGTTCTTTTTATTACCTTTAATTAGAAGCAGTTCTTCTCTGTTGCATTGAATCAAGTGGGAATTAACCCAGGCATGCCGTAGACTTTTTAAAGCTAGAGCATAGTAAAAGAATTGGAACTAACATGTTCATGTCACTTTATTATTATTCTCTTAATTTATTTTTTTCCAATTTCCTCCTTCAAAGCCATTATCTTGGAAACAAAGTGATGCATATGTGCAAAGCAGCATCTAACCCTAGTGGGAACAGTGGCTCCCAAGCCCTCCCACCCATGGAGCACATTCACGTCCCCCCCAGCAGCAGGTGATGACAGATTTACAGTCACTCTGTGCTAACCCCACATCCCTCCGGTTGGGACAGCCCCGTGCAGGGACACACAGACTGGCTGGACCCCAGCCAAGGGAGCTGTGGGTGTAATTGAGCTAGACAAGGCTAGTGTTGCCCCAAGCAGCAGCAACCAGAGGCTCCTTCCTTCAGGACAAGAGGGACTAGGTGGCACCCAGACCTACAAGGTCCCAGTTGCTCCCCACAGACTTGCTGGCTCAGGTCTTTCTTGCACATAGTCTCCTGGGACATGCTCTTAGGGGCACCGCTAAGAACAAGTGCCAGGAGACCAAAAGCTTGTGCCCCTTCTGGATCTTGGTCTCTTCACCGGGAGCGGAGCTTTCCTTTAGAAAGGAGGCAACCTGCTCACCCAAGCAGAGAAAGACATGAAAACAAACCTTGAATTTTTAAAAGAACAAAAACCACCTAGAGGCAAATCAAAGCCTACAGTTTATCACTTAGCCAGAACACACTGTAAAGGGGAGAGGGGAAGGGAGTGCTCCTAACTTTCTGCAACAGGCAGCTATGTTGTTCCAGGGCACCACCGCCACAGTGGATGAACCTGGGTCAACCACGCTTAATACCGATGGCAACAACAGAGATGAGGTCAGTGTTACAAACAGTGCAAAGGACAGAAAAATAGAACCCAGACAGATTCAAATGACTTGTCCAAGGCCTTACAGCAAGTCTGTTGTGTGTGCTTAGTCACAGAGCAAGACGACAACCATCGCAGAGCCTTGGCCAGAGCTCCCCTGGCCCCAAGACTGCCCTGCTATCTAGGCACAGTTACCTCTCTAGCCAGATTACCCACTTTCTGCCCCACATGGGATAGACTTACTTCTCCCATCTCCCCACCTCTCCTTCAAGCCCTAAAATGCTGCTGTGCAGTTCCAGAAGCAGGTCAGAGACCACCTTCTGGAGGGACACATGCTCCCAGGGAACCAACGTCTTTCAGAGCAGGGAAAGACACAACAAAACCAACCTCCGGTGGGCTGAGATGCTTCCAGACATGAGGTTGCCTTGATCGCAGATGTTAATTGAAGCAAAGAGTTTCCTGTACTAAAAAGTCACAAGGCATTAAAAAAACCAAACCAGCCAACCCCACAGCTTCACTACTGAAGCACAGAATATCAACTGGCCACCCCACACAGAGACCACGAGCACGCTGGGACTTTCCAGCTGCAGAAATAACCCCGCTGAACCCCTCCGTGGCTCGTGCTCACAGCCCCCCCCGTTCTGCCTCCACACAGTGTGCGTTGAGAGGCACAGCCAGGACCGGTGGCCAAACCCAAAGGCACTGGTGTACACGTGAGCTTTACCACCATAACCATCAACATTCATTGGATCAAGCCCAGGTGAAAGGCCTGCCAGCTGAAGCAAGTGCAATGCACAAGACAGCACCTTTATCCAGCCTCCTCTCAACGGTACTCTTCGCCAGCTCTTGACTTTTAGGTGAGGAGGGGAAAGGTGACATCCATGATATCTGCCACACTTCTTCAAGTCCCAGCTTACCAAACACCTTTGTCATAACAAGAACTTCAAAAAAAGTTTAACTTCTACAGCACAGAGGTGTTTAAAAAATTGCTGAAGACAGATTCAGGTGATTACCTAGAAACAAAGCTCCAGGCTAACAACTGCTCGCTATAGTTCAGGTCAGCCTTGTGATTTTTGCAGCTAGCACTCTCCCAGGCCCACCAGAGACTTCCCAACAAGGCCAAGGCACCACACGTAATCTTATCTCACATGCAAAGGGACAATGCATTAGGTCATCTTCACAGATTACCATAATCTATTTCTTTAAACAGCGCGAATTCTATAGCCCTGCAAGCCCATGCTGAATATTTGAGAACTATTTCCCTCCTGGTTGGCTGGTTAACATGCAAAACAGACAAATGTTAAGACTGTGTGCATGCTGCTCCTACTTATGGCATTTCTTCACTTCAGAGTTGCTTACATAAATTAAAAACTAATTATAACATGGCTTTTCACAGTGTAAAGAAAGAGTCATAGCCTAAAGACAAGTAGCTGATCCCCCATTTCAAATGCATCATAAAGCCTAGGTAATCTCACTAAAAACTTCTGTGCTCTTCAGTGTAGTAAAAACATTGGCTGCTGCTTTGGAAGGAAAACAACCGCTGTATAGGTTTAAAACAAAAAAAGGTCCATCTGTATTAACATCCAAACACCACTCAAATCTCAAATACAGCTACTAATTTACCCTGAGCCTCTCAAAAAGGCTGTGCTCACCTGTAGACTAAAAAGCCAAAAGACATACCAGCAAGCAACTCTATAAGGATTTTACTAGTAGCTTGCCCACATCCAGCAGGGTAAGAGTAAGGGCAGCACATTGCTAATTATAACCCAATGTCTACCTACCAGGAACACTGCAGGGGATGTCCCCCTAGTTTAAACAGAACTGGAACCAGATTTTTCTTTACAAGCATCAGAGATATTTGCCTAATATAACAGTTTGCTTCTTGACTCTTAGTTTTGTTTCCAAGGGTATGAGAAGCTGGAAAGCTTAAAAAATAAAAATTATTCTTCCTGTTCCTCTATTTGCAAAAGAATGTCATTGCCCTCTTCCCCCCCAAGGACAGTTAAAATGTGACAGGCACTGTGCAAGCCAGCCCTTTGAATGCTCAGATGCCATCATCTGGGATGAAATGCTACACTTTCCATTACTGTTGAATAGGCAAAGTTTAGAGGTACACTTCTTTGCAGAAGCATCCCCTAGAAGTACAGAAAAGATTGTGGTCTCCAACCACACTACTGCCCCAATTTATCTATATGCAAAAGGTATAGACACACACAACCAATTCTCAAGTGTTAAGGCCAATAAGCTTATCTATCCCAGTGAAGAAAAAGATACCTTTTAAAGCTCCAGTAATCAGAGTCTGAAAACTGAAGGTGAAATCTCAACCCTAATAGAGCCGGCAGAAGTGTTTTTTTCCCCAGTGGCTGATGGGGCCAGATTTCCTCTGCAGCCCAGAGGGAACACACTTCAGTTTTAAACACATTGGACACTTCACACACATTACTTAACACTTAAAAATACACATTTCCCCTATTACAACCATGACTTAATAATTATTCAGTGGAGATCTCTGGTGGAAATAAGTGCCAGGCACGTGTTCTGTTGGTCAGCTGGATTTGTTGACGATTGCATCAAGTTTTACTCTCAAATACACTTGTGCAGTGTAATCCAATTAGGGTTTAAAGTAACACTGACACTGTTAAATTATATAATAATAATTAATAATGTACTTGCAACAGATTATGACCAGATCAGGTATTCCAAAGGCAGTTGATCAGTATTTTGCTTGAACGTGGGACAACATAAACTAGGCACTTATTCCTTTTATAGGTGTGTCAGTCCCTCTGTAGTTGTTTCAACTTTGCTGATATGTGACTTCAGTGTGGTAAGAGATCTGAAGCTATTCTTAGACTGTGGCAGAAGGCACGAAGTGGTTTGCTGGCAAGTCTTATACTCCCTGCTATATAATGAGAGCGAGTCACTTCATTTATTACCCTGTTAGATGAGCAATGAGAACACTGAAAGCCAGAGCATGTATAAGCTCCTCAGACCAGGAACAAGAACAGAGAAGCAACCAGTTGTTATCACTACCAGCCAGTTCCTCCCCATCCCCCTTGCAGCAGTCCAGCCAACAGTTTAGAGCATGCAGGGGTTTGTGGGGAGGGGAATTATTTACCAAATTACCTTTTGCACCTCTGCTTTCAAATTTGGTGTTTCCCTGCAGGCAAACACAGAAGCCTTCAAAAACAAAACACAAGACTTCAGGGAGTTCACAAGGCTCCTGCTGCTGGGGCTCAAAGGCAGGAGGAAGGGCAGGATGAAGACAACACTGCTAGACACCAGCCAGGGAGACAAAGGCAACTCCTCTTGTGTTAAAAGCTGTTGAAATGTGTTGGCACAGATGCTTTAATTTTTCATTTTTAATTTGTAGGTTTTATTTAACTTGGAAAAGAGACGTTCAACTCCAAACCTAAACATTTAATTCTGGGTAAAATAGTATTTTTCATCTGAATGCAAATGAATTTCCCACTTCCTATTTTTTAGGTCCCAGTAGCAAACTCAAGCACACAAACCCCCAAGACTCCAGGCCACTTTTGCTATGAGCTGAGGTGCTCAGGAAAGGCAGACGTGCCTTGCTGCCATTGGGTTTGCAGGAGGGAAAGGGGCACAACCCCACCAAGAAGGGCTGGGGCTGCTGAGCCAGCCCAGGGCCGCATCGCCATGCTCTCCCTCCCCAAATTCAGCAACAGCTTTGCCATTGGCCTCAAGTGGAAGGGATGCTGGGCTCACATCACTGGTTTTTCAACCTCTCCTTCCCAATGCTAAGCAAAAAAAAAACCCAACCAAACAAAAAACATACACAAAAAGGGAGGCCCCTTTAGGTTTCAGTAAGCATGAAATACCATGGTTAGTATGAAGGTGTGTGGGTGCTGGGGGGAAACATGACTTCCTCCTATTTTGTATATAGGCTGAGCAGCAGCTTCAGCCCTGACAGCTTAGGCTGCTAGAGCCTGTGTAGCAGCACTGTGAAGTACTTTTTTCCCAAAATAGGGGGTTTATGCCTGTCTCAAGTGCTGTTGTGCCTTGTGAGCAAAGAAATAAGCAAATCTTTGCTTCTAAAGAGCTTAAATCAAAATTATGCAAACGTTATATTCATGACCAAAAAAAAGCTCCATGTTAAAGGAAGCAGCAAAAAGAGGCATGGGTAGAAAAGGAGGAACAGAGGTCTTGAAATCCCCCCATATCACAGCATTCATAAAACCCCAAGGTTCTCATCACAGTGCTAGTTTATATATTGGTCTGCTACATTAAAAATAAATCAGGCCACTTCTTTTTAATTTGAGCCTAATAAGGTCCCCTATACATACATTTATCTATAGATCACAGCCTGGCCGTTGGAAACAGCACAGAGTTTCTCCACTATTTAAAAAGACTCGGGCACCTAAAACCTAAATGCACGCAGGGCCACGTCGCTACCCCGGCACACCGTGAGCCAAAGCTGTAACTCAACCCTGGGCTTTGCCGATCGGATTCGTCCCACAACGCGACACCGTGCCACGAAAACGGCAACGGGGCCGCGGGCTGACAGGCAGCACCAAACATGGAGAAGGTGGCACCGGATCAGGGGGACATAAACTTGGACAGCCAGGCTAGCAACCAGTGTTTGCAAACACAACACCAGGGATCAGATGGGGCGGCAATAAATTAGGACCAGACTGCAGCGAGCAAAAGAAATCGCTCGAAATAACAGACAGAGGCAAAAAGGGCTCCCCAGCTACCCCCAGTTTCATTTTGGTGCCTGAACCCAGGGGCTCACGCCAGCTCCCAGGCTGCTGAAGCATGATGGAAAAAACGCTATCCGACAAGTGAAACTAAATAACGAGCACTTCCAGCACCACTCCTCCAGCTCAGAAACTTAACCACAGCCTTTCCAAATGCTGCTTCATCCTACAGTCAACTCCATTTGACGCCAGTTTGAGCCCCACTTCAAAGGGGGGCAGGGGAGTTAAGGTGATGGGGCGAGCTCCTTCGCTACACACTTCCTCAGGTGAGGTCTGCTCTGGCCCAGCTGATCACTACATCCAAAAAGCAAAGAATTTGGGCTTCCTCTGTCTTCTAGCATGCTTCCAGGACAACTTTGGGAGGGTATTTCTGCTAAGCAAGGTTTTCAAGGCAGATGCTAATGGTTCTCAGTGGCTGAAAACCAAAAATGGCCCGAGCAATCCTGCAAGCGCTCTGTTAAACCCAGCGCAGTGCCCAGGGGCAGCAACCAGCATCGGAAGGTGAGAGCAGGGGCTGCCCACCACCTGCCTGTGGGGCCCGACAGCTCGGTGGTGCCCAACTACAGCTATGCAGCTCCACCTCAGCCAGGATCTTACCTCAGGTACTGAAAAACTGCCAATCTGAGGGCCACAGAAGCTTCAGTGTTTTCAGAGAAACAGAGGAAAAACACCTTCAGCATCCCACTTTTCTAAGGACAGGAAGGCTTGCAGACTACAGCCATGTATCTAGTTGCGGGGACTGTACGACAGAATTATTACCACCATAAATGCAGGACTTCAGTGGTAACCTCACTCTGCAAAGCACCTCCTCTCCTTCTTTTACAGATGAAGGGCACCATTGTGACCTGAAAGACTCAATAAAAGCATACTGGGAACCTGTAGCAAGTATTGAAGCAAGCCCAGCATGACCATACACTTGCCTGGAGCAAGGAGAAAGTTCAGTGCAATTTTAAGCTTCCACAAGATACACCCACAGAGGAGTATCTCACAGGACACTTTGCTCCTATAAAGCGTGAAACTAAGCAGAGGAAAGGGGATAAACTATCAGCCTAATCCATTCTCCTGCCACGTTGTACAGGTTGGAAGTAGTAAGCTGTACAGAAAAATTAAGTGAATTAAATACATACAGTATAAGCTAAGCAACAACTCCTTCCCTGGTTTCTCCTTCCATGGTTTCTCAGTGCCACAGCCAGCGTCTGCCAACCATGCCTCTGAATGGCACAAGCATCCAGGGTAAAGCAGATTCAATCTGGAAGGCTGCATTGTTATAAATAGGAGCTACAGAATGAAGAAATAGAAGCGTCCTTGGATTCTGCCTTGATTGGTGGGGCTCATTTCCCCCAAAGCATTAAGGGATAGACCAAACAACACATTAAAACAGGAACCTTTCAAGAAAGCATAGGTACATGTAAATGCAACACTTTCAGATCACTTTTTGAACAAAGTATCTCCCTCCGTCCATTATTCTGACCCCATACCACCAAAACAAGGCTTGATTGCTCCTCAAGTTTTGCTGACTGGTCCATGATGCAATGTCTCAGAACAAGTGGCCTCTGTCATCTTTCCTCCTCCCTTCTACTCTCCCGCTACCCCTTTCCAGCACCTATGAGTTCAGTTTTACATGGACCAAAATAAGGCCGCTAAGTAAAGGTCAGTCTGATGAGCTAAAAGAGAAGGATACCCTCCCAGACCTCTGCCCCTTGGGCTATAAATACTCAGAGCAAGCACTGGGGGAAATTCTTTGTCTGCACAGACAGACACCAGGAAGCACGTTTCCTCCTCCTTCCAGTTCCCACCCGCTCTGCTACTCAAGGACAAGAGTCAGAGAAAAGCAAGCATCTCCATGCTACCAGCTCCATGATCTGTCCACAGAAGGCATTTGCTTTGCCACTGGTGACTCGAGGTATGCAGGCCTTCCTAGAGATAAACGGACGCTTTCACAGTTCAACCATCAGCAAGGCTGACACCAGAGTACACGCGCTGCAAAGCAAGCCATGAGACTACGTGTGGGCAAAGAGGAGGATTACCTTTTAGGACTAGGGGTTCCTTGCCTTCTCGCTTGAGCGACTCCAGCACTATGTGGAGTGGCTGGGAAGGCATTACTCTGCTTGGCTCATTGGTATTCTCATCATAAACAATGATTTCTTTGGAAAAGATCCTCTTGAAGGAGTCCTTGCCTTCCCGGCAGGAGATCAAGTCCAAGACAGTGATCTTGCCCTGCTGGAGCCTTCTCCGGCTGATCTTGTCAGAACAGTTAATGTGGACAGCCCCTTGAATGTGGCTCTTATTATACTCCATGAACGGCCTGCAGTCAATGATGACAGGCCCTTGGTTCTGTTGGTGGCTCTTGCTGCATTTGGTCATCTTCTTCGCCAGATCATTGGGGTAAATTATCTTGATGCTAGCGAGTTGCTTGGTGGTGCCTGAGACCGGGCTCCCCACTCCGCCCAGCGGGCTCAAGCTGCCGGCATTCTCATTGCTGTTGACCATTTGGTTGGCAGGGCAGGCAGTGGAGGCTCCGGCGTTAGCGCTGCTGGTGCTCGCTTGAGTTTGGGCCTGAGTGTCCTTGTCGTACGTTGCCACAGTGCAGCAACTGGCACTGCTGCATCCACAACTCAGGGAGCGTGCAGAGCCGTTAGATGAGGGCATATACGTGAGATTAGCAGTCTTTAGGGACACGACAGCTGTGCCGAGCAGACTGGAGTGGCTCTCACTAGCAGAAGAGGCAGATTCAAGATAGCTAGAGTCTAAACAAAGGTTGAGATCCTGAGGTCTCACTGGCCTCGAAAGTGCCACTACTACCCTGTCGTCTAAAGGAGATGGAGGCATGAGGAGGCTGAGTACTAGCAAGTTAAGAAGAACTCAAGATCACCCTGCAAAAGAAAAAAGGGAGGGGGAATGGGAAGAAGAAAAAGGTGATGAAAACAGATCATGAAATCGCATAAGCCTACAGATACAGCAATTTACTTTGCCAACACCCATTATCCACGGCTAACAACCTAACAACCCCTTCTGGCAGTTACCAGCTCACAGTAGTTGCTAAAAAACCTTTTCCAATCCTGCAGCGAATACTTCAGCTATCTGCACGTGTGCACATGGCACGCAGAATACACGCGACTAGCCTGGGCTGAGCAGCTACACCCAGGAGGAGGCATTTGTCTACATGCAGATGGTGCTGAGCTATTCTGAAACCCCAGGCTGCAAGGAATGCAACTGATAACGACAGAGAGGCACGTTCTCTTGTTCCCATTGCTTACTGCAAGGGAAGCAACTACTGGGCTGACTCTACTACTGGGAGGAACGCACCGGAGCTGAATGTGTCAGTGGCAACATGCAACTTTTCCAGCAAGCTGGAAGAAAATCAGCTCGTGAATATAGTGTCCGATATGGCCACAAACTTGAACACATACAGCTAAACAAAAAACACCCAGGAGAAAAACCAGGAAAGTTAGGTTCTGGAGACCTTTACAAAAAGCAAGCACGCGCCTTGTGCTTCCATCCCCCTATTAGAGGTTAGTCCAGCCCCAGTTAAGTCCCCAGCTCCAGGCCCAGGAAGGCTGCTGATCTCCAGCAGTCCCAGAGGCAGAAGTTCCCTCCTCCCCGGCACATTTCACAGCTTCTAGAAAGAAGGGTCCCCTCTACTCCAGCAAGGTCACAACCCGCACAGCCTCTGCCTTGCCACTTGCTAAGGGGCAGCACGCAGGATTAGAACCCCCCCACACACTTTCCACTCGGGAGGGAAGGAAGACAACAAGAGCAAAACCACCTAAGAAAGCCCAGACAGTGCCTCCCCTTCCCCAGCAACTTTTGGGGCGGCTGCGGCTCTCGCTGGAAGACACATCCTAGCAGCAACTTCACCAACTCCACCAATTCCCCAAAAGCGGGCGAGTGCTTGCAACACCGGTTCGCCTCCCCATCCAGCTCTGCACCGGGCCCGTCGATAAAGGGGCACGGAGGTGCCCCATCCCAACAAGCGAGACCTCCTCCTCCCGGGGCGGCCCGGAGGACGCTGCCACCCCCTCATCCCCCCCCCCCCCCCCCGCCAGCAGCCACCGCTTTACGGAGCAAACCCGCGGGCACCTCCGGAGCAAGACAAGGTGCCGCGACCCACCCGCCCGGGGGACGGCGGAGGTCCCGGGGCCGGGCGAAGCGGCCTGGTGGCGGCAGCGGCTCAGCCGGGAGGTTTTCCAGCCCGTTCTTGTTTTCCCAAACCTCCCCTCGCCCTTTTCGCCGTTTAGAAAAAAGGATAAACAAGCCCTGAGCGCGTTCGCCTGATGCAATTTAAAAATAAATAACAGTAGTAAAATTAAATAAAGGAGGGAGATAACCCAGCTCCCCTAGCTAGGGACGCGGGAAACAAGAAAGAAGCTCAAGAGAAGTGGGAAACTGAAGTTTTACCGCCGAGCGCAGGCACCCAGGGCCGCCGCCACCCGCGCGGCGAGCCGAGCCGAGCCGAGCCGGGCCGGGCCGGTGCTCCCCCGCCGCCGCAGCCCTGCCCGGGCTCCCGCGGCCCCCGCGGCCCGCTCCGCTCCGCTCCCCCGCACTCACCGGCGCGGCGCGCTCCGGCCCGGTGCGTCGCGGCTGCCGCCGCTGCCTCTCGCGCCCGCTGCCCCGCGCGCCGCCCGCCCCGTGTCCCGCGCGCCGCCCGCACCATCCTCGTTACTTTCTCTTTTGCTACCGCGTAAATGTACGGCTCGGCGGGGGCGGGGCGGGCGGCGACGGGCGGCCCCGTCGGCCAATCACCTCGCGGCGGAGGGCGGCGGGGCGGGGAAGGAGGCGCGGCCGGCCCGCCGGCCGCCGGGGCGGTGATGTCATCGGCAGCCAATCGGGAGGGCGCGGCGCCGGCCCGCGCCCCGGGGCAGCAGCTGCTCCCCGTTGACAGGCGGAGGCGGCCGGGCCGCGCGCCCCCGCCCCCCCCAACCCCCGCGGCAGCGCCCCCCACAGGACGGTGCGCGCACACGCGGCCCCGGGGCGGCCTGAGGCGCCTGGGTGACGAACGGGCCTTGCCGGTGCGACACCCCCCCCCCCCCAAAACGTCCCAAATCAGTCCCTTCACCAGGAAGAACCACCAACACCCCAGCAACTCCCGGCCTGCCGCCCCCTGCGGCACCCCACCCCGTCAGGGAGCTGCCCCTCAGAGGGACGCGCCACCTCCACCCAAAGCGAGCCAGAGCCATATGCAGAGCTATTTCCACAACCCACGGGAAAGGGCCAGCGAGACCACCGGCCACCTTCCAAGGAGGGCAGGGAGAGCAAAGCCCCCCGGCTCCTGGAGTTTCGGGGCAGCGCTGCATGCCCTCCCCAGCCCCCCCCCCCCCCCACCCCCCCGACAAGCAACGTGGTGAGGTACAAGTGGCATCAAACTAAGGAGGCTGCTTTTTAGATGCTCTCCCAAGCGATCCACCTCCAACAAAAATAAGCCCGCACAAGATACTTTGAGTAGAAAAACAGTAACTTCCCTGCACGGCAGCTACAAATCACGGGGAGGGCAGGAGATGTCCCCCCGCACGCAGCTCAGAGCCGGCTAGGCCTGTAGGTCTCCTCCTGCCTGACCTCCACGTTAAAGATGGATCCAGTTGCTCCGTGTTATGCAAATTCTGATCAAATCCAGCTTCTGGCATACTGCCAGTCCATCCTGGTCGTGAACATTCAGATTAGACTGGACTCTCCCAGTGTGAAAAGGAAAGCAACACAGGCTTGAGGACAAGATTTTAGGGACCAGTTACGAGGACAACTATAAATCCCTTTCATCCTTTCTGTCAGACCTTGACATGGGTAAAAATAATGAGCTCTCACCCTCGCTACGGGTGCACTACAAGGCAAAAGGTGAAAATTGATTTTCGAGCCGTAAGGATCAACTCATCAAACACTGAGAGAGGACCGGGCAGCAGCACGAGATTTTTGCACCCATTTCTTCCCCACTGTGCAATCCATTTTAGCATTTCCTGGTTTAGCAACCACATCTCATCACGTATCAATCTCCATCACGTATCAACCCACCAAGTCAGAGACAGGGAAAGTGGCATCGCCAGAATGATGCATCCCACTGTGCCCTCCGTGACGGAGGGAGTGCCCAAGAGTTTCACCTAAACCCCTTTGAGCTATAAAGGAGGAAGGGTGACGTTAGAGCAGATAGGATGTTGTCAGTATGATAACACTGAATCTAAATTAGCCCCCGAAGATTTTGGCTCTGGAGTGTACGTGGAGAATTCATTTTTCAACTGGGATTTTCAAGCTGTGACTACCAATCCAGCCAGGACTATTACAAAAAAATGCAGTAGTATCAGCATTCAGCAATTCAGAGTAAAAACCAGGAAAACAGGTAGCAAGATTTCAGAAGCACTGAGTACTTGATTTTTTTGATTAATAGTTCTAACGTAAACAGCAAGTCAAGTCGTTCTCACAGCCACCCCTTAAACAATCAGTTGTTTTCCCCTAAATGTTCCTCGCAGGACAGTGACTCATCCAGCACAAACTCAGACTTTTGGTTTCCACTATTGCGATGCCACAGTAAGGCAGCAGTTCTCCTGCATGCTGGAAAGGAAAGGGGAGCCGGGGGAAGGCTCTCACATGCAACAGCTTTACCTCCTGCAATCTGCTCCCACTGAGAGCAAACACGTGGGCAAAGACTTCAAGCAACTAAATCATGGAGCGGCTTCATCTTCACTCCAGCAAAAAACATAGTCTGGAGGTATTACCTTCTGAAGGCTTATAAAATATAAGTCACTGTAATACCTAGCATAAAGGCAAATCAGGCTTCTAGTACCAGTGTGCAATTGCTGCCCTCCCCAGCGAGACGGCAAACAGATCAATGCAGAAATGCACTGGTCTCAGATTCTCTCCACAAACATGGTGCAGTTCCCCAGAGGTGTCAGCGTGAGACACCACTGTAGCATTTTCATGCTCTCTATTCCTCTTTGTCTGTGGCTTGCTGAGGTTGGCACTGGGCTCACTGCAGAGAGGAAGGTTAGCTCGTGCTTCTCTCAAAACTGCCCTTTCAAGCCACGCTCAGGCTTGGGGAAGGAGCTCTCCGTGGGCTTGTGTTCAATTCACGGCCTGAAATGGTCCTTCCAACCAGGGGAGCTGGAAACTGGGTTTCTCTGTTTGGACATCCTCCCAAAGCCAGACATGTCCTAAAGCAAACATTTGCTAGAAAACACTTGGAATCATTGATTTAGCTATCTTTTACTTTCTGACCAAATTTCTCAGTACTAACAACGTGCGCCGAGGAAATGTTTTGTGACTTGTTTATGGAGGAGTTCACCTCGCAGAAGAGCCGTGCAGAGCTTACCCGTGGCAAGCAGTGCTCCCTTCTGAAGCATACACAGCCTTTGCCAAGTTTTCTTACGATACAAAGGGAGGCCAAATGTACTTTTGTCTCATAAATTTGACTTAACTTTATATTTTTCTAAGAAAGTTGACTATAAGTTGCTATTCGTCCTCGGTTTCAGAGGATTTCCTACAGAACTTTTACTGACTTCATCCTTAATATATTTTATTAGCCTATGACATAAGATTGGCCTTTTTCCCGCTCTTAGAAACCACAGCCCGCTGTGATTTTTTTTTCTGAGCATATTCAATGAACAGCTTTCTAAATGCTTTTGCTTTCTGTAATTTAACACCCATAAGAGACGCGACTTATCTATCCCCTAACAACTAAACCTCTATTTTCTGAAGAGCATACAAGCATTCTTACTATGAAAGCTGGCAGATCTTAGTTAAATTCCCTCTTCCAGCAGTAGCAGCACATGGGATTTTGACATTCGTTTTCCTCAAATGCTTTTGCCATCATGGTGCACTTGCTCAGATATTTGCAGAAAACCACAAGCAGACAAAGAGAAATCATCTCACAATTGAAGCAAATCCTCACAAACTCTCACAGTATACTAATTGCATAAAATCCAATCAAACCCGTTCAACCTCACAGAAAGGGTAAAGATTGCTAAAAACATGCTGAATATTTAACGGATGTGAAAAAGAAGCCATCAAAATTCTCGCCAGTAACACAGGCATCCCTTAAGTGCTCTCAGACTAAAGACTCCCTTGTTATTGAAAGATTTCTTCCATGTCAACCATTCTTACCTTCCGCTCTAGAATCAGGGACCTTTTCTCTTGTTTAGGATTTAAAAAATAAAATAAATAATTACCTTTGCCAACAAAGCCATGTGCAGCAGCCACCCTGTGTCTAAGCAGACAGGAAGGTCTGCTGTCCTGTCCCCCCAAACATACAAATCTCGTCCGAAGTGATGTGTGAAGAAAGGATTTGACCTGATGTACGAGATGGTGCATCCCTCCACCGTGACCACTGCATGCTCTGTGGTCCGTACAACTGCAGGACTGGGCACTCCTGCGTCTACTCCTGTCAGCGCTGCCCTCTCACTGGTAGCGTTGTTTCGGTTTTAGGAGCAGAGTAACAACCAAAGTTAGGTGTTCACCATAACAGGCTATATAAAGACAATAAAGGACAGTTGCCTGTCCCTCCTGAGACTGGGATATAAACTGAGCAATTTTACTGGTAGAAATGGGAAGCAAGAGGTTGAATGACTTGCCCAAAGCCACACAACAGCTTACACCATGGAGCAGAAAATTGGGAAACCTGGGGGAAAGCAAAGGTGTTAACCAGTACAGTATTTAAATTGCAAACCAGTATCCCGCACTTCAGCAGGTATCACATGAACTGGCTAAAAGCAGATCTCCCTGGGGCCAGACTGAACTCCTATGTGTTCACTACGTAAGTTTGCCCATCTGGTTTTTGAAGCACTCTTTGATTCTTGATTGGCTTTAATACATCACATCGCACCTTTGTTTGTCCTCATTAGGAATGTCAGTTCACTAGACAGGCAAAGCTGAGAAACCACTTGATTTCATTTCTGTTAGACTTTTGCAAGAAAAGGATAACCCTTTTTTCTTTTTTTTTTTTTTGAAGTCTGTTTTCACGGCACCTTCCTCAGTAAAATACAAACTTCCCTCTTAACTAATCCTGTAGTACAAGTGGAAACATAATCCCTTTTAGACAAACAGTTCATCTTCTAAAGAAGGGGGTGGGTTTAAAACCTTGCACAAATTTAATTTATAAGGAATATGAGATCCAGTAGTAAACATAAAGATGTATCCTTGTACTCCTGCTTGCTTTTTATGGCTTATCCTCAGCAGGGAAGCTGCTATAAAATGACCTAGGTGAGAAATTAAAATGCAATAGCTATAGCACTGTAACTCCACTTGGATGCTTCTGCTGCCCAGCAAGCAGCTGGTGTGAGTTTGGTAAGCCATAGGCCATGCCAGGTGTCCCTTCCCCGGAGCATGCCACGGGACCATTTGGGCAAGGATGTCACAGCGGTGAGCAGCATCACTTAAACAAAGCAACAATGCAGGTGGTCAGATAGGTGAAGGCAACCCGTACGTGCTGACCTCCATGCCTGCTCCAGCTTAGCTCTTGGCTGCTGCTGTGGGGCTGTGGTCGGATGCTCACCAGCAGCGCTTGCAGACATCCTTGCCTTCCTGGTGCTTGGTGGCAGATCTCTGCTGGAGACCACCCTGCAGGCACCTTGAGCTGCAGCAGGTGGGATGGGTTAGGTTGAACAGCAGCTAAAGTAGGGGACAAGCTAACCCGGGGGAATTTGCCTCCGGCAGCCCTGTGAGCACCCCTGTGACCTTTCTGCCGGCAGAGCATGGGGACGGCTGCGTGCTGGGAGGAGCGGGAAGTAGTTCAACACCTTTAAGATGCAGCGCTCAAGTGAGAAGGTGATCTGTGCTCACAGCCTTGTTTATACAATTTCATTAAACAAATGCAGCTACAGATTGACATTTTAATTCCTCTACAGGACATTTACCCAGGGCTTCAAAACAAACATATTTGCACTTATCTGGCAGTATATGCCTCCTTTAAAGCAACAGAGGAATGATTAAACAGGAGTTTGCTTTAGTAAAGTCAGCTAGTTTTTCAAACCTGCCGGGGTCCGACTTGCTCATTTGTATTTAAGCTTCTCCAACCATCTCGGGCTGTAGCCTGGCCAGGAACCTCAGCAGAACAGACACAGATTTTAATTTTTTTTACAGTTCTTTTATCATTATGATTTCCCTTTTAAGCAGCAGCTGTTTGGGTGTGCACGCAGTTACTGATCTCCCCAGGGTACAGGCACCATAGGGAGCAGAAAAGACTCTGGTCACATGAAGTCTTCAGGTGTGCTCCTGGAACCCCCACACCACCAGCACGAAGCAACGCCAGGAGCCCATCAACAGGAATGGACAAGCGGCACATCTGTGCCACACAGGAGGAGGCATGAGGGCCAGGGAGGGAGGAGTAAGAGAGTGTGAAAAGAAAAAAGGAACTGCTTTCTGAAGGTCTTTATTTATAAGTTGCGTTCAGGCCAGACACAGTCTTACTTCCTTTTCTTAGAGATTGGGTGAGATCCCTTGCCCTGGCTCTCCTTAGGAGAGACAAAGGGGAAGACACTGATGAGGAGGAGCAGAGCAAGAGGACTGGAAGAAGTCCAGCTGGAATCAATCCTACAGCTCTGTTCATCAGTTTGGGGTCATAAAGGCTAGGCCCTCCTGGCTTCAAAAAGAGATCAGGGAAGGTGAATTATTCAAATCAGATCTATTGGAAAATAAGTGCATGAATAGTTGCTGTCCTGACAATAACTGTGAGCTGAGAAAGCTGCAGCACTATTGACAGCCAGTTGGGCCAAATAGCGCTCTCCATCGCACCCACACCACCCTATCGATTCAGTGAGAGCAAATGCTGCCTTCCGGCTCACTGGCACAAGGTCTCCTTCCCAGAGGCAAATATCCCGCTGTCCTGTCCCAGCAGCCTGGAAACTGCAGACAGACGTGCACAGGGTAGGTGAGGGCACGCTGCAACGGACACCGTGGGATGGGGGCTTTTGAGGGTCTTTCCAGGCCCCTGGCTGAGCGATGCTGTAGGTGTGCTCCCGGGCAAACCTGAGTCCTGCTGCCCCTTTGCAAAGGCAGGTAAGGCCAAGCCCTTTCCTCGAGGCCAAACCCTTTCCTCCTTGTGCTGGGGAGGATGCCTGCCTGCCTGCCTGCCTGCCAGAAGTGACAACTCTTGCTTTTTGTGTGCTCTCCCTCCTGGTTTTTCTTTCACTGGCTGATGCGGCTCCTCCCTCCTGAGCCACAAGAATCAGAATACTGTCTTGCATATTTCTACCTCCACCCCCATAAACAAAAGGGGAAGCAGGACGGGAATATGACCTTTATGACTTATCCGCACTTGGAAACATACCAGAACAGATCTTCAGAGACGCTTGTTTCAACTGCCAGGGTAGCTGCTTCAGCAGCAGCCCCTGTACGGCCCCCATGTGGGAAGGGCAGCTCCTGTCTTACATGAGAAGATTCTCGTCTTCCAGAGCAAGCTTCCACATCAGACCTTCCACCTGGACCGCAGTTTTTATCCTGCTCGGCTGCAAACACCAGCCAGGCTCTGAAGGTCAGGGGTATGAAAAAGTGCAATGCTGCATGGCCAGATGAAGCCCCACTAGACAGCCGATATGTGTCTACAGCAGAGCTGAGCTCTTACCAGCACCACTCACTGTCATGAGCGACCTGACTACCAGGGTCATACTGCAGCCCAGATAACCAGCACTAGCAGTCCTGGTTTGCAAGGAACTTTTTAACCCAGCATTTTGTGCCTCTGCGTCACCTCCGGCTCCTTCCTCGCTGCCTGCTCTGCACTGGCCTGTGCATGTGTGCAGACACATGGCGTGGCAAGCTCATTCCATCAAGACCAGAACCAGCAGAAGAGGCACAGATCCCCCTTCCTCTACCTCTCCTCACACCAGGTCCGTTCTTGAATTTGCACCGGCACTTGTGCCAAAACAGCTGAGGGGCAGCAGCGAGCAGCCACCGGGGTGGGCACCTCTGCCCCTGCCCAGGGACAAAGAGCAGAAGAGTTTCACTGGCAAAGCACCACCCATGTGGGGAAACCACCGCCTCCACTCCTTTGCTCAAAGTCTGACCGAGCCTTCACCAGACCTGGAGAAGGACCCCAGCCCTCCCTCCAGCCCAGGGGAGATGAGGGGACGGAGGACACGCACAGGCAGGCTGCAAGGTAAAGTGCATCAGTCAGCCGTCAGCAGCACCGCGCTTTGGCATTCACAGGTGTTTCGGAGGAAACTAATTGAACTATCATAAAACCACTCCGAATGTTTGTCCTAAGAGAACATCCTAACTAATTTGTTTATGGCGGAGGCTTTGTATTGTAAGTTGCTGCTCATTTAGATTAGCATTCAGTGCCAGTTTCCACCCCACCCCATTTCCGTCTGTATTAGACAGAGCTGTCAGCATCTCGCCTCCAACGAAAAGAGCATCAATATTCCTTGGCAGCAGGCAGGGAAGGCTCTGCGCAAAGCCAGAGTTTTAACAGTTTAATGGATGGGCAGACTTGCAAACCTGGAAACTGTTGCTCAGCCGCACTAGACGGTTCAGACCAACTACCTCCCTCCTTCGGTGAGGCTGCTGCCAGAAGGGAAGGAGAACAGGTCCTCTTCTGACCCATGTACCTTCTGCATGGCCACACCGATGACTGGACGGGAACAACTCCTGAATCACACAGACCATCCCCGTGAGCCAGAGTCATTTCTCAAAGTACATTTTCAAGCAACTCCCCTCCTCCTGCCTGGGCTTCAAGCAACTTCCCCTCCATGGGATAAACAGCCTCTTCCTCAGCTTGATTACAGCAATCCTAAAATTGGAGCTGAGAAGTTAACAGGAAGAAAGAGCTGGGATCTTATTGAGATCAACTCTATTTCTGTCATGTTGACTGAAATAGGCAGTTGACCTTGTTCTACTTATGACTACCACAGTGCAAGCCACAGCTTGCTTTATCGCCAGCGCGGGGCGAGCAGGTACAGCAGAGGCTCCTCAGCACCCTCTGCCTGTTTCACAAATCCCATGCCTCCCACCGTGGTCGAACGACCAGCAGTCACCCCCAAGCAGCCAAAGTCAGGCAACAGGGAAAGTGAAATTTTTATTAATAGGCTCCAAATTTTCATCTGATTACTAAACGAGCAAAGTGCTCTGGGTCACAGGACGAGCTTTTCTCCCTCCTCCTCCACTTTGCCGAGGCAGTGAGCAATAATTACACTCACCATATTCCTTACACTGATATGACAAACCAGTTAAACTACAGAGGGTGCTTCCCTTGCCAGTCTATTGTACCAAAGGCCAATGAGCCCCAAGCAGGTTTATGCAGCTTTCATTGAAGATATTTTCCCTTTGAAAGGGATGACAGTTTAATCAAAAGCATCTCCTGCCTCCACAGAGCCTCCCTCCCACCAGAAAACCAATCCTCGCTTCCTTTGCTCTCGCACCTGCTACTTGGGTCCCACAACATGCCTGTGATCCCCCTTGATTTTGGCCCATTGACTGTGACGCTGGGGGCTGCTGGGACTTCCCGGACTGCGTGCAGGAGGCTAAGCCCCTGCTAATCCCTGCAGGTGAGGCAAGGCGATGGGGGACACCAGCTCGCAGGTTGCTGCTGCCAAGTTCTTTCCTTGGGAGGTCATCACCACTTTTAGCTTAGCATGATGCGCTGGCCTTGCCGAGCCTCTAAAAAAGATGTTCCAAGGGGAACAGCACATTCTCTCGCCATGGTTCAGGTGTCCCCTCTTCCCTTGTGAGGTGAATATACTAAAGCCACTGGGAGATGAGGGAAGGACATTAAGGGTTAAAGATGGTAGGAGAAAACTACAGATCAATTTGGCTCTTACTGGGTGAGCCTCTGTGGTTCATGCTTGCAAGCAAACTTCAAGAAGGCAGACTACAGTCTTACCACATAAATGAGTAACAGAGCAGTGGGACAGCATAATCAGCTAATCAGTATAATCAATGCTTGCAATTATTAAAATTTTAAGGCAAATCCTGCTCAGTTGACTCACGGGATTGAGGGACTTCCTAAGGGACTCCTACCACTCTTGGTAGAAGGAAAACAACGTGATGCAATCGAGGGAGAAGAGGAAGCTGGCTCCCTTGTGCCCACTTGTGAGAGTACAGCAAGCAGTATTTGGCTGTAAATATAGATCTTGTGCAAAATGCTTATTCTTGCTTAGAAGGTGGATTACCCACACTCGGGTTAGGCTGACTGGCTCTTAATAGGAAATCACAGTGCCCTTCTCTCAAATTGCAAGGTAGAAAAAATAAACCCGAGTTTATTTAGGGTTAACATTAATGTCCCAGGCATTTCTAACAACTTCTGTTTTCCCACACTGATGATCCTGCAGCTGATGGATTGTGAAACCACAGTGTAGGGACTCACACAAGAGGTGTCAGCAGTGGAGATTACACACTATGGGCTTGCTTCCCCAGCCCACTAAGGATTATCACCACACCTACCATCTACTCAGATACCTCCTTGAGAGATTAATTTGTTGGTTAGACCAATAATCATTTTTCTCCCTGCTATGCGCTGAAAGCAATGTGGCATGCATCCAACAGCTGACCAGTCCTTTTTCTTACTCCAGTCCAATTCCTGTAGTTCTCCTGACCTCTAATGAGCTCCTTCAGCCTTTATAAGTATCCCATTCTCACTAGGCAGCCACATGGCTGCTCCTGAGCTGGCTACAAAATCCCTACCAGCAAGTAGTGCCCCGGGCTCCAGATCCCAGAAGCACTTCGCCCTTGTCATGGTTTAACCCCAGCTGGCAGCTAAGCACCACACAGCCGCTCACTCACTCCCCTGCCGTGGGATGGGGAAAAGGATTGGAAGGGTAAAAGTGAGAAAACCCATGGGTTGAGATAAAGACAGTTTAACAGGTAAAGCAAAAGCTGTGCATGCAAGCAAAGCAAAACACGGAATTCATTCCCCACTTCCCATGGGCAGGCAGGTGTTCAGCCATCTCCAGGAAAGCAGGGCTCCATCGCGCCTAACCGTGACTTGGGAAGACAAGTGCCATCACTCTGCATGTCCCCCCCTTCCTTCTTCTTCCCCCAGTTTCATACGCTGAGCATGACATCATATGGTCTGGGATATCCCTCGGGTCAGTCGGGGTCAGCTGTCCCGGCCGTGTCCCCTCCCAACTCCTTGTGCCCCCCCAGCCTCCTCGCTGGTGGGGTGGGGTGAGAAGCAGAAAAGCCCTTGGCTCTGGGTGAGCACTGCTCAGCAGCAACGGAAACATCCCTGTGTTATCAGCACTGTTTCCAGCACAAATACAAAACATAGCCCCATTCTAGCTACTACGAAGAAAATTAACTCTATCCCAGCCCAAACCAGCACATCCCTGCACCAGGTGCAATGTATTGGAAAGACATCTCTTAGTGAGATGTTCATGCCACAGTTTTGGGTTTACACAGCTCTGCTCTGCTTATAGTAGTCTCTGAAGGAGCACAGCCGTAGCTTCACTTCAGTGTCTGCTGGTAGTTTTGGTCAGTTCAGTCCTTGTTTCTCTGTTCAGCAGCAAACTGCAGATATTAGGAACTGGATGGGGAAGCTTTAATCACAGCCCCCTTCACTTTCTTAAAGCAGCACCTGAACTGGTATGTGTGGTATTCAGGGAGGTGTGGGGCAGGCTGTCACTACTATAACGATCATTAGCGTGCAACACTGTATTGCTCCATCACTTCCTGGTGACCTTTTGCAGGTGATTTCTGTAACTCATGGGTCATCCTTTGAGCTCTGGCTGGAAAGAGTCACTACAGATGGAAGCAGCGGTAGTAGCAGTCCTCCACGCTGAGCCAGTGTTGCCCACAACACTCCATGGCAACAACCACACCAACCCCCAGGTTGGCCTCCTTCCTCACCACTGAAGAACAGTTTCGAGTGAGCTCATAGTAATGGACCTTGTACGTCCTAAGAGCATAGTCAGCACATTGACCAGTCCTCAGTGACACCTGCATGAGACAAGGAAAAGAGGACCTGGCACTTTGGAAGCCAGTCAGATTATGCCATACTCCAGAAGTGGCCCTACAAACTCCAGAGTGACCATCTGAGGGATAAGATCCCATCCAAAGATCCCATTGGTGGCTTAGAGATCCCAGTTGACTTGAAAACAGACTGTTTAGGACATAAAAGGGTGAAGAGCAGACCCAGAAGGAAGCATCTGGGGCAGATGTCTCTCAGCCCCAAGATCAAACCAGTAAAAGTGTTCCAGGACATGCGTCAGAATTTCAGTTCTATATGAATCCTGCATCAGTAGCAACACACTAAGACGGGCTGATGGCATAAACAACACTTGGGTGTTCTTCAGCATTGTTTCCAAATTCTGCTCTTCTTCCTAAAGCCCTGCTCAATTTTGCTTTTATAAACACGCTCAAAGAACACTGCTTCCCCTCCCTCTTCTCCAAAATAAGGTCATTAATTACAGAGATCTAATAATAAAGATACAGTAAACTTGCAGGACTTTGTATGTTATTTATGAGGCGGTGACTCAGCCTTAAAATGCTGTGGAAGCCAGTGTTAAGTGGCTGTAACCTAGCAGAAGAAAAAGGTTTCGATAGCAAAGGCAAGTAAAACAATCACCTGTACACCAGGACAGAGCATTGTGCAAATATTTCTGAGCCGTGCCAATCATTCGTGGTGCATCAGGAAAATCAGGCAGATTTCCTCAAAAATGAAAAGGGTTTTTCCTAGCTGAGTGAGTGCATTTACTCTTAGACTGATTAAAGTAGTTTTCAAATATGACTAATCCCATCTGGCCAGCAAGAAAGTCAGATGCAGCAATACTCCGGTAAACACTGTCACTCTAGTTATCACGTGCGTCTGCTCTGAATCCTGTCAAGGGACTTTCATTCAGGATTTTAGTCCTCTTCCTTTCTAGATAGCCATGCCATCCAGATGAGGTACCCAAACCACCCAGATGAGGCACCTGACCATCGCTGCCTAAATTAGACACCACCCCCAGATCAGTCTAGTGCTCTGAGTCACCCCCCTGTCCACTGCTTATAGCAGGAGATCTAAGAGGAGATGCCAAAGTCAACAGTGCGAGTAATTACTCATGGTTTTAATCGAAGGAATGTAAAAATAAGAAGTGATGATATAATGAAGTGAAAGATTCTTTCTTGATGAGCGTTAATTAAGTCATGGTCACACAGTCCCTGTGGAAGCTGAGTAGATTACCGTCTTCAGGTGGGGCAACAGACTGGGTCTGCTGAGCCTAGGGCCATTATGGGATTAATGTTCAGCAAGGGGCAGACATCCTGTGAGAGAAAGCTCTCTGTCACCAGCTCTCTGATCCCTTTTGGCTCTTCTCCTTCCTAAATAGAGGATTACACCCTTCACCTGGTGTAAGATATCCCAGTTCCCCTCCACGTCCCGGCCCCATTCTGCTTTGCTAACTTGGCCAGGGAATAAGCAGTGGTCAGGCACACATGGTGTTTCGGAAACACCACAGAAAATCACTAGGAAGAACAATTTTTCCAAGAGGAATTTGCAGAGGCATTGCAGTAGACATACGTGTTGACAACAGCAGCTACCAGATCCCCACGTGTCTGTACAGGCGCAACACACATTCAGGAAGATTTATCTTCTCCATTTCCTACAGTTCCTACAGTGCAGAATGACCTCTTCAGAAATAAGCACTCCAGAGGGACTTTTCCTGTTATATTACTGAAGATGTACTTCCCTGCCCGCACAGGCAGCCTTACATCACAATTCAGCAACCATTAGCAGTAGCAGCACTGCCCAGCGGCTGTTGAAGGACAGAAAGGGATGGAAACTGGAGTTTCATTACACTTTTAAGGTCACAGATCATTGACTAAACAGGTTCCAAAAATAAAAATATAAAGGATTGAAACTTATGGTTTGCATTATCTTTAAAAAAAAAAAAAAAAATTTCTTTCTGGCATCGTGGCCGAACAGGGGCCGGCAAATGTCACAACTTAGCCCAGATGCATGTCCAAGAAGTAGCAGTAGGCAGAGCTGAGTATGCCAGTGCTTGTGTGCTGTTCTCACTGGCATACATGGAGCAGCTCTGGGGTGTGTTATATGCTCAGCCATATGGCAGCCTGCCCATTTTGAGGACAGAGAACAAGCTCTGGGTCCACACCTGGATAATTTCCCTCGTAGCTCTGTCCCCCGTACCTGCAAACTGCACGCGTAAGTCTGTGCCTGCAGCTAACAGATGAGGGCAAACCTATTTACTACAAATTTTGCCAAGAATGGGGAACCTACGCTATAAAATCCATACCTTGTGTGCGTTCAGTGTTAGAGATGAGCAGCTCAATGTCGGTTTTTAGCTCCAAACTAATTTTAATGGCTGAACCATAAGCACTCAAACAACAGGGTAATGGAAATCGTCACAAGCCCTTATCTGCAGCAGCTCTGCCAGTTGCTGCTGTGATGCTGTTTCTCACTTCTAACACCTTTTTTTCTCAAAAGAGTCTTTGCCTGTCGCTTAGTTATCTGCAGGATGAGCAGAATAGGGATTGAGAAATGTGCAGCAAAATTGTTTCAGACCCATGGAGGCTCTGATAATGAATCACCAAAGCTTTCCCTGCCAGGGAACACATTTCTAATCCCAAGCACAGCCTGAGCGCTGCTTCTCCTCTGCCTTCATCCTCCCACCGCGCTCTCATCCGGGTGTCAAGACCAGAAGAGAAGAGGGGTCCTGCAGTTCCCAGGCATCCCGTTTTTTGTCCTGTCCACTGCCTGGCTCCCTCCCGACTCTTGGATCACACCTTCATTCCCAGGAGGGGCTGGGATAATGCAGGGTGCCTGTGACAGGGATAAACTCTGCTCCTGGTGAAGGAAATAGTGATGTTCCCACCTATAGGTTTAACAAAATCACCATGCCTTTGGCTTTTGATTTAGATACCACCTACATCTGACTACACTGCCTGTGATTATCACTAACTGTAAATGCCACGGGAGTGAGCAATGTCCTTTGTGTTAAACACAGAGCAAACACAATTAGCACTCAATACACAAATAAGGAATTGCTTCACCAGGCGAAGGAGGTATGCAACTGCCATGTTGGACAATAAACAACAGGTCTCTTCATCTGTACCATTTGTCACTGCAAATATAAGTTGTCTCTCATCCACAGCATTTCTTAAAAGACTGCATTGTGTTGTAAAATTATACATCCTTTCAAAATAGATGAAATAAAAGCTTAGGAGGACAGTTGTGTGGTCTTACGGATATTTCATTCATGACTAATGTTTTTCTGGCAAACTTCGTGTAAATAAAACTTCAGCTTGGGCTCAGGAGAGTGATGGGGGCTTCCAAACATTCTGTCATCTTGGCTGAGTTGACATTCTGTAGCCTGGCCCGCTGGGGAACAGCAGAGACCTTGAGCCACTGCTCAGAGGCTTGGGACATGCACATTCCACTAAGGTATTCCAAAGAGACATGGATATCAGGAAGAGCTCAGAAATTTTAGTTTAAACTGCAAACTTTGGTGTGAGGATCTTACACAGTGCAGATTTGGGGAGGGAGCAGGGAGAGGAAGGGAGAAGGAGGTTGTTTTAACCTGACTGCTTGTTCAGCCCATTATAAAGAAAAGGTTTTGCAAAATTCAAACTTAGCTCAGTGTAGGATTTGGGAACATGCATGGGTAAGCAGCTGTGAGGCTTTGTTTTTATTTTTTCCTTGATATTGCTGTCTTCATTGCTACATTTGCTGAGGTCAGTATATAAAATGGAGCCTGCAAGCAAAAAGGTGATAAACATAACTTTTCTCCTTGACAATGTCATGCCTTCAGATTTTCAGCCATAAATCTTAGCGAGGTCTGAAAAACTATGCATATTAAATAGTTTCAATTTACATAGTACGCATAGGTGTATTTACACACACAGAAAAAAAAATGCTTTTGGTGATTCCCTCCATGCTATACAAACGAATTGGCACTGTGGGCAATCCCAGTGACCCACCTACTCTGAAACTGAGCCTCAGAGAGCAAGGAGATTCAGCAAAAGATTGAATGAACCCCCTCAGTGGACAACCAAGGAACAGCTACAATATCCAAGCCTTGGCAAATGCTCCTGAAGGCGAGAGACCTAGTGCTTTTGATTCCTTCTAACAGAGTTGTTAGGAGCAGTCTCATTAGCCTTCTAAGTGTTTCATTCACTCTCTTAATCCCATTTGCCTCTTGACCTCGAGACTCTCTCTGAAAGCAATTTCCACGTGTTAATTATGCCTTGTGTAAAACGGAGTGTTATTACTTCTCACGCATTTGCTGCCTCCTAATTTTTCTGGGATACTCCCACACTGCCACTGCGAGAAGCACCATAAAAATTTGGTGACCTAACTTCCCCAACTCACGTGCTAGTTAGTGAAAAGGGCTGTGATAACCTCAGGCGGTTTCAATGAGCCATTCTCTAATCTTTTGGTTTGATCTATCCCATTAAGGGAGCCTTCCTGCTCCCCTGTGACTTTATTCCCCTGCTAATGAAAAAAAATGCCTGGGAGAAGAGTCACGTTCTGGTCCGAAGGATGAGCTCACTGGTCTTCATCAAGGAACAATTTGCAATCATTCACAATGGTGATGACGAGTTGATCAGTCATGGTCAGACATTTGCAGTACAGGAAACACTTGAAGGGAAAATCATTTTTTATCAAGCTATGGAAAAGGGAAACAAAAGGTGATTCATGAGCTTTAACCATTTAGAAATCAAAACTGACACAGAGGTGGTAATTACATTGGAAAGGTGGTGCAGCACATAAAAAAAAAGTTAATACTTTCAGCAACTACCCTCCAAGCTGCATGCAGCTCACACCCTGCCAGGTTGCGAAGAGGATTTCCTTTTCCAAGAGAATTATACGTAACCCTTGTGGGGTGGGGGAAGAGAGGTTTGGCTGAAATGCCACTATCAATAGAGGGTGTAACATGTACGCAAGCGTTTCATGGTGCCACAGGTTAACAGCAGTTGGGTGGATGTGCTATAGAACGTGGCCATACCTTACAGACACTGCAGTCCTCCCCAGGACTCAAAAGATTTCAAGAACCAGACTCCTTGGGCTGCAAAACACCTTCCTGGTGGTACAGTACCACAGCTCCATAACCCCTTGAGCCCGCTGCTTAGAGAAAGGATCTGAGCGCATGCTATGCATCAATATAAATTCACAGGCAGGATATGGGTCTCTCAACTTTTCAGCTCAGATCTTGACCAAATCAGACAATTTTTGTTTTCCTCTGAAGATACCTCTTTGTTGGCAGAAAACCGAAGGATTCATACACTTTTTCTATGCCAATGGACTTTTTTCTAGGCTTGCAGGCTCTCAGTGTCAAACAGATACCAGAGACACTGAGGGTGTAAAGCCAGGCACTGGTATTCCAGGTCCTGCAGAGTCAGAGGAGCACGATAACCCATCAGTAATGCAGTACTGCACACCCACCGTACCATAGGAAGACCAGGGACAGTATTTCTTGGGACAACTGTGGGCAAGTGTTGCCAAATGTCTCAGACTGCTCCTTTCTGCACAGACATCAGGAGCTAAATACTGCAGTGCATTTAAAAGCCTTTTTGCCTCCCAGGTCCCTTGGTGCATCATTTTGCATAGCCCCGTGGAGCATTAAATCCAATTCTGCATAGCTGCATGCAAAATATTAAGCATCATCAGCTGCCTGAAAGTTGATGCGATATTACAAGGAGAGATCTCCGTATATAGTAAAATACTCCTCCTCCCCCAATATGTATACTTTTCCTAAATCAGTATGTTAAAAATAACAACAACTCATGTTAGCATAAGATATAATGAACTATGTTAGACTCATCCAATGCAGCTTAGTCACCACACATATCCCATTTGAAAAACTGGTATGAATAATTCTGAGTGGAAACCTGAAAAAATGAGTAACCAAGGCCAATGGTAACAATGAGGCCAATGTCCCCTGTCATGTTGGTCAGAACAGTTCCAATGACACCAAGGGAGTTTTGCCTTTTTATGCTACTTGAGGCTCACGCCCTTAATTATAAAGGGATAGTGGAAGCTATCAAGAAATTCCTTTACTAATCCCAAAGAAGGGCAGATATTTTGCCATTACTACCAGACCCAGTAATAACAACATACTGATTGAAGGCTTTGCTCCACATAAGCACATGCCTCAAGCATTTCTGATGGACCAAATGTTTAACATTTTGTTGCCTCGGAGAAGCAAGTGATTAGCTCTGATACTGCTCAACTCTCCTCTTGCTTTCAGGGCACTGATACTTGCCGGGTGACCCTGACCCCAGGGAAGGGTTTCCCCCTCCCCAGATATGTCCACTGCCACAGATGAGCCAGATCTGCAGCCAGCAGCAATGGGCACAACAGCACCGGTCTGTGCAGCTGCTGATCCAGGCTTGCCTGCTGAAGCTGACGACAGAGCCATTGCCTCCAGCTTACATTAATATATGCTCAGGATATGTGTATCCGGAGAAGAAAAGACCTGGGAAATAATTGCAAGGATTATTGAATAGTGGGTGCATTAGTGGTACACAGCATGCAAGAATCTGTATTCCAGGTCTGGCAGTGAAATAAACATCCTGACCCCACTGAAGATACCACAGATTAGCTACCAGCCTCTAGCTGAATGGAAGAACTGAACATCATCCAGGAGCAAGGCAAAAAGAAAATTTTATGAAGTGTCATGCTGGGAGATTGCTACGTCAAAAGCCTGGCTATAATCCTGACTTTCAAGTGACACTTTTGTTAGCCCTACGGTGTGGCATTCATTACCATTCTCCCACTTACTGGTACACCAGGAGGAGCAGCGCCCTACTGAATGAATTAGAGATGGAGGATGGGAGACGACTGAACAGCCTTCTAAAATAACTCTTTATATATGGATATGCACACATGGATGCACAGAAATTAATGGGGTGGAGGGCTGAGGTTTTTGTTCTTTTTTTTAATTGCGAAGTTTCCTTGAGTGCTTAAAGCTCAAAATGGACAAATACTCATTTCACATACTCCTCCAAATCTCGCTCCACCTCCCACATGCAGCTGGCCAACGTGGACTTTTCAGACTCACAGAGCTCCTCATTGTGCAGAGACCCAGTGCAAGGTCCATGTGGCACCCCTGTCCCACCTGAGCTTTCAGCTACAGCTGACATGAATCAGAAAGTGTGACAAGAGCTCCCAGTCACTCCCAGAGGAGTGAGATTTACCTGCAACCACCGCCACAGTCCATCCTTATCTAGGAGATAAGAATAAAGCTGTCTACAAAGCTCAAGAGTTTTCCACGTGCTTCCTCATACCTCATGCACCAGACGTGCAAGAGACGTGGGGTGCTTTCATCACGCAGGCTCTTGCCCCATCATCCCCCCTTCTATTCAGAGCCCCAGCTGGAGTAAAACCCCTGCCTCTCCTGCAACACCTCCCCAGTGCCCCCACAGCCATGGGACACCCTGTGCCCGAGCCACCCTGGAGAACCTTCTTCCCTCGGAGGAGGTTCACCTATGGAGGGGAACAACCTCTGGGTCCGTCACACGTCCTCCACCGCAGCGAACAGCCCAGTTAGTCAAGAAAGCAAGTGGGAGGTGGCAGGGACACGTGGATGCATCTTGCATCATACTTTCCCTAGCAAGTACATTAGATCACTAGCTCAGTTGACTTTCTCCAAGACAGGTCTTTAAAGAAGAGTCTTTAAAGCAGGTCTTCAGGCAGAGGCTCTGCACCTGTGTATCCTCTGGTGAGGATCTGGCCCCTTTCCATTTATCCATATCAATGTCTCTATTTTCACACGGGGCATTTCTACACCAGCTTCAGTCACCCTCTTCATGCCAGCATCTAGCAATCACAGGCAAGCACATCAAATTAAGAGGGCAATAAAAGGAAGACGTCTATCCCAGAAGAGAAAAAAGAAAAAGCCTCTGAACCCAAAACACTAGCTTTTTCCTGCAATGCCTTGTGACACATGGGCCATGCAATGCAACCTAAGGAAATGGAGGCTGAGCTCCACGCAAGGCTTCCACTTTGGATCATCCTTCTTGGAAAATCCCCAGTAGCTGCAGATCAACCCTGCCTCTGGAAATCCCCTGCTCATTACAGTTCAATCCCTTTTGTCTATGGACAAACCCCAAGCTGCGTGCTTTACCCTCCTACGTGGGTACCACGAGGCCAATCTTGCATGAACAACATTTGGAAAGGAGAGGAGGCAGCGGTTATTTTTGGCCACTCAGATAAGCAAAGTAGCACAGGCTGAGGAAGATAGGGAAGAATTAGACGTGCCTCAGCTGGCATTTATTATCCTACCAGGGGCAGGGGGAAGATCAGGTTGAAGAGGTAGCAAGCAGGAGAATCACATGTGTCAGACCCAGCTCTTCCCCATGGTCCCAGCCCTTCTGCAGCCTGATCCAGGCACAGGGCATGTATCCTGACCACAGGGACCACGCTAAGTGCTCCGCTATGGAGAGGTGGCCTTAACCAGCACACTGCTAGCAGGATCCCACTGGGCTGGCTGGAAGGAGCAGCCCTCCAGGTGACCAAGTCCCTCCTGGGTGACCTGGTAGCTGCAGCCACCAAGAGAATGCCATGGCCATTCACAGACCACGGCAGCTTTAAAAACTACCAGCAAACCTCGGGGATAGCTGCAGTCCCTGACAAATGCCCCTCTCCCCTGTGCCAAGCAGATCTTAGCACAAAAAAGAGCTTGGCCCAATAAACTGAGGGCTTCCCCTCAATGAAATCAATGCTGGCAGCCACAACGAGCATGTCTGAGGGCAGACACGTGGCTGGCATCACACAGCACTAATGTGTTGGCCTTCAACAGCAAAGGAGAGCTGCCTCCTCCCCTCACAAAGGGTTAAAATGATGTGATCTCATGCGTGGAGGGGGGACCCAGCGTGGTGCCAAAAACCAGGTCCCTGCTGCCAGCCTGAAGCTGTCCCATGTGAGGGACCCAACTCCTCCTTGGCCAAGTTGCTACAGAAATGGACTCGCAGGAAGCTGTCCAATGGGACGTAAGGAGAAGCAATTTTCACTTAGGACAACATCGGTCATGACTCGTTTGTCAAAACTGGAGGAGCAGTGATGTTTCTGTGGTCCACTACAAGGAGCCACACCATTGGCTCTTCTCTTGCTACCTCATCAGAAATGGAAACTGAAAAAACCTGAAATATCTCAACTGCTGCCCCACAGCCACATGCAGTCACATCCACAGACCCAAGGGCTTGCAAACTGCTGAGGTCAGGCTAAGACTCTCCCTCCAAATCCTGGGGAGGAGCGCTGAGCAAGAACCCCAATTGCTGTGACCTTCCCGGTGGCCTTGCTGTGTGATAGAGTGAATGCAAACTCCTCAAGGACTACACGATGCTGCCACATTTGTACTTTGTCTGCCACTCTCCAAGCTCTTTCTAAGCCTCAACACCTTGAGCTATGTAATCTGTAGGTAAGATAGGCCAGTACAATCCTTCCCACTTTCTAGAGGAAGAAAAGGGGACAAAAATGGGAACCAGAAGTCCATGACAATGGAAATGGGTCTCAGCAGGCTTGTGTTAGACTTTAGACTTGCCTTAGCAGCAAGTCCAGCCTTCCTCTTTTCTCTGGTGCTTCTTACAGGTCTGAGCCCGGATCTCTGAAGGTAAGTGAAAATGAAAGGAGGTTGTGGTCCTGTAACTCAAGCAGAAAAAGGAAGCTAAAACTCAACAGGCAAAGCTTTTCTTAGATACGCTCTAGGTCAGACCAAATTCTGCATCATGTAGGTCCTTGAATAGCACCATTTCCTTTAACAGAACTGTACCAAGCGTAAAATAACGCTGATGGTTTTACATGACTGATGGTGGAGAAACACTAAGATTAAGCAGTGATCATTTATTGGTCATTTAGCAACTAATTATGATGCAGGTAAAAGGGATAAACCCTGAACGAGGCAGTTCACAGGCAGTCGGACACACCTGCAGCCAGCTCTGCGCTGGTGTGTATGTCCCCAGGGGCCTGACTCCGATACCACTGTCACGCTGCTACAACCCCAATGATTTTGATGATTCAGGTGGGATCTCTAGGGGTTACCCGGCGCAACCACCCGCTCACAGCAGGGCTTGCCTCAAAGATGCAGCTGACCTTGAAGCCAGAACCCACCGCTCAGCTTTTCTACAGTGTTTTAGTAATTATAGAGAGGAAGAGGGTGGGAGGTGGGAAGCAATTCCCAATCCAGCCATCAAGCTGCTGGGACTTCCAAGTAGTCCATTCACCACCCTGGAAGGGATGTGATGAAACACTCGTGCTGCACAAGCTGTTTCCTGACGAGTTGCTGGGTGCGCAGTCAGCGCTGCATAAAACCCACCACCGCGGCATCGCGAATCTGGGTCAGCATCTTGACGCACCCTGTGGAAATGAATCCTCCCTCCCTCCCTCTGCCCTGACTCTGGCCGGGGTATGCAATGGGATTGTCTTTTCTTCGTATCCCCTTGTTTGACAGGGATTTTCATCCACTAGCCTTTATGCATGAAACACACCCACCCACCCACCCACCATTTTTTGGATGCATTCCCAAATTCATTTCAAGCCCCCAGCAGCCGCAGAGCGGACATTTTGAGCGGGTGAAATGCAAAAGAAAATTCACATGGAACAACATGCCTTGCAGCTGGCATCTCAAGTGAACGAAATCAGGGCGTGCCCCAGATTTGCTGCAACTGCCCTGGGAAAGGTTTTTCAAAAGCCACTGTCGTGCGAGTGCTTCTGCTGCGCTGCTTTCATTAAATTCTCCTCCTAATCTCCAGTGAATATTTGCCCAAGGCCCACAGCCCATGTCTTAAAATTGACGTAAGACTGGAAGTCTCTGATAAAGGAAGACATGAGATAGTGGCAGCAAGAGATATCAAAGGTCAGAGTTGAAATATATTGCAGGTCCAAGCAGATTTATCCAGCTCATTTTCATCCACTTCCCATCGGCACACCACACTTCCCCCTAAATATTACGGACAGAAAACATACACAGGCTACAGTATCCATGGGGCAAGGTCCAGCAGAGCGCCGAGACTCCGCTGCAGCTGTGCCTCCCCTGCAGCACCCGCAGGGAGGATGTGTCCGGGCATCCCGATGGACATCAGGCACCCGCAGAGGCATCCCTGCTCCCTTCCCCAGGGTCGAGAGTCTCGTGGCTCCATTGCAACGAAGGATTTTCTCCAAATAACAGCATTTTCTCGCTCAGCCAAAGGCCTGATGAATTCGTTTATATCTAAACCATCTCACAGCTGGCGAAGGGCCTGAAATCTTTCTTCCAAACTTTCAACAGGCTCGTAGATTAATTTTCAGCTCACAGCCATTTCCATCTCTTGTCTTCTCGCTCTGCATCAGAAACATCAGTTACACGGGCAAGCACCTCCCTGCTGTTACAGGCTGCACCCTGCCTGACTGGGAAACTTAAATGGCCATCCCTTTGATCCTTCTGGGCTAATTAAGCCTAGATAGTAACAGGAAAGGAAAGCAATTAAGGGGAAAATTGTATTTCATTCCCCACTGTCCCAGAGAAGATGTCCTCCAAAGTCACCACTTCAGGTAAAAAAGGGGGACCCCCCCCCCCCCCCCCCCCAAAAAAAAAAACAAACCCACAACAGAGAGGCATTGAACAGACCTCCAGTTAAATCAAGGTAGCAAGTAGAAGTCCAGAGACCTTTCTTAGCAAGGTACTAGCAGACAGAGACCAAGAGCTGTACACAAAAAGTGAATTTTTTCATTCCCCTTGTGTTCAGGGAGCTGGGCTGCACCAGTTTCTCTACCTTGTGAAAACAAGTCCCAAAGAACCAGACTTGAGGTAACTGCTCCCAAACAAAAACGAGTTGATCAGGCATGGCATAATCTAGGGTTTGGAGAAATTATTCTCTCCAAGTGGAAACCTTTTTTAATGTTAAATGAACTCAAACATTCTTTTAAGGAGTATGGTTTGTAGAAAATAGCATCAGAAAAAAAGGAAACCAAAACCCGCACCAAATTTCTGCACAGTGTGACAGCCTGCAGAGCCTTATTTCCCATTCCTAACAAAAATATTACCATGAAAATGTTTAAAATCTTTAATACCCTGCAAAGATATGGTAGCAGTTACTGACCACGCTTAGTTCAAAGGAATCATATCTGATCATTTTGAGTCATCAAAATTATACTGAAAATCTTGCAAAAGCAGGCATTTTGCAAGACTACCATTATCCTGCCCCTTAAATAAGCCTTATTAACACGAAGAATCTAGGTGGCACTGCGATAGCCCGCTGCATGAAAGTTAATCAGAAGGAGCTAATTTCAGATCCAATTTTCCTGTAACATTCTGTGAACTCACTGGAAACATTCATTCTCATACAGCCATTTAAAAAAGCCTTTTTTTTAGAAGCCGATTGTCAGTTTAATCCACATTTGAGATTATTTGCCTAGCTGAGAAGAACAGCCAGCTTGCATGCTGCAGAGGGCGAGCGAAGCGGAGGGCTCTCACGCAAGACGAGTCCAGATGAGATTTCCAAATCGATTTAAAAGGCCTGCCTGAATAGAATTTCCTTCTTTATTCGGGAACTGCTAAAAGACAATCAATAGCTACGTAGCCCTTTCTTTTGTTTTAGAAGATTTTGGGGTAAGAAAGAAACATTGTTCTTAGCACAAAAATCCATCTGAATGGAATGTTTGAAACAATCCCAAGTACTAAAACTATTTTTATTAACAAGTCGTGGTAATTCATTTTTCCCTGTGTGCCTGTTGGATGACATAAGTAAGACAGTAGCTCATGGCAGGGCAACAATCTAAACGCCATGGATGATTTGAAAAATTTCTATTATTAGGAAAGCCAAGAACCGGTTTGCTCCAATGCCTTCATCTTCACCATGGCAGAGGCAGTTAATGAGGAAGAAACGAGGAGACAAACCGTACCTTCCTCCACCCTGGCTGATGCTCCTCTGCTGCCCGCTGTGGGATCACAGCTGAGTCCCTAGGCTTGTCCAACTTCACCCTGCCATGGGAGCAGTCCCGTACGGAAAGCGCCGAGGTGAAGCTGTATATCCCCAGGGGCCATGCGCAGCCGTTGTACCCCTCTGCTTGCACATGGCGGGAGAGCGAGAAGGGGAAATGGGCACACAAAAATAGGGAAAAACCTAAGCGTTTTTTTAAAAGGCCCAAAGTGGAATCAGGACCCTAGCATGGGCCCTCAGTCACAGGTGGGTTGTGCAGGTCTTGCTCAGGGGTGCTGGCAGCTCCCAGGGCACAAGGACGGCTCTGGGAGGCTCATGGAAACACTCCCCTCCCTCTTGCAAGTCCCAACAACTTCCATGGGAATGCCAATGTGTTACTTGCAACAAAAATTTTAAAAAGCGTCATAAATGAATCCACTAAATAAAAACCTTCTAAGTTTTTTGGTCTGGAAATGTATTTTTTGAGACATTGGTATCTGGCATGGGTCAGAGCAGGAAATGGTGTGGACACAAGGACACACTCAAGTTAGCCAGGAAGCTGTAGTCACCTCCAGTGTTTCCAAAGTTGTGTCATGATAAACCCGAAAAGTCCTGATTTTAAGTTTTCCTGCTAGCTAGAAATTCTTTTAAAAGAAATCCATTCAGAAGTGTGGAAATACCTCACTTCTGCAATGATATCGCAATATAAGGCGCTGTTGCCTTTGATGAGTTTTAATATTAACATTCCCTTCAATGTAAATAGACCAAGGGAAAAGTAATAGGAGCATTGCAGGTTGAAAGAAAGTACCTTCCTCTCATCAAATCAATGCAGTCTGGCACCGACTGGAACAAACCGAGGATGTCAAAGCGACCACACGTGCCCTCCTGCCGCCCCCTGAATGCTAGTGTGCTCCCACAACACATTTTGATTTTGACAGACTCCATTTTCTGATGCAAATGTGGTTCGGAGAAAAGCTCTGAGCCATCTCTGGGGAAAACAGCTCTAAAGCCTCCATGCCGAGGCACACGCATACACAAGCTGAGCGCTCTCCTGTCAGAAAACAGGTATAAATTCAGCACAAGGAGGGACAAAAGACATTTTACCAGGGGTGAAACAACCTCTTCCTTGCTTTTTATATCCCTAGTAACGATTTTGTACTCGAATTGCAAGGGCTTTTTTTTTTTTTTCCCCTTAGCTGTGCTCCAGGCTGTGCGGATACTACCGCAACATACACATTAAACAGTCGTTGGCAGTATACTATAATCACCCAGGAATGCACTGGTTGTCACATGGGGCTTTGCTCAATACAGCTGTTAGCTGGCCCAGCTGAACAATAAACATTTGAAGTATGGCAAATGTTCTTCGAGGGGGAAGGTTTGTTATTAATGTAAATATAAAAGGACTCTTGAAACAGCCTGATGACTTCAGCTTCACTTGAGGAGTGCCCAAAGTTATGAAGCTGGAGAATACAGAAGTTGAAAACCAAGACGTTATTTCCCTGTTATTCAAGCAGTGAGAATTCATTTAAAAATATCCGTATGACCTCAGGGGAGTCACAACCACAGAACCCAGAAGATTAAAGAAAATAAGCTTAAAATACCTTCCTCACAGAGTCATGCATTTCTTTCTTGATTGTAAGAAGTGATGGGCAAACCTCAAAAGGTCCGGAGGTTTGGATACATCTCCAGAGCAGCTGATGCCTTCTTAAAATCCCCCCCAGGGAAGATTCCTGCTCACATTTATTGGGAACATGAAAGATGGTAAGGTTCGAGCTCATTCCCTTGCACTGCCAACGCAAGTCCTTCATTACCTGCTTGCCCACATTGATTCTCACTAACACAAATAATCAAGCCTCCAAATCCCATACCACTAGCAACAATGTTGGCCAAACCACAGAGGAGGTCAGAAGCTGCAAAGAGCCCCCTGAAAGTTGTTCAGATGGCATTTTCTGTGGACAGAGAGTCCTGGGAGAGATTAAAACTATTGAGAGTCACAAAATAAAAGAAAATGCAAGAAGCAGGCTTTCTTGGAGGGTGTAGTGTTCCCCATCAGAGATATTCTTCCCGTCATGCCAGACTACCAATAGCTGATTGCATTTGCACAGCAACCAGCCAGCAACTAGCTTTAATTTATATTTGCTCTGAATAACATGTTTTCTGGTGTCGGCTTTAGAGGTAGATAAAACCTAGCCGCAGCAACAGCTTTCAAATCGGCCATCATCCATGCTTCAGTAAACAGAAACCTTTAATTAAAGCATTGAGTTACACAGGTTCTGGTTACCATATAACTAGCAACATCTTCAAATATTTGGATTGTAAACAATCTTCATAACTTGGAGACAAGCATCATCTTTCCTACTTCATGTCGAAGGCTTTGCGGGCATTTTGTAGGTGTCTGGCAATAGGGAGTGACAGAAGGAAGTGCTGATAAGGTGCTGCAGCTCAGCAGTAAGGTAGCGCAGCAAAAATACAGTAGATATGTAATAGTTTGTGATCTCTTATTATCCTTGGGTTTGGAACAAACTCTAGGATTTCTGCACTTATCCCAGACCTGGATTTGATGGTACACCAAGCCATGAAGCTCATTTGTGCTCTGGTTGAAAGTACAAAAAGATGCTGATTTTACAGTACTTACTAGCCGGCTGCTTTTAACGGTGTAGAGCTATTTATTTATACGCGATATTGTAAGCATCTTATTTAATCTTGCTCTTCAGATTCAGGAGAGAGGACTTGCATATTAAAAAAGAGCACTGGACATTAGGAAAAGTATTTGTGGAGGAAAAGAACAACTAAAGAGATTCCTATTAGCTAGATGAAAAACATTAAATGTGCTAAATCAGTAAGTATTCTGATGAGTATGCAATAAGTATCTACTCAATCTAAATAGACTGAGCCTGCTAAAACTCTCCACAGGCCAGATGTAAGATGGTATTTAGACAGCCGGTTAAGTAACACTAAATTCTTATTTATATCAAAGCAATAGAATTGTGTATATCTATACCTTTTTGTAAGTATCTACCATGAATGATTTCTGCCCCTTATACCTCTACCTTTAGTCACAGAGTATAAGCCCGTTGCCTATAATCCAATACTAAAATACAAGTCAAACAGGACCCCTCATGGAAGATCAGACAAGAGAAGCAGCAGAGCAGTAGCCCATTGGTGCTCCTGGAGCAGCAGATCAGGAAAGCCATATTCTGTTATCAGATCCAAAACCTGCTTTCTATTGGGCTCTGGGCAAATCTCCTGAGGCTGTATTTTCAGATTACTCAGATACCTCAAGGCACAGATAAATACTCTGTGGGATTCAGGTTAATCTTCACCAAAACCCTCAAGCACCTACTTCTTTAATCACTGGGGGGGGGGGAAATACTAAAGGCTTCCTTTCCTGATGCTAGACACATAGCTATCTTTAGAATTCCTGCCCTCATCCAAAACTATGAAATAATTATATTTACCCATTCCAAAAAGCACTTTGAGGTCTCTGGGTTTAGATTTCATTTTAATAAAGCATTTCAGCAGAGGAGAAGCATCCAAGTTTAAAGCTGTGACCCAAACCAGTCTCCACCTGCCACCAAGCCCTGGAGGAACATACATTTGTTCATGAGATCCCTGTTAGACTGCAAGTCTACCAGGTTCATCAGAAAGTCTCTGCATGATGAGGGCTGCCCTAGAGGAACCCGATAATATCCACCCTAAGCCTCAGCCGTAAACTAGATGTCTCCTCCACCTTCCACTCTCCTTGAGGGACAGACCCAGCAGGCCCTCTCCTATGGTCACCATCTCTCAAAAATGAAACTTTAGGGATGTCACCTCCTCCCCTGGCCTTTGTATATTAACTACAGTTTTATAGCAGCTGACTGGGAAGGGGAGATTCAGCACCTTTCTCAGCCCATCTCCTACCTTCTCATGGGGCAGTTAATTGCCAAATGCAGTCCAGATTTGGAAAGAGTTGGTGAAGGAGGGAAACAGAGACAACAACAGCTGCTCACCTCACCCCTTGGAGCTCTGTCACCATGCAGTAAAAAATTCACTGTTCATGGGACTAAGTAGAAAAGGGGGAGAACAAGCATTGAGGGGATGTCAGTCTGGAGCCTGGTCAGGACGGACTGGTCCCTGCTTCTAAGGTTGTGCGTGGGTTTTAATCAATGAGCACTCAGCGTTAAGTGTATAAACGGCCACTGAAGGAGCTCCGATCTGGGCCAATGCCTAAGAGGTTGCTATTAAAATGCAACAGACGTTGCCTCATTAAGAACCACGCAGTACAAAGTGCCCTATTTTGCAGGGCTAGGCATGAGGCACATTGTCTTGTTTTGGAAGGTTTTTAAGGGGTTATGGTATGATCCAAAGCCCATTCACCTCAATGGGGAGTTTTTCACTGACTCACCAAGGTTGGATCAGGTCATTACGGCAATGGATCTTGTTATATGCAGAGGCGTAACCCCAATTCTGGAGTGCCCAGCACACTGCCATGCATGCATTTCTGTATTAGGCCATAGGACAGGCAAATGCTATGAATATTGTTATTCTTCCAGTAAAGTATCCCTCAGCCACATGACCGTTCCACTTCCAGCATCACCCTTAGGCACTTAACATTTACTTGCAGGAGTTGTCATTCGATACACCGTAATATTTCTCTGTGCTTGTGGGCTCCCTACAACAGGTATACTTCTGTTGGTTTTGGTGGTTGGGTTTTTTTTTGGGGGGGGGGGGGGGGGGCTGCACTTTTAAATCTTTAATCACTGTATTGGTTAAAGAAACAAGAATGCATTGTGTGTTCAAAGCAGTGTAGATATCACTAGGAAGGCCCCCCTCCTCTAATTAAAACCATCCATTTGCTCTTTGTGTACAGAGAAACATAACACAGCAGGAAACAACTGTCATATCAAATCCCCCTTTATGGTAATTGTGGTTAAATACTGACTTTTTAATGTTAACATACTTATACAGGTTTGGCAACAGATACAAAAAAAAAAGTAATCACTTTTTCTGGAGAGTTACCAAAATGGCAGGTTTCCCAAGTCAATCAGTCCGCCCAGGGACTGGGAATGCAGAAAGCAATTTAGTGCTGCAAGGAATATGACAATCTATTTATAATGGCACAGTGTGTGAGGCTGAGAGGAGAAACTGCAGCTGTCGTATAAGGATTATAAGTGACTGATTGTTTCTAACAAAATGTATTGATATATCAGAAGGAAGTACAAGTTTAGCTGCCCGGCTGATTCTCTTTCCATTGTACAGGTGTGGTGCCAGCTTGAAAGAAATCAGGACTACAGCTAAAAATGCCATTTTGCAATCTCCCCCTTGACATGCCTGGGTAGCTTTTGTCAACTCACTTGGGGACTTAAGGCATCAGAGCCCACCCAGCCTTTGTTAAAATGAACAGAAAGGCTAGCCCAGTTTCCGAAGACCCTAGGGGAGCATCCTGAAGGATAGAGAGAATCCCTAAGTGTTAAATAATAGTCCTGCCCCTTCAGTTCTTGAAAAAGCTTTGCTTCCTGCTTCCTTATTTACTCCTTTTCCAGCTGCTGTATGTATTTCTAATGGGCTGTTAAATAATGGTCGCTCCATCCTAAGGGAAGGCTGCTTGCCAGTGCAGAAAAGCAAATGATTCCTGCATTCTACGTACAGCACATTACACATGCCAGATGTTATAAAGACTATTATCTTTAGGATCAAGGACACAAAAATTAGGAAACAGCAAAATTATCAGAGCACCCAAAGCCCAGGGATTTTGGAGAACCCATGATCCAGCAGCTGACCCACTCCCAGGAGACTCAGGCCCATGCTGTGCTTCCCACTCCAGTTTGAAAGGGCCCAAGGACTACAGCAGCAGCAGGATGGGACTTCTCCAGCAACATATTCAAGGCCCTACACCCTTTGTAAAGACGGAAACAGAAAACACACTTAGTGAAACATGCTTTATCAAGTAGGATGTTAAGCATGATCTTGCTGTTAATATAAGCAAGGGGACTTCTTCCTCGTTGATGTGGTTAACTGTAGCACAGGCTGTAGTCTACCTCCTAAATCTGTGCTTGCTCTTTCCCTGCAAGAAGATAATCCAGGCCTGATGGCTTCTTTCCTACACTCTTATCTCCTACATAATCAGCCAAAATCTGGGGAACAGAGGGAAAAGTCTGATGAGAAATCTCTTGCATGTAAATAGCTGTATTTTATACCCTTTATGCCCTTGGAGCATGCATTTTCCATGGCTGTATGGTCACACTCACCTTAGAGCAATGGAAAAAACCCTAGTCCTCAGCTTATGCATCCCTCTACCCTGACTTCCTCAAAGCCAAATATCAGCAGACATTTAGGAACCCTTAAGTCTCTTGATTTTATAGAAACTCAGGACTGAAAAAGGCACCTGAACAATTAACCTGTTCCCCGCTGCTTTGACTTTCCCCATCACCTCAGGATCATTTTCTGACACATGAAGGTCTGATGCACACACTCAGGCTGTGGCCAGTAGTGGTTACTCCATTGCGTTGTTTTCAGCTAGCACTGTATATCTCGAATGTGTGCAGCTTCCACACATGCTTTTCTTCTTTCTGAAGAACACCCCAATTATATGGCAGACCAGCTAGAGTGCCAGCTAGTGACACACAGAGACAACACCACACGAGGTGGGGCGTCACCACAGCACTGAGACAAACCTGAAGCAGGTTAGGAAGCAGATTAAGGAACAGATCGGGTACCAGACTGCTGCTGCAATCCAGCCACCAGCAGTCCTTCATTTTCACCTTGCTCTAGCATAGGAAGTCACCTATATGCACAAAACCTGCACCTGGAAGGGGGGGAGGGGTGCTGTTTGTAAAGAGCTCTTTGGTTTTTGCTCTTTGCATCATACAGACAGCTACAGCAACATGACTCTACCTGCTCTTCCAGCCCTGCATAGTGTCACAGAGGAAAAATCATTTTTTTGTTACATCCTAGATAGGCAGCCAGGTCATGGGAATAGGGTAGATCTCTCTCTCTCTATACACACACACACAGAGTCCTAGCAGATTGTATTCTTTCTGTGTGAAAAAGGTGCATTTATACTGCACCTTTCGTCAGGGATCTTAAAGCACTTTGAAATACCAAACATCACCAGACCCCTGTAATAGCTGGGGTAGTCAAGGGAAACTGGGAGAGAGCTCTTACAATGCCTTGTTTCAGCAGGCTGGTGAAAGAGCAAGAAACTATCTAGGCATCCTGAAAAACAGTGTGTGGGGCTTCAGGGGATTTTTTGCTTTTAGAAAGTTCCCATTTGCATCTTTCAAAACTTTCACTTTCAAAACATCAATTAAAAAATAATTTAAATGATGTTCAGAGACAAAACCCTAATTCTGGTACCCTCTGGAAACCTCAGGTCACTTCCACAGCTCTGCCAGGTGCACTAAAGCTCTCCAGCCATTGCCAAGATATGCCAGCATGCACATAGATGGTCTGAATACATCACGCAGTGATAACAAGAAGCCAATGCAATTATTCTTCACTCTTCAACACTGAAGAATGAATTAAAGCAGTGCTTTAAAATTGAAACTAATTTATACCATTAAGAGGTTCCTTTACCCCTTCAGATTAGTGCAATTAGTGTGATTAAAATTAGACGTAATAGGTTTTCAGTAACTCAATAAAACTAAATGAAAGACTTAAATATTACCTACCCTTATCTAAACTGCGGGACCTGGAAGCTTGCAGGACCACGTATGACCCACTTCCATGCTAGAAAGGGCCCAGGTATGTAGGATTTTCTTTCCTTCCCCCTCTCAACAGCCTAGTTTGTATATGAAAGAAAACCAATCACATAGGCCAGAAGCTTCAGCAAGCTCCAGCCAGGTTCATGGGCACCTGCAGAGCATTTCTGCCCCACAGTTTAGCCATAGTCCCTCTAAGTGGTTATGCCAGACCAGGAGCTGAAAGAGCACAATTTCTCCACTCCATCACAATATGTGCCAAGACGACATCACTCAAGGAGGATCAGAAGCAGGCACACACGGCAGCTGGGGATTGCTATAAGCAGTCAGGGTGAAACACGCTGGTTCTGGGTGCTACGAGAGAGCCCCCAGCAACCCCTGCTCTATGGTTCCCTCCCCAAATCACATGCACCCCCAACCCTTCCCTGAAGCCAAAGGGCAGAAAGAAGGCCTTTGCCCACATCTCAGAGTCCATCCTCCCTGGGAAATTTTCCTCTGTATGCTACTATCTTCAGGTACACGATGATAGCAAAAACATCTGGCACAGCATCTGCGTTCTCCTTAAATCCAAGAGCTTCGCCCCACAAGACTTCCCAATTTCTCTCAAAAAGAGAGGCCAGCAGTTACAACCAACCCTTCCATTGGGGTGAGCAGGTGCAATGAAGTATGGACATTTGCAGCAGCAGATAGGTACCCCATGGATTCAGGTCGTCATTGCAGCTAAAGGTACTGATGACTACCTTATGTAGTAGTATATTGCTACTGCACCACATCAACGGTTAAAGTCAGGTAGAGAGGGCGAATAACACTTCATATTAAGAAACACGGAAGCATTCTGATAAGGAATGCCCACACTAAGATGAAGATGACTTCATTTTAGTAGCTGGATCCTGCACATATCTCTTCAAGTGCAGTCTTTTTATTAGTCATATTTTGATGGGTGCCAAGAATCTAGCTACAAAGAACATTGTATAACTCAGACATGGAAAAAGTTAGTTCTTTGTGGTATCGCATTTTAGACGAAAACCCACTTCCTCTCCTGCACAGCAAAGCAAGAAAGCGTAGGCTTCAGTTTTATCAGTCATTGCATCTGCGCCTTCTTAACAAGCTTAAAGTCTGCGAGCCAAAAACACAAGGTTCACGGTCTGAATCTTTCCCTCTTTTACATTCATGTAAATTTGAAACATCTATAGCTTCGCTGGAGTTTACAATGGTGGAAATGATGAATGCTGGAATTTTGTCTTTTTCATTCAAGAACGAAAAACTGTTTCACAGAATAATATGCTTTCACTTAAGAAGGCTCAGAAGCTATTTCTCAAACTATGCCAACAACCTACATTGAGTTTCAGCGTGCTGCTGCGCATGGGTTCAGAGTGGGTTGCAAGCGAGTTATTCGCTCTGGGCCAACGGCACGGCTCTGTGGGTGACGGTGGTCTCTGGGGAAGAGGACACATTGACTGTCACTCACAACCCGTCTGGCTGGTCCCTTCTGGTCACAGCCAGAGCCTGGCTTGACCATTTAAAGAACCAACCTTTTCTTCTTCTGATGCTTGTTACTACTTCCGCTTATTGTTACTACAGCAGAAAACCACAAGTATTTATTTTAAGGTTATCTTTAAACCCTGAATTTTCACTGGGAGAGTAAAACAGGGGATGGTGGGCAGATATACCTTTCTATCCCTTATTTCTATGCTACTTCTTTACACATTCAGGTATCTTCAAGAGGGACATTACTTCTTCAGTGCCTTTCCCCAATTGAGCTAAGTATAATTCTCAGTGTATTTCTGTGGTCATCCCTATCTTTTTTATCGGTCTGTCTGCTTAGCTAGCTGTCTGGTTTGATATTTCTAGTTTGCACTTAACCAGGCTGGATATTTCCCCTTTGTCTTTCCCCATAGTCATATGCATCAATCAGAGCTTCTTTTTTCTTGCTTTTGCAGCAGATAGGGAAGAAATATAGATGAAGCCATGCTTACCAACACTTCCAAAGAAGAAATCTATACCACACAAGACGTTCTGGCTACATCAACCTTAAGGTGTGGTAATAATTTGAAATAGAATATAGGCCTATAAAGTATTTAAAAAAAGTAATAACATCTTGTACTTATGTAAGTAAAATGTTGAGTTCTTAGTAGGAACTACAGTATGGCTAATAATAATATATCCCTGTGAGCTAAAGGCCTGGTTTTTATTATAATCATTTAACCGATGGATAATTTCAGTTGTAGAAAAGGCACAATAATTTATACAGAAATTACACACATTTTGGTAGCAGAATAGGAAACACTGCCCAGGTGACCTTCTTTAAGAATGAGATTTACACATTCATAAGCTGTTAATAACTGGCATAATTGTTGAGGGTATTTAGTTCATTGATTTTAATAAAGTATGACAATAGTTGATGAACATTTCACCAGAATGTCACTGCTATCACTTTCCCTCTGGCATCTCAGCTTTTCAGTGTTCAGAAAACAGTTTCAGCATTCCCATTTGAATTTTTCAATAACAAATCTCAGTTCTCTAGTCAGCCTGGGATATTACATTATCAGTCCTTTTCAGAAACATCATCATTCACACATCCTGCACCTACTGACTAAGTGGAAGGCAAAAACATCCATCACTGGAGTTACTCTCTCCCACACAGCTGCCACCTGTAGGAAAGGGGGATCCAACGCTTCTTTCCCAATCTCCAGTCATTCCCATCTCTGATTTCTGACACAGGACACATTGGTTGGTTGACACCCTCCAACACTCTTTGCCCCAGAATTTTGCCCTTACAAGTCTGAGACACCAAAACCCTTGGCCTGTTTCTATGATTACAGAACAGTCTCTCTACCATGCTGCTGATTTTTCATACTCGAAGTGGTATTTTATAATAATATTTTGTCTAAGGTTATTTTATATAAAAGGTTGAGCTCTGGGGAAATTTTAAACCATACCCCTCCAGGAATTACTGAGTTTGTTGACTGTGAGAAGAAAAAAAAAGCCCAAATTTTCAAACTTTTTAGAAACATTTTAAACAAGTACAGCTAATTAGAGTCTGATCAAAGCCAAGTGAAGCCCTCTGGAGCAGCTGCATTCCCTATATTCGTGAAAATCAGGCCATTTAGATAGTTATTTAAATAAGGGGTATTGGAACTAAGCCAAAGCCCTTTGAAATCAACGGGACTTTTTAATGACTTCAATGCAATTTGTATCATAGCTTTAGAAAATGACCTTTTTTATTTAATTCATCGTTGCTGCTGACTGGTGCAATATGGATTGAGAAGTTCTTCAGTCACAAAATCTACATAGGATGTATAAATTCACACAGAACTGTTTAGGTTGAAAGAGACCTCTTGAGATCACCTCGTCCAACCCCCCAGCTCAAGCAGGGCCAGCTAGAGCAGGTTGCCTGAGACCACGTCCAGTTGGATTTTGAGTATCTCAAAGGATGGAGACTCCACAACCACTCTGGGCAACCTGTGCCACTGTTTGACTACCCTCACACTAAAAAAAAAAAACCCAAACAACCCAACATTTACTGCTTTCCCCTTGTCCACCAAGCTACTCGTCTCAGTGTGGAAGGCAACATGGTTGCTCAAGCATAATTTCATCTTTGTAAATCCATGCTGACAACTCCCAATCACCTTCTTGTCCTTCATGTGTTTGGAAATGTTTTCCAGGAAGATTTTCTCCATCACCTTCCCAGGGATTGAGGTGTGGCTGACCAGGCTGCAGTTCCCCTGATCTCCTTCCTGCCTTTCTTGAATATAGGAGTGATATTTGCTTTTTCAGTCTTCAGGAGCCTATCTCAGTTATAATGACCATTCGACATAGTCAAAGATAATCAAGAGTGGCCTTGCAATGACATCAGCCAGCTCCCTCAGCACTCATGGGTGCATGTCCAATATATTTAAGTGCTCCCTAGTCTGGTCCTCCTTCACTGAGGGCAAGTCTTCCTTGTTCCAGACTTCCCCCCTGGTCTCAGGGGCCTGGGATTCCCAAAGGCTAATTTTACTGGTCAAGTCTGAGGCAAAGATGACAATTAGTGCCACAGCCTTTTCCATGTCATTTATCACCGGTTCCCCCGCCCTATTCAGCAGCAGCTCCATGTTTTCCCAAGTCTTCCTTTTACTCTTTGTGTACCTTTAGAAGTCTGTCTTGTTGCCTTTCACATCCCTTGTCAGATTCAACTGCAGGCTGGCCCTGGCTTTCCTAATCCTATCCCTGCATGATCAAGAGAGCACCTCTATACTCCTTCTGGGTCACCTGCCTTTGTTTCCACCTCTTGAACGCTTCCTTTATATGTCCAGGTTCAGTTAGGAGCTCCTTGCTCATCTATACAGGCCTCCTGCTGCCCTTTGCTCATTTTCTGACTTTTCAGGATGGTCCTTTCTTGAGCTTTGAGGAGGTGATCCTTGAATATCACCCAGCTCTCCTGGACCCCTTGTCTCTCCAGGGCCACGTCCTACGGGATTCTTCCAAGCAGGTCTCTTAAGAGATTGAAGTCTGCTATCCAGAATCCAGGGCTACTTTTTGCACTGCTCCCTCCTCTCAGGGTCCTGAACCCCACCTTCTCATAGTTACGACAGCCAAGGCTGCCTTTGACTTATGTCCCAGACCAGTTCTTTCTTGTCCATAAGTATCAGGTCCAGGAAATCACCTTTCCCTGTTGGATCCTTGATTACCTGTGCCATCAGTGCACTCCAGAAGCCTCCTGGATTTTTTTGTGCCCTGCTGTATTATCCTTCCACCAGATAGCGGGTTAGGTCTCCCTTGAGGACAAGGGCTTATGAATGTGAGGCTCCTTTCAGTTGTTTGAAGGTCACGTCTATTACTTCTTTCTAATCAGGATGTCCACAGCAGATACCCACTACAACAGCACCCATACTGGACTGCCTGCTAATCTTGACCTGTAAACTCTTGACCGACTCATGGCCCCTTCCGAGACAAAAGTTGTCAAAAACCAATTTACAAGTCCCTATAAGTAAGAAAGGGCCATATTTCTGTAGCCATTTCTACTTTAAGAAAAAAACCAAACCAAACCAAACAAACCAAACACCCCAAAACACAAACATGCAACTTCACATCTGAGTGCACTCTTCCAAATTACGAAGGTACACCATAGAAGTTCACTGTGCCAGGTCAACCTTCAGTTTTGGAATCTCCTGCCTGGTAACACTCAAGCGTGTGACTAACCATCCAAAGACTGCTTAACTCAAAGTTAAGGTTTTCTATCTGGCCTCCAAGGACAAGGAACTTAACAATGATGCTGCAGACCTAAACTAAACCCTACCAAAATGTTTCATGTTGGAAGTGGAAGTGAGTTTTGGAGAGGTACAGACCATGAGCGTGATAAATTGGGAAGAAGCTCTGGAGGCTGTCTGTGCTGAGCTGGGCAAGAGCCAGTGTTGGCAGAGCTGGTGACTTCACAGCGAGTCCAGTACGTCCTGAGGCATTGCCGCTGTTGTACATGGCACTGTGCCAGAGGATCCTGCACATGCAGTGAGCCACACAGCCTCTGAGGCCAACAGCACCAGGACAACGTGCCTGGGACTCCAGCCCTGCTAGCTATTAGCCAGAAATTGTAACCAGGGTCTGCAGAGAGTCCAGACCACAAAGCCAGCCCATAGTGACAAGGCAGCTCCAAGGTCAAGCTAGAAAGTCGAGTCCAGGGGTCAGGATCTGGCCCCGAATCAACAGGGCATCTGGTCAGGCAGGACCAAGGGCAACAGCAGGCTGAGGAAGGGCTCCCAAGCAAAGGGAGCTGAGGCCTCCAGCTCACCCCAGGGGTAGGGAACTGACCCACAGCCAACCCACTTGGAGAGGGGGAAGCTCAGGGCCAACACACCCTCAGAAGGAGGCAGGCAATCCAGAGACATCTGGATATAGGACATCCTTCCTGTTTGTGAGGCAGCATTTCATAGAATAGAATCATTTAGGTTGGAAAAGACCTTTAAGAGCATCGAGTCCAACCATAAACCTAATGCTACCAAGCCCACCACTAAGCCATGTCCCTAAAAATTGATACACTACAAGGGAAGATTGCTATTTTCCTTTGATTTTGACGTGGTGAGATCCCTCTCAGGTCTTGTTTCTATGCTTTTCAGCCTCTCCCTTACTTCACAGGGCTATTTTCTGATGCTCTAATAATAGATCACACTGTAATTCTCATGACTAACACATAATTCTTGATGCAATCTGGGTCCTACCTCTGCTTGTCTGGTGTTCAATCTCGACTGTCTAGCAATTGCTGGAAACGAAACTCAGACAGAAACTAAGCAATGCTTGACTGAGCATAGAATTCATTATTCAACTCCCTGTTACTATTACATACGGCTCAATTATAATCTCCTGCCTCTTTCAGAAATCTGGATATGCACAATGATAGATATTACCAAGACCTCACAAGAAACAGTCATGCTGTATCTGAATCCAATGCTCTTCCATTGGTTTCTTGTTTCACTCCCGTATGACAGTTCACCATTTTTTAAGACTCTGAATTATTGCAAGTCCCAGTTGGCTGATTTCCCCAAATACTGTTGCCTTGGTTAAAGACCCACCATAGTACCACTCTACAGGTAATTCGAATCTAAAGGTTTCTACTGCATGTTAGTGTGATGCCTCAGTTTGTCCATTTGACTAGCATTTTTAAACACTTAATAACTGTTTTACTGTATCATTATCAGGAGGTTTGAGAAGAAAGAGCTCCACTGCTTTCTGCAGTCAGGAGGAAGTGTGATTTGTGCAGTCCAGCATTTACACAATGACCTTTTAGCAGATGGAAAAGAAAGGGCAAGTAAAGGACTGCATCACAACTGCATGTTTTTAATAAGGTTATATATAAGATATTATATAAAATCTGACTATCCATTTACAGATAATATATCATATGAAATATCAATACATATATAAAAAATTTATTGATTCCTCCCTCTCCAGCCCTCCTGTTTATTTAAAGATTTCACAGGGACATTAGTATTTTTGGAAAGTGCTTTAAGGCATTTCTTGTAAATATGCTGCAAATATGGAAATTGATTGATTGACCTCATTGTGAGGCTAGTGTTAATAAAACTCATTGGCAAGTTATCAAGAGACACAAAACAATACCATCTATGTCCTTTCCCCAAGGGGCAGAAGCACTTTTCCTGACTCTTTGGGATAGCTCATTTGCAAGTCTCAAGGTCACAGTGGCTCCATCTCCATCACCCCTTACTGTCTATCCTTGATTTATCTCGCTGCTTGCTGTTTAACCAGCAGTGATGGACGCTAGTGATCAGAGTGCGGAGGCTTACCACCGAAAGCATGTCTGGTGTGTACTGAGGCTACACAAAAATAAGGTATGTTCCTGCTGCTTTAGAAGTGGCCCCTTCCCGTTGTGACGCTGACATGAGGCTGTTCAGCACCAGGCAACATCAGGCTCTGCATGACAGGGACGATGCCACAACCCCTCAGGCGCCCACATCCCATTCCCAGGGCAGGTAAGAGCTTGGATCCCACCCTCCATCAGCCTTCAAAAGGAAAAAGGACTCCAAAGTCGGGGAATTGTTCCCTGATCTTTGCTCTTCGGAAAAGATTTTATACTATTTTTCTTTGTTCTATTTTCCAGTGTGATGGCTGTCTGATAGTGTAATGGCAAGCAATGGCATGACAAGCTGGAATGGTGCCTCAGACACTTCCTCTACCATTCATGATCCCATCTCATAATGGTAGAATTTAAGACTAGTGAAACCATCTGATCGTTTAAAACTAGCTTGTAAACTATCACAGCTCCTTCAGATTCAGGTATTTATTCTTCTGCTGAACCCACTAATCCATATGAACAATTGGTATACATTTGTTTCCTAGAAGACAGCCTGTCTTGCTATGAAGACATCCAGAGATGAGAATCCACTGCTGCCATTAGTTTTCCCAGTGACTAATGAACACAGACCAGTAAAAACATTTTCTTAACTCTTGGTTTAAATGGCCTCAGCTCTCAGTCAATGGTTTCTGCTATAGGTTTTTTCCACAAAACTCAATATCCGTCTAGATTCAATACCTGCTATATTCCCCGTGTATTTGGTTTATACATTATAACCAAGGAACCTCTTGATCTTATCTTTTGACAAGTGTGATAAGTTCTTCAAACTCTCTTTGGACAGCATTTTCTTCAAATGCAAGAATCATTTCCTAGGCATTTTTCTGCACAGCTTTTTCCACATATTTTCTTTAAATGAGATAACATAACTGGACAGACTGTTCCACTGTTGTGCCCACCAGTATTGTAAGTCACCACTCTCCACTCTTTAACCTCCCTGTCTACATGCTTAAGAGCCTCATTCAACTTTCTGCCACAGTATCAGATTGGAGTTTGTGTTCACCTACCCCTAAATCCTTTTAAGGGTTGCTACTTTCCACAATACTATTATTCATTCTATAAGGCTTGTCCGCATTTCCCCGTGTTCATTACTTTGCAAATGGCTGTAAAACATACTTTGTTTGATTGGGGCATACTAAGAAAGTAATTCACACTGCCTAGTGTAGCTGAAAAATCCTTAGCATAATTTACCAGTGCTAGTCAGGAAAAAAGTGTTGAACTGGAATTTCCCTTGGAGTTTCCCTAACCCAAATGTTTTGGGAAAACAGTTTGATTTCAACAGTTGTAATAGAAACCAGGCACAGTATTATAGAAATGGGAGCCACAGGGCTTCCAGGGGTCTTCACCCCTGCCCTCCTGCATAGGAAATGTAAAAAGTTATGAATTTCATTCCAAATCAGAGTGTTCCAACTCCACCAACCTACAATAAAACCTCATTTTGAAGTCCGAGTCCTCTGCAAAAATGGATCACCTTTCTCCAGAGCTCTATTACTTGCCTCTCTACCAGTCTTTGTGTCATCTGCAGCCTCTCACTAGTACACTGGAAAAGCCATTGTTTATATGGAGAGTAACATAAGGAACATCTCCAATGTGTTTTTAATCTGTTTTAAATGTAGTTTAGCAGCCGGAGACAAGGAGCTGAGCCAACTTGAGAAGCTCAGCCAACTCTGTGGACCATCAGCAAGTGATGATTCTTGTTTCTACAGTGGGAAACCCTACACTATTTGTCTCTGTTTACCGTTCTGATTGTGTCTCCTCATTAATATTCCTGAAAGTGGTGTCAGTTAGCTTGCCTTGTATTGTATTTCAGTATACTCAGTATCCTAATGCTTAGGGTTATATTCTCCACCAATATAAATTAGTACATTGTTCAGTGATCCTTTGTGTCAACTTTACCAATACCTTGAGATTCAGGGAAGAAAACAGAACTGAGACAGCTAACTTACTCTTTTCAAAGAAAAGACTATTCAGAGTGGTTCCAGGTTCTCCTAGTTTGAACATAGACACTAATCAGGCATGTAGTTTGACACACATAACTGTACCACATAGGGGATTAAATAAGGATCAAACAAGGCCATGAGTAACTAGTCCCTCATCATTGCTTCCACTGCAAGTGTATTCTGTGGGACAGAAAAACTGGTTTTGTAATTTGTTTTGGTAGGTGTTTTGGAAGCCTTTTTCCTCTCCCTTTCCCCATTGCCTCTTTCCTTAGCTTATATCCTCTCTTTTACAACTCGATCAGCAACAGCAGCTCTCCCTGGGGCAGAAAACTTAATCTGCTAAGGAGTACTGATGAGTAACCCTCCCCTACTCCCTTTAGACAGACTAACTTGAGCAGGACTCATTAGATGGTAGTTGTTCATGATGTGAAAGCCCAAACAGACACCCCATGGAGTTAGCTGTTGCAGGCAGTAAGGCTGCCAATTTGCAAAATAATTCTTCTCCAAATGAAGATGAGGCTCAAGATAACTACAGCTAAGCTACAGCTTTGTGACAGACCTCCTACATATGCTGGCATCACTGCTTGCTCTCAGCCAGGGAAGGGTAACAGGATTCCCAGGTTTATCTGTTTCAATTACCAGCTTTTAGAGCTTCTGGTGGCCTTTCACTACACGTTAATCTATGTGTGCACAGCGGGGCCTTCAGCACATTCATGGATCCCACGCTCTGGTCCCCATTGCGTAGGGGCGGCATTACAAAGGCAATCCAAAACCAGACGAAGTCAAAGGCAGACTAAAAGGGTCCGTCCAATCAGGCCTGAATAAAGAAGATTAAAGAAAGAAATGTCCAACAATTACAAAAAGGACACGTTACCATTTCTAACCCCTGTTGATATGACAAGAAAAATATGTAGAAAGGCTGTATCTGTGCACACAGCTAAACCTGCTCTTTGAACTCCGAAGAGTCTTTAACACAGCCCGAGTTGCACATAAGTCTCTACTCTGTTTTAAACTTGAGTTACACACCTTAACTCTGCCCCTCTGGGAACACCAAACCAATGCTCAAGCCCAGGGTCTGTGAGGAGCAGCCAGGACCCAAGTCCTGGGCAAACACTTCTTCATAGATGTTGTTTGTTCACAGAAAACTTTGTCCTCAATGCCAAACATATAAACAAACTGCACCCCTCTGCTCCCCTAAAGACCTTAGCCAGCATTTTAAGCAGTGTTGCTCCCAGAGGCTGCCCCAAGCTCTGCACGCAGTGGATTGCCACAGCCCCCTGGAATGGCTTGTGGATCCTCTTTGTAGAGGAGGGAAGAGCCCCAGAAATGTGTGCAGAAGGTGGGAATGTGGCAGAAGGGAGACAAATATTTCTAAGCAGTTTCATTCATTACCCAGGAGATATGAAACAGCAGGAGCTATGAAACAGCAGGAGCTATGCCAGTTCCCTCTTCACAGGCATTTGCAAATAAAGCTTGTCTCACCCCTTGTCACCTCCCAGACCAAAACCAGAAAGTAAGAGCACTAGCCCATCACACTCCTTCACATCTGTTGAATCCATGTTCCGCAGTAACGCTGCCACCTCTCCTATATTCCAAGACTTTGTTATTTTAAAATAAATAAACTTTAATATCTTCTATTTCCTTTGAAACACCAGCAGTAGGACTTGTCAGTGACTTACTGTGGGAGAAAGAAGTGGACTGTTAACACCAATAACACTTGCTGCGAGGCTACACTTAACATGAGTAAGATGCGAGCTCTGAATGCAAATACGTGGCTCTGGCTTCTATATCGGAGAGCTCAAGACCAGCCGCTCAAGGCATGACTGGGCAGAATGATATCTGTATTGCCCCAGGTACCTGAAGCTTGCTTCACACAGCCAAGAAACCAGTATTAGGTCCTAAAGGGATCAATAGACTGAACAGCTCCAACCCAACAGTTGCAAATGTTGGGAGGGTACAAGGATTGGGAAGATGAACAGCAGCCAGAATCATTTTCCCTAAACATCCTCTCCTATTGCTGCTGTCAGAAGCCAAATGCTGGGCTAGATGGTCCCCACAGGGCACAACTCCTGTGCTCACTTGCAGCCAGATGAGCTGAAGAAACGGAGCCAATTCCCACTCACCTACCGTGCACCCAGTCTGGCCTCCTCCGCCACCCTGCTCTAGTGAACGCGTGCCTGGGCACGAGCAAAATCTCCAAGCTTGCACAACAGTATAGACCACATAACAGCGCAGAACAGATAGCACCATGGGACTGTGCATCTTAGGGTACGTAAAGGGTCCATCCTCTCAGGTTGGGCAGTGACGGATTTTACCCAGAGAACGGCCTGCAGCAAAAGGTACCTGTATCTCAAGCACATCACAAGCAAACACTGGGTAGCTGGTCCTGGACCCTAGGCAGCCAGCCTGACATAACAGCACCTCCCTGGCGAGCCTTCCACTTGCTGCCCAGCGTAGCTCTGATGTGCTCAGACCAGTCAGCCGGCCTTGCTGGGCAGCAAGACCCCGCTGTCCGCTCTGGGCTGGCCAGACCACCGATGCAGAAAAAGTTAGGTTGCTTTTCTACATGCAGGTTGTGAGCAAGGAGGAGGGAGCTTTTAAGGCTAGTGCAAATATCTCTGCAGGATAAAATAAAAAAGACCTTTGTCTTAACTCAGAAATATCCCCCAAATCTACATGCACTACCTTTTAAAACCTGTTGCCCAGATCTGCAGTGTTGTGTCTAAAATGGTGTTAGCCTAACTTGGGAAGGGAGAGAAAAATCTCTAAAATTATTTCTACCATCATTGTTCAGAAATTCATGAAGTAGAAATAAAGGATTATGGAGAGTTATAACGCATGCCACATACCTCTTAAGGTCTATTGATTTAAGCCACTAGAACCTCACTTCACTTTGACCTCTGAGCCGTATTTACATTTATTGTGCAATACCTGGCAAGGTAGCACCACGTATTAGGTGTCAGCTATTCAACCCCTCAGTGAAATCATCAGAGCAAATATGAAAAACAAAAAGTCACCCAACCAGTATAGCAGCTGTGTGGTGTGAAGAAAACTGTGTTTGACTTAAAGAAAGAACAAGGTATGGGTTAAGGGGGGGGAAAAATCTACAACACTTAAGGAGAACAGTCTGGGGAGTAGGAGCATTTTGCTGGGAGTTCTTGCAAATGAGCTGCAACATAGTCAGGGCACAAACATCAGGAAAGCATTAGTTCAAGAATATTTGTGGATATTTGCTCTCCGTCAATGTTTTAAAGACAGGATTTGCAAAAGGACTGAAGTGCCCCTTCCCCGCTGCTGCCGAAACCCAGAGAGGGCTTCTGCTGTTGACGTCAGCAGGAACCACATTAGGCCAAAGCAGATTATATTCAAAAGTCTCTCTGAAACTTGTCAACACAGCCAAACAGTACAATTCCTACGGGCCTACTTATATTTGCCAGGTAGTCAAACTAGATTTGCTCTATGATCCATGAAATCATAAAAAGCAAAAAGCTATATAAAAATAAAATAAGCCTGAGCTCTTAATTTCAATACACAGTTTTACACCATTATTTTTAAATACGATGGCATTGCCATAAAAATGTAACCTGCTGTCTTCAAGAGCAGTCACACTTGTATAAGACTAGCACTGGAGTAATGGTTAAGGAAGCACTGTCCTTTTGTATGGTTCCAGCATCCCCAAAATTTGCTGGGGATCTATCCTTTCCCCTTGCCTCCCTGTAATATGAAGGAAAAGGATAGGGGTTTTTTGTTTGTTCATTTGTTTTGAAAGGAGAGTTGCCTGAGAAGTCCTTACAAGAGGACTTACTTTAGAGGCACAGCTACTCCCAAGAAGACACCTCCCAGTGAAATCTGTGAGAAACAGCCCAGGAGGAGAGGACAGTCTTTGACTCACCATGGGATGGGTGCTTTCACAGATATGTTCATAGACCTGCAGAAATGTGTAAGATTACAGCCCCTGAATTCACAATATTTTCCATTTCTTTTTTATACAGACTACAAACTGTTTTAAACTATTTTTAAAAAAAAGGCAATGTTGCTGGGAAGGTGACAGAGAGCAAGATAAAGGAGATGAGCTCTCTCTTATCACCACCGCCTTGAGGAGGAGGAGGGATGCGGGTTTTCCTCACCACCATGCCCTGCCAACCACGCACCTGGGTGAGCCATGCTGGCAGCCCCGCTGGTAGCATGGCCATGGGGACCATGGGTGAATCAGACACAGGGCTGGCTATGGCAAGGCAAGGAAAATGCTGTGCCAAAAGGAGCCTCCAGGTCTTGGCGGCAGAGCCAAGGGCCACTCAGCAGCACAAGCACTCTCAACAGTGCTGCCCCTGCAGAGGTTCCCAGGCATTTTACAAGGACACCAACGGCCCTCCCGAGGCCATCGGTCCAGAAACAGCAGTGGGTCCATGATCCCTCTCCTGCCTGGCTGGGCAGGCTTGGCTGCACCTCCTAGACAAGTGGCCCACAAAGCCTCTGTTTGAACCCACTTACTACAGCTACACCCCCATCAGTGTGGAAGTTTTTAAGCACCTTCTTCAGCTTCTTAATATCTACTTTATTTTGCCACTGGGATGAAAGAACAGGCTTGAAGAGAGAGCCTGGGAGAGAAGGAGTATGAGGAACATGTCAATGACTTAAGCAGTCTTTAAGCTCAAAACTGCCTGCTTGATGCAAAGCCCTAGTGAACAAGTGAAAACATAAGTTACGCCCATAGACAGGGTGGGTGCTCAACCCTGTCAACATTTATATACTTTTTTTAATGTCCCTTTTATTAAAGCATTTACATTTTCAGCTTAAGAACAAGAATCTCTTAACAGATGTGCCATTTGTGAGACATATCAGTAAGTTATTTGGCTTTCAAGCCTTAATTGTAGCACCAAAGATAGAGTGGCCGCAACAACTAAAAATACAGCATATCTCACTCACCATGCCTGTGATCACAAGCTAAAGAGAGCCTGCAGAGTGAGAAGATGGTCATTTGAATTTGTGAAACTCTTCTGGGATGCCTAACTGCAGCGCTAATTTTGTCTCAGAACTTTTTCCCTGCCGTAAAACGTATCCCTGTCAAGCTCCTTCCTTAATCCATTCACAGGCACTTAAACACCCCAGGAGTATTTATTGCCAGCCAAAAGGGACTTCCATGACCTTGAGGACAATCTGGAGCTAGCCTTTAATGCTGAATGACAAACTGGGACCAACGTAAGAGATCAGAGGTCACCACACCACTTATCACACCACCACCCATACATGCCTTCTCATGGTGGCTTTGTCAGATGTCATGTATTCACTTAACCGTTCCCAATGGGACGAGCATTAGTCATGGAGCAGCTCTTGGCTCAGCCACACAAGATGACAATAATGAAAGGAGGGAGTGTAATTTTGATGAAGAGGAGGTATTTTCACTCTGTTTTGATGTTTTTCCAGTGTTGTTTGAGCTTGTTTGGTTTTTAACAGCAACAGATCCCAGGTACAATCCCCAGCAAAAACATCTACCTAGCAGAGCATTAACTCTCACAAGGGCCTCTCACAACAGCATTCACCAAATTCTGCAAACACTCACCCCATCAGTGGAATAACCCTGGTCAGCTGGGCTCCCAGAGCCAGCCAGGGCTCACCAGCCAGTACAGCAGCTGTGCTCACAACCACTCACACCACCCCACATGCACAACTGCTGCGGCCATAGGGACCCCATCAGCACACCCAGCGATGCTCATAGTTCACAGCAAGCGTGGCAGCCTCCGCTCCATCATGTTTAATGAAGAGACATTAATGACTTGCAGCAGCAAAGTGGATGAGAGAAGGGTGGTGCTTAACAGAGTGGCTTCAAGGGTAGATTTTGGCAGATTTTAGAGCACCCAAGAGCTGTGGGGTAGCTGGACACTGACAGCCTTCACACACAAGAGACACTTTTCTTTTTATTTTAATTTTGTTTGGTTTGTTTTTACAAGGACTGTTCTTGAGCAGGTTCGATCTGGCAAGCAGCTCTACTAAAGCACCAGTATTGTTACAGACCCAGTAGTTTATGCCCCAGCCCACTCATGGCTTTTCAGATGACTCAGTTCCCTTCTCACTGGAGTTTACTTATGTGGACTGCAAGTTGTAACTAGAGAAGTGGGGGTTTTTGACCCTCTTCTCCCTCCACATGGCTGTCCTCTTTCACCTTTTCATTGGGTTTAGTTGTGTTTTATATAAGCACATTTTTATTTATACCAGATACGAAAATTCATAAAGATGCCTCTTTGACCAGTGAAAAATATGTAGGGAATTGCCCTGTGCTGTGCCACAGCTCAATGGTATCAAAGGTGAGCTCAGAAACCAGAATGGGCACACAAGTCCTGGACACATTGCAAGGCCTCCTGTGGGGATTACGAGCTTAAAAACCTGTCTCCGCTCCACTTTGGCTGGGAAACCCAGAGTTAAGGGCTGGGGATTCCTCTGGACCCAAGAGGCTGGTTGCCTTTTCTTTGTCACCACAAACCAAACCCAACCACTTGTTTCAAGAGATGACAATCATGCCACCCCAAGAAAGTCCATCTAATAGATGAGCCACACCTGGAGAAGCTGAGCCACCAAAGGAGCCTTGTCCCCATCACGCAAAACCCCTGCAGGGCTGCCGGCCTGGGTACAAGCCCAACCAGGCAGTAGCTCACCCGGGGTGGAGCAGGGTCCTGTTCCTCCTGCACATGCAGGCACCCACCTGGCCTGTGTCCTGCCACGGCGCCGCTGTCTTCAGCTCAGCCCTCATCCCCGAGAGGTTTACAAGCTGCATGCCGGATGCTCAGAGGACTGAAATCTGCTCTCTGCAAGGGAGGGATGTGTCTCAGCCTTGGAAAGACCTATCACAAGTGACTGCTCCCATGGGAAGAGGAGAGGCCAAGGCCAAACACTTCCATGATGCTCAGGGCCTCACTGATCCTTGTTACGCATCATTGGGCATCAACCGTTCTGCAGTATCTGCTAATGTGTTAGGTGGCTCCTGAAGCAGAAAAAGCATGCATGCTCCCTGCTCCAAATCTCTTGCACAGTAAAAAAGAAAAGTTGTGAGGTGGAAGAACTGGAGGGAAACGGGTTATGGCAATGACAGAATATAAGCATTTAGCCATATGCCTGGTATTGTTCAACAAAATCTATTATGCAGTTTGCATGAGCACGTTATGTATGAATAATGATACTTAACCAGAAGTATGTAGGAAAGAAAATAAAGCACATGAAAATCACAATTGCCAAGAAAGAAACATGCCACCACCAAATGTGATTATCCAGCCAACAAGCATCAGGGTCCAGGAATTTGTGTCACCCCAAAGTGCATACGCCCTCCCACCCTCCCATCCACTACTCTCTGAAAGCTTTTTCTTTGTGCCTGATGGATACCACAGAGGCTTAGAAAGAAAGCTTTATGAAAAAAATATCCAAACTTCTTCTGCATGAGAGACAAAGCATGAAAAATACAGCATAAATAATAGAGAACTCTCTCTTGAGAGAGATGGGTTGCATCGTCTTCTGGCTCACTGTTGAGCACTGATTAGAGAAGCAGAGGCAAGAGGAGGCTGTAAGCCACCTACTCACTGGTAATTCTGACCCTCTGTGGGATCCTCAGGGGTAGGATTTAGCAGCCCCAAGGCAGATATGAACAGAGTTCGTTTGTGACATCCTTCAGCAAGTCATTACATGGGCACAGACTGGCAGGCAGGACAGTGCCATCCCACCCCTGTGGAGGAGACAAGGCAGCCTAGATGAAGAACTTATAATGGAGCTTTTTTCTTCTCCCGCTACTGATGGCATTAAAAGGACTGGAATATGATGCAGAGAAACAAGCAACTTCATCCTAAAATCAGATTACTTAATACTCCAAGTAGAAGCATATGAGAGGATCCTCCCTGGCAAAACCAGCTGCCCAGCCAGTCTTGCTTAGAAAATTCTTTAAAAGCTCATTTATTCTGCTTTGTCTCATTGCCCTCTTTGCCTGCCAAAAGCAAAGTCTAACTTTCCCAGTTTGGCTGCTGTTTTGCATGTGATGTCATTTTTCAAGTGCTCTGCAGTGTGCTACAGTATTTGGACTATTCAGGCTGGGTTCAGTGTTTACCCCCACAACAACCTGCGGAGAACATTGTCTCAAAGCATCAGGCATTCTGTCGGCACCACAGCAAAAAGGCAAAACATCATGCGGCAGAGCAGGAGCTGTGCCAGGAGCCCCATCCTGGCACTACCTGCTGAGCTCCCTAATCACAGCTGGCAGGACATCAAGTCCCAAAACGAGGAAAATGACCCATGGTGTTGTTCATGCACACCACCAGAGGATGGACAACTCTGCTCCCGAGTGGCCCACAAGCAAAGCCCCCTGGCTATGGGTGCTTCTGATTTAGAGGGTCTTAGGCAAGGGCTCTACCTCTGTTCAGGACATGGCAGCACAGCAGGAACTCGATCCAAGGCTGGGACCACCACGTAGTGCCACCCCTGTGAAAACATACTGTTTGTTTTGAATAGCTGAATCGGGACAGATTTCCACATGCCCACAAGGGAGCTAGGTGCACAGCGACCTCAGTGGGGTGGGTGATGCTACCTTCTTTCACACGCGGTGCCACCTGGCTTTGTAAGACATGAGGGTTTTGCCATCGTACTCCTTTTGCACTTAGGCAACACTTTTATGATCTTTTCCTCCTAGCCTCTCCACTCACTGACTTCAGCCAGATTTGACAGAAAGCAGGTGCCTTCAAGGGGATTGCGTTCCTACACGTTTTGTGGAAAGAGGTGTCAGGAGCAGCAAGAACTGAGAGCTACCCTCAGAGGGAAAGGCTGCAGCGGGCAATCAGTTAACACAGGCTCTCTGACACTCTTTGCATCACCAAATTTACACCAGCACAAGCTTAAGGTCTTCAGTGAGGCTAAATGATGAGAAAAATAACCTCAGCATGCTATCCTTTTGCTAAGAGAGCCAGAAAGCAAGCACCTATCCGCTTAGTACATACCAGCCTGTTAAAGAAGGCAGCACACATGGAGTACCACAGTGGGCATCCAGTGAAGTCACTCCTAACTTCTCACTGAGGTGGTGGCACATCACAGAAGTCTCCAACCACGCAGCACAAAGCTGAACCAGGGAATAATTGTACTGAGGTAAGTGGCTGCAGTATTAGGGCTAAGACACAAGGGCAGGATTTGACTTACTGACTCCTCGAAAAGGCAAGATTCAGCCTCTGCCAATTTACTACTGAGCCTTAAGTACAACAGTGCACTAATTAGAAGATTGACACAGTTAGATACTTTGAAAAACATTCGGGTCTCACTTAGACAGGTGCCCTTCTGCAATATTGCTAGTTTACTCACAGTATTTGTCATTTTAAAAGGCAACACTTCCTAATGCCCTTTAAAACACACAGCTAGGCAGCAGCATACTTACTCTTTCTTCATATGCAAATTCAGCCTCTGTGCAAACCCTAGGTTTTTCACATGCAGGCAAAACTGTAGGCAGCCAGGTAACACACAGGTCAATGGCACCGAAAAAGCTCATCAACACAACTCTTAACCTGAACATTCTTTGGGTAACATTTTTTTGTTGGTGGTTTGGTTTGGGGGGGTGGGGGTGTTGGTTTGGGTTGTATTTTTTTCCCCAGTATGGAATTGACACATCCCAGCACAAAGATCAATGGGTGCTTGGCTCCTGCTGAGCCAAAGGATTTTTTTCCCATAGCAGACCTGACATTTTAGAAAGGGGCTCGCCATCATCCACAGCCATGAGGCCTGACCTGGGTACCGTATGCAGTCAGAAGTAAGGCTGTGAGGCTCTGTGCACAGTGCCAAGTCAAAGTACAGGCCACAAGACATCCCCATCACTTGGCATGCCTGGTGCCTAGACAGAAGATAACCATGGGGCCCACCTGGGATTCAGGAGACAACTGCCACAGATCTGCCATGTGACATCAGGGCACTTGGCTCATCCCATCATTTCTGAAATGCAGGGATGTAACATTTGCTCGCCTTTGCCTGAAGAGCATCAGGCAGGGACCTTCTCCGACCCCATATTTGGCCAGCAACAAGCCCAATGTCCAATGCATTTGGCATGCACCCCTCAGAGCAGCTGTATCCCAAACCAACACTTAAGAATAACAAGCACATCAGTATTAACCAAACCCTGGTCATTTCAAGGCAGTTATCACTTTGAAAGCCACACAGCGAGCAAATTAAACAAGCTAATCCAGCCAGTGTCAAACACTGCCAACACACATCAATGAAGATGACAGCAGGCTTTGCCCTTGGCATGGCTTGGCTTTTGCAAGACAGGCAACGTGCTCTCTGTTTGCTCTTCTGCGATAACAGGTATCAAATGCTGTGGGGGTGTCAAGTCTGGAGGGGGGAAAAAAAGCTATCCTTTCAAGGTCGGGTAATCCATTGCTCTTTGTGCCTGCGGGGAAAAGGCAGCATCAGTGCAGCCTTGCTCTCTCCATGCTTATTCAGCCATACACTGTGTTAATAGGGACCTTGGTATTGTGTAGCTAGTACATAGAGGTATTTTATGTTCACAGCCACGTTGTTGGTATATCAACTGACATTTACCTCAGTTCTCCCCCTCTCCTTTATTGTGATTCATGCTCCATACTAATTAAACAGCACATGACAAATGCATCCTTATTAACAGCAGCTGGAGAACTAGTAAATCTTGCAGCAGCTTGAACAGAGGAACCATGTGGTGCGATAGCATCCTCCAGGTGTTGAGACAGGGCTGATGAAGAATGCTGAACCAAGGCAAGGCCAGAAGGAAAAGCATAAACACCTCTTGCCAAGTAGCCATAAAGTAGTCTCAGACCCTCAGCAGTGAAAAATTGCTGTGTGCTATGTGCACAGACAGCCACAGGTAATACCAAACCTCACCTAGCTGCTTGCAATGAGCTAGACCTGTTAGACAAGGGTAGCCTGGCTGAGGCCATTTCCCCCCTCACCCAGTCATGGAGACCCTCTCTGCATGCTGGGTATTTTACTTTGCACCAGGATCCTGCTCCACATCTACCGCTTTTAGCCCAGAGGCACTACCAACACAACCTCCATTTCTAGCCTCAGCCTAACACCCTCCCATCCTCAGCTTTCTCCTCTGGCTCTAGGGCACTGCACTGCAATGAAGTGGCTTCTGCTGATGTACACCATGGGAAGATACAAGCAGATCTTCAGCATCCTAGAACCTGGCAAAAAAAAAGCGCCAGAGTGATACCAGATACACTAACTTAGTTTAAATGGCAGCCAAGAGTTAAAACTCATGTGCATATGCTGTAAAGCTATTCTTTCCAGGGGGCAATTGCTCAACAGACTTTCAGAATCCTGTATAGTTATTGCTTTTTCCTATGCATCTTCTTTTTGTCTCTATAAAAAAATATTGTTGTCAGACAACACAGCAATGAGGAAGGAATGATGATTTGTGATGATTTGGTAGAAGAATTCTTTAAGAATAAGAAGTAGCTCATCCAGTTTTACAGAAAAAGACTGCATTTTTCATCACTGTTGTCACGGGTTTATTTATACAGAGCAATTCATGTAGAAAACCTCCCCCCAGCACTGGGCAATCCAGGGCACAGCCACACTGAAAGTCACAGCCCATAACTGCAAAGTAAGCCTGTACGAAAAAAAAAAAAGGAAGAAGACGAAAAGAATAAAAAGGTTTGACTGAAAGACCTTCAGGGATTTTACATCCTTCAAGGCCTCTGGGAACAGAGGATACTCCTGAAGCTCAGGTGCTTGCACATCATGTGGCGGTGACCCAGCATGTGAAGGGTGTCTTTGGCAAAGGAGGTTAAATCTTGGAAAAGCAGAAATATTTTGACTCCTTGTTTAACTAGGAAAAGATAGAGATTTTGTTGCTGACAAACATACAGTATAAAGGCACTCCTGTTAGATTTAGAGAATTGTTTCATGAGTCAGGCAAGCGTGAGAGGAACAAGCTCTTAATTTCAGTCTGCCTTAAACCTCTGCTGGTTTATGTGAACATTTTGGCACTCAGACCACTTCCAGAAGCTTCTTTCTAATTTTATTTCCTCTGTATTAGTACCTACATGGGGCATTTCCACGTTTACTGTTTGCATGAGCTTCGAACACCAGCCTGGTTTCCCAGCACAGATGGAGACAACAAACCCAGCAATCGCTCTCTTGCACCTGAATCCAACAAAAGGTGACCGAGTAGTCACAGCCTGCTCCTGACTACGATTGACCCCAGCAGTGGCTCCTTCACCAGACCACATCCCAGCCCTGGAGGAGACTTTCCAAATCCATCAGCTAAACAAGCATAACACAGACCCACAGGAAGGGAAAAGGAGCCATCAAGATCAGCAGCATACACCACCGCTTCGCTCTCAGCCCTGCTACAACATGTCCTCAGGAGGTCTCCGTGTCCCACCTGCCCCTGAAGGTCCTCAGGGCGGCCCCAGCGTTCACCCAGCTGCCTGCCCTACCCTGCTGCGGGCTGGGGATACTGGCACCCAAGCTGGTGCACTGGGGCCGTGCAAGGTGGAGCAGGGCCTGGCCCTTGTGCCACACCACAGCTGCATCTTTAGCCAGCTCCTGTTCTCGGAGGCATTAGTTTTTCACCCCTCATTTCACCAGGTCTAACCCCTGCAGCTTATCTGAGGTTGTGCTTCTCAGTAGGAATGCACATCAGCCTTGTCCTGACCTTCTCCCGTCTACACCTGCTCCCTGCCCACTCACATCCCAACCTTCCCTGCTTCCCTGCCCTTGCCCTCTACATCCCCACACCCTCACATCCCAAGTGTCCCATGGACACCCACGTCTGTGGGGTCATGCGAAGGTGATGGGACTGCTGGCTCCGCTGCACGATGAGTACACACCGACTGAGTCACCACGGCTCCAAGCAAGCAGCCGGAGCTCTGCTGAAGCTAGGTAAGTATAGGACGCTCCACGGCCGAGTATCCTGGCCTTCTAGCTGTACAATCAGCTCTCCACATGAGTCATCTGATTATCTAGTACCAGGGAACAAGCTGAACTAGAGGTGACACCACCCCCACCCCTAAGGACACAGAGATCAATGTTTTGAGACATTTTGCATCTGCACCAACCTGGTGGTGAGCATCTGAAGCCAGCCACTGTTGTCAGAGAAAACAAGCCATAATGCTGCTGGCAATCTTGCAGCATCTTTCCACCATTCCCCTGCATCCAGCCAGAAGGATGAGCACAAAGTCCTGCAATTCACCAAGCAACCCAACTCCAAGGCAGAGACCACCGAGATGCCTCCCAGGACAGAGGCAGAGGAGGGCAGCAGGGATGCAGCAGAGGTGGCCAGGACCCATCCACAGGGGCTGAGCCAGTGCCACAGCAGCGAGCCCCAGGGAGCTGTGCACTGCCCCAGCTCCCGAGCTAGCTGGTTACAACCACCTCAGGCACACAGACGGGCAGCAAGCTGATGCTGCAGGACACGCTTTAGGGGAAGGAGACAATGTCAGCATGCAGAACACTTACCATCTTTGACAGACCTTTGAACAGGAGGTCAGTCATCGTGCTATAGGCAACACAGTATTAATTTGTCCAGCACAAATGACATTTTTGTTATCGTTACGCTGTGACTCAGCGCTTTGCATTTTTCATTTACTGCCATTACAAATGAGACAAGAGCTAACGCAAAAGGGGAGGGGAGACAGATGCGAGTCCCTCAAAAGGAACGATGGAGGAGTATGCCGAAGAGCTGGTACCACTGGCACAGCACGAGAGCCCTGTGACAGCTGGAAGAGGAATGAGTACAAGGGATGTGTAGCCAAGCAGTGTAAATTCATCATGTGCGCGAGGGAAATCTCTCTGCGTCTGCCAGCACAAAGTGCGTCAGAGCTTAGACACTGAGCTGAATCTTACACCCGCTGAAGTAAGTGCTAAAGCTCCCATGGACCAAAATGTGTTCCTTAATGTTTTCTGTAGGTAAGAGCAGTAGTCCTCATAAAACTTGTTTGCTCTCTTACGTCATGAGAGACCAAAGCTCACTTGCTTGAAAAATACACTACAATGAGTTTCAGCAAGATGTTAAAGCAGCTAGCTGATGAACACCACACTTAGGAGGTCAGGCAGCATTTTACATCACTGAAAGAGCATGTCCCATGTTACACAAGGGAAAGCGCAGGTAGCTGGGTCTCACGCCCAGGGTCCGAGCTGCTCCGCAGCCGTGCGGGCGGCATCCCTCGAGGTGAGCCTCTGGATGAAGCGGGCAGCACATTCGGTCACACCAAGCACAGGGGGAATTGGGTCATACCTCTCACCACGTGGTACAAAAGGTTGTTGCAAGCCTTTACAATTAGACTGTGTTGGTTCAGGAAATTGCCACTCCTGGTTTGGGCCAGGAACAATAAGCTTCAGAGGGGTAAGGGTCAGTTTTATTCCAACAAGGCTCCCCTCACCTTGGTGCTTTTGCAGGTCAGGCATCCCACCAGCCCAGGCTTCTTTCTAACCTGTCAAAAAGTGACAGCATTCTCAAAAGAAAATCAGCAGCTCTCCCAGGTTGCTACAGGCATAATTAAAAGAAACTGATTGACATTTCAATATCCATTGCTCTTGAATCAGTAATGGGGTTGCTAAAAAGATGCCTTGGTCTTAAGCTTCAAAACGTGAGCACATCAGAGAGAGTGCGTTATGGCTCTGGCCAGTATTCAGACTCCAGCTGTAAACTAAAATTAATGCAGTTCAACATTAGACTGTAGCTTAACTGAGCCAGTGAGCTGGAATGTTTTGTGCCCCAGTAGGGTCTGAAGAAAGGGAAGCTGAGTAACTCCTACTTTATATATATATATATATATATATGGAGAAGGCCAAATTCTGACCCTTTCTACATGGATTTAGACCCAACTTCATTGCCACTGGTGGAAGCTGTCCCAGGAAATCTACAGGCACACTAAAAAGTGCAAAAAGGCTTAGCGGGGGGCGGGGAATATCAGCTAAACGCATCTGGGAAAGTACCTTCGGAGGGTCCTGGCTGCACGACATGTCAGCATGACTATAACTGGGCTCACTCCAGTTAAGCAAATCCTCTCCCAGTGAAAGACAGGGCTACAGGAGTCTGCAGCTCCTGGGCTCCCCAGACCCCTGGAGCCCCACCGTGGCAGCAGGTTGTGGGTAGAGGAGCAGCAGCTCCTGGCATCATGGTCCCTGTGCCCCGTGGAGATGTCCCGCAGAAGAAACCATTGCTGTTTCCTCCATGACAGCACCCAATTTGCAGAATAAATCACCACGAGATACAATGGGGCCAAATTAAATCATGACAACTGTACCTCCACACCAGCCAAGGATCAGCAATACACAGCAGAGCCTATTAATAACTTTATTCCAGAGGAAGATAGATTTCTCAAGACCAGCTACAATGAGGATCTATTAAATCAATCACAATCAAAACCTAGTCTGCCTTCAAGTGACTTCCAATTAGGATGCAGTAACATTATTAAAGGGCTCAGACAGGCAAATTAAAGAACTACACTGAGGAGGAATCATTTCCCAGAGGGCTAATTTCCATCATCCTCAGAAATAAAAGCCTCTAGAAGTTCAGATTTCTGGTTTAAAAAAACCCACACCCAAAACATATTATCAAATAAAAAGATTTGCTAACATTATGTCACTATTGAGTTTTTCCTTTTTGAGACTTTTTTTTTCTCTACCCAACTGCCACCAAAAGGAAAGGGTAAAATCATGAAGCAGCACCTTCTTCACATCTGAATACCCATGCTTGATCCGAAGGCTTGATAGAGAAAAGGACATGATGACAGGAAAATATTAATTGCAGCTTTGTCGAACGGTTTGTATTTTCAGCAGGGGAACAAAAAGAGGAAGCCTACTTGATCATTCAAAGAATCAGGAGCCAGCCTGAAACAGAGTGATGAGCTCAGATTAAGGGGGCAGATTAGAAATTTTGCAAATCAATTTCAAAAATACGACAGCAAAGAGGGAGTGATCCATTTATCTGTTTACTGATCTGAGGAGTAACCACCTCAGTAACTCCTGGAAGTCTCTGCCATACATTCAAAATGAACCAAAGGCAAAAGTAGTAGATTCTCATGCCTGGGAGGGGAACTTAAAAAATATATCTATATAATTTATTACTATATTACTTAAAATACTACTATAAAATATAACTAATTGTATCTTATTATTAATATATTATTTCTAGATTTTATGTGTGTTTATTTTATATATATGTGAAATTAAAATTGCTGCTCATCAACAGCAGTATTTGCCCAGTCCGAACATTTAACTAAGAGCCTGAAAAAGCCATATTCTAATATCACATCAGAGACATCATCAGATATGAGAGGCAGGTGGTGGAAAATTCATCTCCAAGAAACTACAGGAAGAAACATCCATCATCTTCCATGCTGGAGGTCAGGTGAAGCCATAGCATGAGCCAGGGATGTCAGAGCTTTTCTCATTTTCCTCTGAGAAACACTAGCTTGTATAAATCATCTCTGAACCAAGATTGCTACAGTTTATACTCATGCAAAATAAGGCATTTTTCAATTTGATGGAAGAGCCAGAAAAAAAACAAACCTGAAGGAAAGACCCCAACTTACATCACTCCTGACCTAAAATATCATGGCTCTCACCAAACCCTCCCCACCCCTCACACTCACTTGGCTTGAAGTTCAGGATTTGCTTTCATTCCTTTCCATCCCCACCAGCCCCCCCGCCCCCTTTTTTTTTTTTTTTTTTACATTTGTAATTGCATTTAGTTCAACTCCTCAACAAAAGCCATTGAGAAACAAAAAAGTTTTGCTTAAAAGTCTGAAATAAAATGCTCAAACTTTCCCAAGAGACATTTCACTCAAACAGCTGGCTGACCTGAAATTGCTTTCCACTCCCCCCAGTTTGGTTTTTTTTTTTGCCCCCTCCCCCCTTCTTTTTCTTTTTATAACTAACTGGTCACACAAAATGCCACCCAGCCGTATTTCAGTCCCCATCCCTGGGATGACAGCAACAGCCAGCTCAGGGCAAGCATACGGTCACTATACATGTATTCCCAGTTCACACACCCACTGCTGAAACCTCTTAGATACAAGAGGTGTCAGAGTCAATGCTTGTTCGTGACCACACGATTTTCATTTGAAATGCACTGGAAGCAGAACTGACAAACCAGGCATGTTTTGAGCAGAAACCGTGGCAGGCACAGAGCCCGCTGCTCTTGCAGCTACACACGTTCGTACGTGGCCATGAGAGCGATCGCCTCCCCCCAGGCTCACCTGACCTCAGCCAGCCCATTATACCTACATGCAAAACACATCAACAGCCTGAAACTGGAAGAAGGAGAAACATTTGTTCCTACACGATCTATGAACTGCATCTGAAAGGAAGACATGGATGACTGCACCTGGCATCTTTAACACCTTCCCCATCTCCTTGTTATTCTAGCTTTTAAAACATTAGCTCTGTTGAAATGGCAGGACTGGGTGGCAACCATCGGGAAGTGATAGAAAATATTAAAACAGAAAGAACAAGAAAACAGGATTCAAGAGGACTGGGTCTACTTTACAACTGCAGCCTTGGCTGCTGTGTGACCATGGAGAAAGCCAGCTCCTTCTCCATGCTCCAGCCTCCCCACCTGCCTAGTGGGATGGAAATTGTTCTCCACCTCTTGGAGGTCTTCCTTCACACCACACGCTCAGCTGAAGAAAAAATGGCTGGACTGAAATATTTTTCCATAGCAAAGAAATTTCATATTAAAAAATGATTTTTTTCCAATTGGATTTGGCCATTAACCAAACCTGTGCCTTGCTCCTGCGCGGAGACACAAAGGCGGCATATGCAAGGTTGGGTTCTATTGTTTGGGGTTTTTTTAATGTGGTGGTGGTTTTTTTAAAAGCAGTTTAGTTATCTTTGAGGTTGTGCTGGAGCCCAGACATGAGGTCACACCTTGCTTGACTGCTTCTGGAGTTGTGTGTAATCCCAATACTAAACGTTAAACCAGAATGGAAACCGGCCTGCAGGTTCTCACACAGGGTTGCAGGAAACACCTACACTAATGTCATACAACATTGTTGTCAGCAGAATGAGCAACACTTGTAGCAGCTGCTAATTTCATGCCTCACTTTCTAATTTCACAGGCCAAGCATGGCATGGGTGCAGGACAGCCGTCATTCCCCAGCACAGCAGCAGCCGGCTTATTCCATGGCTGCCCCAGCCAAAGATGGGTGCTGATTTATCTCAGCAGAGCATTTGGCTCCATAGCGTAAGAATGAAGAAAAAATACTGTGGACTAAATTAGCACTGGTTTATCTCCACTGACAGCAAAAGGCAACAAACGAATTTGGCAACATGAAACAGATGAAGGAGATACGAATGCCCAGACAGACAGCACAGGCTCATGTACTTCGTCTGAGAGCTCTTATGTTTATAGCTTTAAAATGCATGCCAAGTTCTTTCTCTAGAAGTACATATCTTTAACATAAAATATGCCTTAAAGCATAAAACTGTATCTGCAGGCACAAGGTCATAAGCATTTTGTGTGTAGAAATATTTTTGAGCATCATCATATATGGGATTATCATACTTTCTATGAATAGCAAGTCTGGCAATTACACCTTTTATGCCTTGCTCCAGGCACCTGATGTGCTTTCGGTTGGAGGTGAGATATCATATGTGCACATCACAGCTCCAACATCTGGTAAGCTGTGCTACAAAATGAGGCCGACAGGTTGGTTGCTTCTCCTTCACATGTATTCTGTAGATAGCTCTCCAGCAGCTACCAGCTATGACAGCTGTTTTTTCCTGTAGCATTTTGCTTGGAGGAGAAGGGATGGTGTTTATCCTGCAGTGCCTGGCACCCTGAAGCTGTGATCCTCAAACACAAAGACCAACACTGCTGTAGTACAGCTGGATGCATGCAACCCAAGGTCATGGATGCTATGCTACTTCTACAGAAGTCAGAATTAATTCAGTGAAGTCAAAGCATCCTCCACTCATGTAAAGCAAACCAGTGTAAGCCAGAATACTGTTTTGAAGATTAGAGGATCCCTATGCAAAGGGTGGGTTTGGTTTCGAGTCCCAAGCCCTGACATACTTGCCCACCTCAGCAAGCCATTACTTTCAACCCCTTTATTAGTTCTTGTTCCTGAAGGGCATTGTTCTCTTTTCTGACCAACCTCACACAAACAGCAGTTTGTCACTCCCTGGTGCTGCCAGCGGGTGTTTGCCAGGGTGCTGTGGAGCTGCAGCACTGGAAGGATGCAAAAGGCCAAAAGAGGAGTTTGGTAGAGAAGCCCTCATCACAGGGGCTTGAAAAGATCTGTGGAGATGATGGTGGGTGGTAGGGGGAGCCAGCTAGGGTTAAATCACAACAACCTGTGAGCAAAATAGTTACCTACTGATGGTGAGAATGGTCATCCTTCCTCCTCCATCAGGGTGTGGGTGTCCCCTGTATCACACCGGGACGCACAAAAGCCTCAACAGTCCGGCTGCTGTTGGAGCTGCTTCAAAAGCTTTTTGGGCAAGCCAACACATTTATACTGCCCAGCATGGAAGTTAATCTCTACCGCTGCCATGAGTTAGGGGGCTGCTCCCTAGCATTAACACACTTCCTTGCCTCAAAATATGCCTTTAGGACAATGTAAACACATTTTAAAGCAATGAGATATACCCAGAATGGTGTATTTAATTTGCCTCTGCCACCAAAGCCCTGCAAGACTCAGAAAGGAAAGAGCACCTCTCTCCTTTCTCTGGTCAATAGGACTCTCCAAGAAAGTTTCACCTGCAGCAGGGCTGCACAGGCTTTAGGGCGCAGCAGCCCCTCATTGAGTGCACATGTTATAGGGCAGGGAATAATTGGGAAAAACAGCCTTACAGCAGAGATGTTATGCTTGGGCCATCACTATTAATGTCCTGTAAGAAGGGGGATAGATGGGCGAGGAGGCATGGTGTACCAGCAGAGGCAATGCATCTGGGGATCCATTTCTTCTAGCTGCTGTTAGCAGGAAGCCAGGAAGAGGACAGCGAGTCCAGTTTTGCTGCAGCCCTGAAATGCTCTTCGGTTTGCCCAGCCCATCGACAGGGATCTGCATGACTAGATTTGATTAGGTGCTCTTGGCACCCGCCTTTGCTGCTGGTCTGAGCTCCCCTATCATAAGCAGCAGTAAATGAAACAGGAATTATGCAACACGAGTGCCGAGTAATGGAGTAGCAACTGGAACGGAAACAACTGCCCCTCAAACCAGCAATTTGCAGACATGCCATATCATTTACTATCATTTCACTGTAACCTTTATCCATGAGGAGAAATGATATTGTGGAGTAGGGGGTTATATCCGTGGTGTACAGCTAAAGGCTCCCGCAAGGAGTCGACTGCTGGCTACAAGATGCTTTCACAGCCAAACCCTATGAAATAAGAGGCTCCCCTTCCAGTTCAAAGTCACCACTGGATGCAAATGATTCAATTTCTTCTAAAGTCGCTGTGGAATTTTTCAGCCTGAGAGCAGAAAAATCAAGTCCTTTTTGGCTTTCTTTTCTTCAGTAATAAATATCCACTTGAATTCACATCAAGTCTCACAAAGCAGCAGGCAGCCGCAGTGCCTGTTGCTAGTGCAGAACTTGTTTTCCCCCTCTCCACACATCTCCTGGTCCAGTTTTCTGCACCCCTCGACTTCCTCTACAAATTTCTGGAGCGGTCAGGAAAGGTGAACACACTTCCCCAAGGAACCTCCCCACGCACTGCCTCAGCCAACAAACTGCCTGGGGAAACATTAAAGCGAGAAGTTTGGTATCTGCATTGCAGAAGATAAACACCTTGGCAAAGCAGGTCAAGCAATATCCAAGGACAAATCTCTGCTTCAAGGGAAGCAAACTCGGGGCAGGACCAAAGGGAGTGTAAGCGGAGGGGAAAAAACCCCCACAAAGGCACTGGAAGCAGAAACAAAGATACTAACTATAGCATGAAAACTGAGAATTAAGATAACGCAGAAGAAGCCTGAACAACAAATACAGGCAAATACGTCCATAGTGCAGAGGAACGCCACCATTGGTGCTGGCTGCCGCCTTCTTGAAGTTTTCCATAAGTGTTATGGAGGGACTTTAACCAACGGGCACACATGCCGATGGCAGAACTGCAGGTGTTCAACACAACCCTCTTCCTTCACAAGCGTGATGACTTTTTTTGCACTTGAACAGAAGCATCCTACTGCACTTTCAACTTTTTGCTAAGCAACATGCCACTTCCTAACTTGCTCTTCGAGATTTTATCAAGAGCCTTCTAGTGGGTGTTATAGGGGTTTTTCGCCCCGTAATGTCCTGCCCCATTCACCCCATGCCACAGAGGGACCCACACAGGGAACCCACTCAGTACACGCCTGACTCATCTGTGAAGTACCATTGAGCAGGTGGTTCAGGACAAAAATCATTACGCACATCCTGAAAGACATTTCTAACCACCCTCGCTGCACAGAGCACTCCAGAGCTGGGCTCTAGCTGTGACAATTATGCGTTTGAGTGTCAAATGCTATAGCCACCGACAGAGCTGCCTCAGCAAGCCTGGAGCTTTTGTCATCTCTGAGCCTCTTGACACCCAGGGCACCCATTTTACTGAAAGCACAGGGTATGAATAAGCATAACCACAAACAGATAGTTTTCAGAATAGGAGACAGAGGCTGTGACTTAGGAGATAAACCTTGTAGGGAAGAGAAAAAGCAGGTACAGCAATGGGACTGAAGATGTTTCCTCCCAGGTTTATGCTGTGATCTCAAATACAGTTGATAACTATGGCCTTGCTGCAAACCACTTCAATCCCTGCTCAAATAAATGGAGTAATAGAAAACACTTATTCAATGTATATCATGGGCACTTAATACAGTTAACTAGTAAAAACAAAGTTAATTGCATTAAGTTTTATTAGATGCACATGTTCCTCAGAAATACAGCCAAGTAGGGGGGAGGAAGAGAGAATAATTGTTACCTGGTCTGCACAGTCCCACATGCTCATTTATTGTTTCCACTGTGGTTTGGGTTTGCTCCCTAGCATACTCTGTGTGAAGCAGCATGACAGAAATGACTTACCAGCAAGCGAGACCTTTTTGCTCTTTTATGAATGATCTCTCTCCTTCCTCTTAACCTCTTCACACAGCGGGGAGCCCAGGTTGCTAAATACACTGCCTGCTGTGGTTTGTCACTGGCTGCTGTCAGCCTTCTTTAATGACATATTTTTCCACCCAGCAGAGCTACCACCCTCTTGTAATTTCTAGTAGTGCATTAGCATCTCGTTACACAACACACACCAAGGCACTAACTGAAATGCAAAGGACACACAGCCTTAACTTGGTAGCAGAGGATGGATCCATCACCAGCCCTTTCCCCTTACGGTTGGTTTTAGGCTGTGATGAAGCTTCTGGTTGTGATTTAAGGTCAGGCTGCACTTAGAGCTGTTCTTCACTGTACCAGGAAGGACAACCTGAGGCCAGGGATTTCTGGGCAGCTAATGGACTGTGAAGGAGCAATGGACTGCTGGCAGGCACCCAGGTCGATCACTCAACAGCGCTGACACCAGACCCTGACAGAGAGGGTCTCCTCAGCAGGGAAGTCCGGGGGGCAACAATGCTGTACGGCACAGGAAAGGCCATTTCAGGGAAAGGCTCTGTAAACTTGGCTTATTTGCTTCGGTATTTTACAATCTAATTTGATTCCTCTTGACCAAGGGTTAACTCCACCCAGCCAAGCCGAGCTAGGGCGCAGCATGGCTATTTCTAACCATGGTCTCCATTAGCACCATCATTTATTTCACCACCTGCCACCATGTAAAATTGGGATTACACAAGGCAGTTTCCTTGCTGATGAAGCCCACAGTGAGCAAGGGAACTTCAACAAAAGAAGCCAGAACTTGATGCACACAGACCCTGTTCTCCAGGGCTACTGCTCACCTACACACCCTGTCTTTTGGGGGAGTGCTGTGTGAAGGGCAGCCAGCTTTCCAAAAGGCTGCGACACGCACACTGTTCAAGTCCACCCGTGGGCTTCATACGATTTGACCAACTGTGCTCCTGCCACATCCGAGGGACATAACCAAAAGGGCATCACCCAAGCTTACTACTCTTAAAGCCTACTGAGACTGAATCATCACAGGTGGCACAGAATTCATTTGAATTCAACACCGCAAACCCTGCATTCTCTAAATAAGCTTTCCTCCCAAACTACTCTTAAAAAGCCAGGGCTACCAGACCTTAACTGCCACCTTGTTTATACTTTTTCCAGACTGTGCAGTGTAACAGATTTTGATGGACTCTGAGTTGTTCTTTATCATCTCTTTTCTGATTAAAAGAGGGGAAAAGAGAAGTTAGAATTCAAGTAAACCCATTCTGAGAGCAAAACATATCAATACTTTGGCCATATTTCATTCCAGTTTTGTGAAAATGCAACAAAGTCCTGCAAAGTAACTTTTTAGCACTATAGAGTCAGAAGTAGTCTATGCCAAGACAAATTTCCTTCTTATCAGGCCCTTTCCACAGTAATAGTTTTATTTTGGGGAAGAAAAAAAAAAGCCTTGAGAAAAATTTGTAGAATTTGCCAGCAATTAAAATGACAACTGGAAATAAAGCAGTTCAAAAATCTGATTTCTCCATTCTCAAGACAGAGATACACCCCCAAACCAATAGTTTAACAGTCTTCTCAGATAAAGCTATTAAAACAGATATCCTAATCTCAGTTAAATGAAGGGTTTACAAAACCCCCAAATGAAAGTCTTACCGAGACAAGTTGATTCTTTTAAATTGTAGTGAACATCTAATTTCCAAGCGAGAAAAACAAAACCAGAAACACTTTGCAAACGTTAACGTGTTTTCAGTTTTCCAATTTCTCATTCGGGAAGAATAGCAAGAACTACATGATGAATTGACCTGAATGCTTGGGCTGTCCTGGTCCACATCTTCCTCCTCCCCTCCTCTAGACACAAGGACTTTAAGACACAAAACACTCCCAAAAATCTGTGTTGTTCTAATTGGAAATTTGACCATAAGGCCACAAGCTTGTAATTCATAACAACAGATTTTTGGCAGAATCTACTGAACTTGCTAAAGCTCCATTTGGTGTCAGTACAAATGGTATTATCCTGCCAAAACAAAGGGCAGTCGGATTTAAAAAACACGGCAGCGTTTTCTCCTGTTGAGGACATCTCACTCTGTGGCCCATAAACATCCTGCTAGCATGAACTAGACTTTGGAGTAAGTGCAGCCACCCCATGTAAATGGCAGAATGGAAGTGACATGTTATTATGGAATAACTGCCTGTAATAATCCAGCTATGCTATCAGCTCATAGCATTTACCTCAAGACTACAACAAATTCTCAGACTTCACCGACAGACACACCGATTTTGATCTCCAAAGACAGATTAGGCTAAAATTCATCCTCCAGCTAGACAGGTACTCGTGATTTGAAAACAAGATAAAATGTCCACAATTTCCATGGCAGCTCATCCCAGTGGCTGATTGCTTTCTTATCTCTTTGTGCCCAATGTCCACTTTCTTTGCTGAATTTGGCTTCCAGGTACTGACCCCTGTTCTACCTTTTCCTCACCACTTTCTCGCCAGTTACAATCCATCGCTGTCCTCAGACTTCCCCTCCACCTCTGATCCTCTTGCCAGGGCTGAGCTCCTGGATTTCACCACAAGAAGGCATCCTCTCTAACCCCAACCCTGGGTTTGTGGCCCTCATCTGAATTTCTGCAAGTTTGTTTGGTGTTTTTTGTTAAACTGCACACAGATTCATCAACACATTCCATGCCTGTGATGTCTCCTACTCATTTCAGGTCTCCAGCCCTCCCCTTTTTGTGCACAGGGATGATACTAGCAGCTTTCCCCTCCCTGTTGAAGGGTTTGGTCCCAGAAACCCACTCATAGACAATTCCCACTAGATGCCTGGAGGGATAGAGAGTTACAAGCATCACTGCATTCACTCAAAAACAAAAAGTCTAACATGAAGTGTTCCCTCCTGCCAAGAGCAAGATCCCTCCATCATTAAAGCTTCCTTAGACCACTCCTCAACAGAGACTAATAGGATCCAAGACCTGACAAGAGCTGCAAAGGCACCCTAACATACATTCCAGTTAACTTAAAGCAGATTTCTCTGCAGAGCCTTCCTCCTTTTCACACACTTCACAGGGGCCAACACCAGCAGATCCAGCTCCTCACTACAGAGACCAATGTATTTCTGCTGGGACTTAAGCAGTGTACGAGATCTCAAAGGTACAAATGACCCTCAGGTATCACCTCCCATTGCCACTCAATAGGAGCTCAATATCATTTTTATTTCTGTTATTTCCCACATTTTCAACTCCTGTATGTTTTCATTGAGTCAGTCTTGAACTAATTTCATATTGCCCACAGTCAGTCTTGAATCCATTAAATATTTATAACCAAGCAAGATCCTCCCAGAAATACTAAGCCCCTGCAGCTTCCATAGAAAAAAGCTGTATTGGAGGGAGGGAAGGGAGGAAGCAATACTTAGCCTACACTGAACCAAAGGCAAAGCAAGCTCAACCCTTATCAGATCCCAGAAAAATCCACCAGTGACAGGACACAGTCCCAGTCAAGGAGAGACTACATTTCGTATCCACATCCAGTTAGACACCAGAGAATGAAGCCACAAGGCCCAAACACCAGATTTAATCCACTCCACTGATAGCTTTCAGGATTTTCTTTTTTATTTATTTATTATTATTATTAATTAAGGGTTGGATCATGGAGGAACCACAAATTTGGGACACTCAGAGCAGCCTCCACTGCCACCAGGGCCTTGCCAGCTCTAACAGGTGGCAACAGAAGCCTCTGGTTAGTAAGGACAGCTTTTTAAAATTATTATTAGCATATCTCTCTATCAAACTTTAAAACCAAGTGATAACCAATCCCAGGAAAACCTGTCAGATTTGTCAACTCCTATCCTACACATACTGGGTTGTCTACACCCAAGGTGACTTTGGTTTGGTAATAAAACAAGACAGAAGCATTACAGAGCAAGGAAAGCAAAACAAAATCTGTTTGGCAGAAGTAAATGACTACAGTTCATACATAGCACGCTCAAATGCATTGGTTTGGCACACCGTTGAAAGAAAGAGGTCCAGATTTGGCCGCACATGCCCGAGTAGTTTACACTAAGCATCTAAAATGTTTAGCTGGTGAAGTCTCTACAGATGTAATTTTGTCCCCCAGCTTTGTACGACATTAACCACGTGTCTGGTTAAACATAACAGCAACAAGCCTTTAAAGCATTAAGCCTTTAAAAACTATAACACAAGTAGAAAATTGTTTGTAATAGGGCCTTATATCTCAAAGCCATCACACACAACCACTCCCACATCACGCTACCAGTCCCGGCTTCGCCCACTGGGCCCAAACAGACTACAGGAAAGAAACCCCCCCACGATTCCCCCCCAACAACACTTACTGCTGCTGTGCAGCACTCCTGCAGCTGTGACAGCATTCAAGGACCTCTTCAGCTGCAGACACAGAGGTAAAACCCAGCCAAAATGAGTAGAACTTGGTTTGAGGTAACCACTGCAGAGGACTGAGCCATTTCTCTGGGTTTTCCTCTCCCAGAATAAAACAGCCTGGATGCACCAGCAGGTTTGCAAACTTCAGCATCATAACAAGCCCGTAACATGCAAAATCTTACTTGGTACCTGCAGTAAATTGTAGTCAGATGAGACTGCTCTCTGCCCTTGATCACAAGCCTCAACACCAAGATACTGCAAGCAGTCAGAACTGAGCAACCCACTGTTTTCCAGCACTGCTGACCTAAAACACCTTGGCTTGTCACAGCTGTGACAGGGATTGGTGATGAGCCTTTATTTCCCTGCCAACCCCATATGGCTAGCGATTAGTGGGTTCAGGTGGCTGCCATTAAGCTGTAAAGAGTGCTACTGCCTTCCAGCTCTTGCTTGGCTATATGAACTTAAAACTACCAAGGGAATGACCCACTCTAAAATGTAGTCTAATAAACTTTGTTACAGCCTGTCTCACTGCATAAAGGAGGCACATCCAAGAAAAACAGTGGTGTTTTGCTCTAGAAGCGCTCAGTGTCTGAGGAGAGAAGGAGAAAAAAGGCTTAAAAACAAAATCCAGCACTGCTGGCTGGAGAAGCCTGAACACAAGAACATAAAGCAGGGCCTAGAGGCTAGTACTGCGATGAAATTTGCTGTTCTCCCTGTACACAGTCTCACTGGCTTTCATGTATGGCTACCTCCAGGTTCCCAACACTGACCTAGAAACTAAAAAAAATGGTCTGTCACTGCTACAGGTGTAGAAAGCACAACTCGATGGCATTGTTCTTAGTTAGACTGCAAAAGCACTATTCCTGTCCAGCAGTGCTGGCCACCATCTCACCCTGCACTGGCTCAGCCAGCAATGACCCTGCTCTGACACTGGCTGGTGCACAGCAAGTCCTCCCAGCCTCACACGATGATTATTCTGTTTGGCAAAGCTGCTTGCATGCTCCTTCACAGGAGAAAGCAGGCGATCAGGCAGCCTAGATGAGCTGCTGGGGTGCGAGAGGCAGGCACACCAGGGGAGCGCTGCTGGGATGGCAGGTGTCTCTCAAGATTCCACACAATCCCTCACCTGGGATGCCTAATCCTGTCAGAGTCAATTTGTTGTCAATTTTCCACAGTGCTTAAGTACCAAGAAAGAATTGCTTTATCACAGGGAAACACCTCCTCTCCAGAACTGTTTAATTATTTCCACATGTGTTGGGTAGGTGTGAAATGTGTGCAGGAGTGATCTGCAGGGAAGGAAGCTAGAGAAAGGGAAAGAACAATGCAGGGACCAGCCCAGCTCATCTCCATCACTAATGCACAACTGCTCCTTATAGATCCTGATAATGGTCCCTGCCATTCCGTTTCTCCTGCTATAGGGGACTATAGATCATAAAGCTGCACTTGAGCATAATGTTAACTTTAATTCGTCTTCCCATGCTTCCATCAAGGAGCAGCATGTGAGCAGAGAGGAAGCTCAGCCCGACTGCCACATCTCAGACCACAGAGATTAACTTTCTCTCTCTGCACTGTTGATTCATTGTCTGAATTTGGTCATCTTGCAGGTGGGCTTGATTTCCAGAATCAACTGTTTCCAAAAAAACAGGTCACTAACGTCTGGCAGCAAATTTATCGATACAGCTGCAAGGACATTTACATACCATCTCTTGCAGCAGAGTTACAATGCTTCAACTACTGCTGATAAGACTTTTGCGATCCCTGCAGAAAAAGCAACTTATTGATCTCATCGCTGTCATTACAACTTGAGATGCCCTTTCTTCATGCTGATGTTTGGTATGCAATGCTGTTTGTCACAATAGGATTTGATGAAATTCTTCCAGCTTCAGGCTGAATTTCTTCTCAAAACCAGAAACATAAAAAAAGAGTCACACCAGAAGAACCAGATGAGTTTCCTAACCACTGGGCTGGTGGATGTTCTGGGTGGTCTCTTGCACTCTTTCATGAAAAGTACTTAAAAGCTTGAGTGTTAAAAACAGATGTCATAACTTTGGAAAGTGTTGAGAAAAGAGTACCTCATTTCCCAACACACTCTGCCTGGTCTTCAAGTCCACCAGGAGTCCATGAGAGCTTCTGAGGCTCAGCATTTGTAAAAATCAAGTGTCAGCCTGGATACCTAAGAAAAGCCCCAAACTGGATATGCACTTGAAAATCTGGGGTAGACAGGCATCCTCTCCACAGCACAGGAGACATCTGGTAGAACTTTTTTTCTTGTAATTCAGTATTGATCTTAGTTTTCTTACATAGCCCATACTAATTTACAAATGGTTTTGTACTGACTTAGAGGGGTTTATCAACCACAGCACAGTTGAGATGATAAAATTTCTTCTCTTACAGCATCACTTCAAATCTGAATAAACGACTTGAAAGCTAGTATAATTTCTGGAGAGACAGTTGTAAAATTGTCTGGACAAGAATGAACTTTCTACATGCTGGTATGGTAAAATTTTCCCTCTGGTAAATAGTAAAATGATTGAAAATGACACAGAGTCATGGGTGGTCCAGCTGCCCCATGGCCTCATGTGGTCAACAGATCCAGTCTTTAGTAAGAACGACACTGGCTACAACATCCTAGAGGAATTCAAATTTGCACAGAGTGCTTTATAAATGCCCAAACAGCGTTAGAAATGAGTGCAAGGCTTGTCTTCACTCTCCAGCTTCTCCATTAACATCCCCAGTACATTGTTAATCTGGCATTTTCTCCTGCCTGGAGGCTGAGGAATATCTGGAATATTCTTGACTCCTCCCTGTTCAGAATAGAAATCAGAGGTTCTCAGTTACCACCCTGAAATTTGCAGAGGAATTTCTTTAATGAGCTTAAGTAAATAGTAATTTTCCCACTGAAAATTTAATGTATGGAAAATCTAGAACACTCTGCCATGAAAAGAAAGAAGGAAATAAACCAAAAGCCAACCGATCAGTGAGAGATGCCTCATTAAAATAAGAAAAAACAAGAATATTGTCACTAATTGATGATTTGAGGTTTCTAAGTAAGAGATTCCAGGGCTGGGCAGGGATTTGCTTCCATCATTATGGAAATCACACGGAGAAACAGTGCTTCTTTCAACACATTATCTTGAATTAGTTATTGTGCCCACTTCAGATTCTTTCAATCACATTTTTCCTCCACTCAGGCTAAAAAACACTCATTTTTTTCATATCCCACTTCAGGATCCTTCCTCCTCCTCAGAGCAACTCGCCATTCCTTGCTCCTGAAACGAAGCAAGCAGTTGTTCTGCAATGTCATATCTCTCTCGGTAATGGTGTTATAAATAAGGAGAAATAAACCCTGGGGCAAAAGATGATATTGGTTGCTCTCATATCTTTACTGGCAGAATAATTGGCTGCACTGTAAGCCTGACTCTACTTGATTTTGCTATCTGTCACTGCTGTGGCAAGTTACAATTACTTTCTCCCTTTCCCTCTCTCTGTCCCTTTGTCCTACGTTTTTCTTCCACCTGGGCTTCTGCCATCACCCCTTCCTACCAAAATCTGGTATAATGCTGACAAAATTCACTTTTTGCCTTGCCTTGTCTCCTCTCTTACTGTATCATATAATAAAATACCATGTGATAAAGGATTTTAAGAAGGAGAGGCGATGGCCAGAAGAAGGGGAGATGCCTGGGCCAGTCTGGCAGGATGAAGCTGAGCAGATGTGGGAAAGAAGGGTAAGATGGCAAAGCAGCCTCATTTCTACATCTTCAGTGCCCTTTTCCCTTTCGTCAGAGCACCACAAGGACACTGACTGGCCAAAGGTCTGAAAAGAAAGCAAGCCCCAGCAGCATACCTTGGATAATCACAGATACCTGAGGAAAGCTGGTATGACCCAACAAGGGAGACCCATCAAGGGAAACCCACCAGTGGCACAGCTAGATGAATTTAGGATGGCAAATAAAGTAGCAATGGCACGGTGCGGCAAGGGAAGAGGAAGGAAGGACAGTGCCACTGAAGCAGAAGGATGAGCCAGGTGCCATGGGAAAGCTGAACAACAGTGATGTGACTTAACACAATGAGGGCACTTCCAGAAGGCAGTTAAGCATCAAAAGAAGAAATAGCCTAGCCTACTTCCAAATTTCTCATCTGCTCCACTCATGGGTTACACCCACCTGCACTTCTAACTAGCATGGGGCTTGTATTGTTTTAACTTGGAGGTAGGTGAGAAGGAAGATTTTAGAGCTGGAGCTGAGCAACAGCCAAGTTCAGGGTGACATTTGCCTGTTGGACCCTGATAACAACAAGCTAAGCCTCTGAAGCACAGCTGCAGCGATCAGCTTGGCTGACGTGATAGTCAAGGTCTGTGTGTGCAGCAGGACTCGTGCCATTGAGCTCCTTGGTTGGTTTTGGTGTCATTGGGACTTTCAGGGCAGGGAAGGTGTCTTTTTTGTGAGCAAAAAAGAAAAAATTAAAATGTGCGCATGGGTTTGTTCCCCACAGCTGAAAACAGGAATCTGTGGGAGGAAACCGAGAAGGAGGTTTCGGTTCTGGTTCTGGTTCTGAAAGGGGGCTCAGGTTTCAGAGCTGCCAAGCGAACAGACCGAACTCCCACATCCCTACAACCTGAATGCAGGCAAAACTGGGTTTGAAATGGAAGGCTGCAGAGGAAGGAGAAAGAGGCCAGATTAGCATCACTCCACTGAGCCCACTGGAGAAGAGCAGGAGTGGATACTGCTGTACTTTGTGACCTGTATTTTCAATGTCCTTTTATTTATTAACAGCCTGCCAAAAATAAATCTTCAGCCGGCTTTGCTGCAGAACAGCAACATGGGCCCTTTGAAATTTGCCTGCATTTTGGACGCACCAGTACAGCACTCATGATACAAACACACTCCCAGAGACAGGACGGGAGGCGGGCAAGTCAGTAACCAGCCATGGTGTGGCCCACACCTCAAATCTCCACAGCAGATATCTGGGGACACTTTCCCAGGAGAGGAGATACCATGGGGGCTGACTTTAACCCACAGAAGAGAGTCATTTTGTGGACTAAGCATGGCCTCTGCAAGAATGATGTCCCTTGCATGTATATTTTTTATTTTTCTCAAGGTAGACTCAATCAATCCTCCTCCCTAAGATACATCAGCCAACACCCCCGTATTTACTTTCTGAATGTAGAATGGAAGTATATCAAGGCACCTGAAATGGATAACAGCAGTCTGCACTCACCTGGATTTGCTCTGAATGCAGAGTGAAAAGAAGTGGATAACCACAGTGATTCATGGAATCCCAGGGCTGAGCTTCTGGCCCCACTGACAACAGGAGTGCTATCAGTGAAGCTGTATAAAGACTGAGGCACTGTGTGTGCTGTAAGTAGGTACCATTTACTCAGTTCTCCTTGTCAGTGTATCTAAAGAGTGGCCTGCTGTCAAGCAGGAATATTTGGTATCTTTAATTAAGATCAGCATCTTTCAGAATAATGGGATCGATACGTGGCCCAGCTGTTGGGAGAAGGCAAAAGACCAAGCCTTAACCATGGCAGCAAGCAGTCAGTCACTCAAGACTGACCTTTGCAGGGACACCAAAGAAGCCAGACAAGGCCCAGGAGCAATGAACCGAAAATGAGTGATTATCTAAAGCGACAAAGGGATGCAGAAAGAAAGATTGGGACAGCAAGTTTCTCAGTTTCTCTCTAATCACTTTCTGCCTTTCAGGTGGTATGATCACCTCACACCTAGGGGAAACAGGAAAGAAGTATTGCCTTTTTCAGCAGCTCTGTACCTGTCTACATCAGATGACTCACAGACCCCTGGGCAGAGAAAAATCTTGTCAAGCTGGGACAATATGTTACTGGTGTTGCTATCCACAGCTCTCATCCCTGTGCTTGAAGACCTCAGCCACTCCTTGGCATGCAGTATGCCCTTGGGTGGGCGACACAGTCTCGGTTCCCTTAGGCTGAAACACAAGGTATATTTTTAGTACATTGCAAACGATCTGTAGACATTTAGCACTTTCCGAGGTGCTCAGACCCACTCAGGCAGTGAACAGAGTCACCAGCAGACTACTGTAGCTGTGAGAGGTGGGTGGTAACACAGTTAAAGTCTCTTAGACCCAGGGAATGAGCAGTGCCCAAGTATACCTTCCAGGTCATTACGACAGCCTAATTTCCTCACACGTTTCTTGTGGGTGAGGTCACATTGCTATTCTCCTCTGGTGTTGACTGACTCTGGAACTGAGGAAGGAAATTACAACACAAAACTCAAGTTGGGGAATTTTTTTAAGAACTTGAAGTAGCACATAATAAAAATGCTAATAATATGTTGCAATCCAGTTCTCCTCCAGTCAGCTGGTTTTGCACCAAGAGGAAGCTGTTGCAGATGCCCTGCAACCTGGTTAGTGTAATAGCTGGGCACGAGAGGACATCCCAGAACGAACTGTTCTACTCTGACTTCCCTAGAGACCAATTAACACTGACAGCTCTTTTTTGGGGGGCTGAGATGATTTAATATTTCAAACACTGTTATTACATTTTCATCTGTTTCTGGTCTTCCCTTTACTAGTCAGTGATGTGAGGTGTCGGAATCAGGGTGAAGAACAAACTCAGACCGGTGGATGGACCTGATCCCACTTTTTTGAACAACTGCCTATCCTTGACACATTGCTCCCTACTGCAGTAGCTGTGACAAGAGACTGGTGACTGGTACGAGTGACCTTCAAAAGGATTAGCCAGAGATGTGTGACTGCCAGTGAATAACTCCATTTATTATGCATGATGAACAGTAAATCATTCTAGTAAGATACTTTTCCATTCATTCGTTGCTTGAGAACGATTAGCAGCAAATAGCTGTTAAAAGTGTTTCCAGTGGAGCTGAGCAAAACACACACAGGGAGAGCCAAAACCTCTGTCCCATTCACTTGTGGTCAGCTCGCATCAATAGAGTTGGCCAAATGTTGGGAAAAATGGTGTGTAAGCACGTATCTGTGTGAGCATACACAGATGTCCCTTCATCCTAACTCTTCTATCTTCTGGTGTCCTGACCATGCTCGTGTTACTACTGGAGACAACATTTGCCCAGTTTTTTGTTCAGATGGAGCGATGGTTACTCTTTGAACAACAGAGTTCCTGTGTAAACTAATGTAACTATGGATGCAATGGAGCATTTCCCTTATCCAGACGGATAGCCAATGGATGCCAGTGCTAGGATTACTTCTACGTCTATCTATCACTGTGGACACCAATGACTTATCAAAACTAGCAGGCTTAAGCTGCTGCTTAACACAAGGACCTGCCATTTCCACCCACCCACAGGTGTAAATACCATACCAGAGTTTAAAAGAAATAAATAGGGGACTTTGAATCAAGGCGTAAATCAACATCCCATGTCATGTCCCCATGTGTTTCCCTCTCCCCCACAGATATGAGAAGTATTTCTGTGTCTTGCTCACCAGTGTAGTACAAATGCACCAAATGGCTGGAGCATGGCTAAAATGGATGCTACTTGGCTAAGGGGATCGAGGATCAGAGTGTCCCAAGACTGCTGCATGGGATGCTACCCTTACACGTGTGAGACCCCTGCTCAAGTCCTTGCCATCCGATTTGGAGCAGAAGCTTGCCTTCACAGTCTAAGAGAGCGTATAACTTGGCTGCAGAAAAGGTGACTCTGAATGTTAAGGACGCACGATGGCCTAGCAGCTATTCTATCAGGCACAACTCAGGAGACCTTGCTTATCTTAACTTTTTCCTATGACCTTGAGCAACTCTATCTATCCACTTGTTCCCACTCAAATTCAGCATTACTTGTATTTTATTTTTTAGGTAGTGACTGCTTACAGGTTCATCCCAAAGGGACTCCTCTCTCTCTGTAGGCATGACTGAAATTCAAAAAAATAGCAAATGAATTTCTCTTTTCAGCTATACTTCAAAGTCAAAAGAGGTCATGTGTACATGGACACAAATAGAAAACCAGTGGGCCTATTTCCTTCAGATGATAATGCTGTATTTCACAGCCCCATTCTCCAGCAGCAAAATCGTTGGCATTTTGCTCAACATCATATGACTCGAGTAGTGAGGACTCAGTGCGTCTCCATTTGGATTTAACAAAATAATTAACTGTTATTGGGCACAAAGAGAAAGTCACAAGACTGCAAAGAGCCGTGCTAAGAATGCAGCTAGCTCCATGGAAGAAGAGCAGCTCTCTCTGAGCTGATGATTAACTACCCGTATAGCTACAGCACTGGCTGCAGCACTGTATCATTTTCTGTCTATTCACAGCTGCTCTTGGCCAGTAAGACCTGGTATGAGGCACAGACTCCAGATTAGCTCATGTTCATGCAGAGCTAACAATTACCTTTGGTTTTGACTGTTGCAGGGAACTCCACAGCTTCCTTCCTGATCTGCACTCATATTTTCCAACCCTCAAAAATGTCATGTGCCCAGAGAAATAAATTCACTGGGGAAAGTAGTAGGTAGAAATCTCACGTCTTTCACGGGTTGGAGGGATTTCTTGGAGTAACAGCAATTTTCCTAATTTACATCTTTCCTCCATGTAACCTTACCATTACTCCCTCTTTCCTCCTGAAATCTATACCGCACAGTTCTTTTCCCAACAGCCATAACGCTTATAAATCATTCACGAGAAGTAGCTATAAGGAATGACTAACATTTTGTCTTTAAAAAAAGGGCTTACAATGCTATCCCTTCAAATGTGCAGTAGACTTGGGGCTCCCAAGGGTTCACCAGTACCATCAACAGGGCTCCAAATCCCACTGTGCCCTTTCCGCATGGCAGCCCTCAAGGCCACCAAACTTCCATGAAGACTATTCCTTTGCAAAGATAACCAGCGATAACCACAGGTTTTTCTGCTGGGTCCTCCCACACGGCACTAACTAGTAATTCCTGCTGACAACAATCAGACTTCTCATGTGAGTAATAACATACTAATTTGAGAGAAAAAGGATATTTAGTCATTCAAATCAGGAGCAGCCACAGCCTTCTAATTAAGGAGGCAGTTTGTTTTCTTCGCACAGTTTCCTGAGCAGACAGATATCTCAGAGACTAACAAGTGGTCTTATTTTACGGTTCAGCACTGGAAAAGCACAAGAAAAATGCATACCAGTCTGGACACTAAAACAAAGAAATCTGGCTTTATGTGCAGAATAACCACAAATGGTACATGATTGATTGATTACATGTCGTCATACGACAAGCCCACAGCTAATGAAGCATAATGCTGAATAGAAGAACATGAAATGAACTCCATTAAATAGCCTATAATAAAAATTTTGTTCCGAAGAAGTTTTCTAGACTCTTCTAAAAGCCAAAAAATCACAGTAATATTTAATACCTGGACTGCTACAATGTAATTAATGAACTGTCAAAAACTTAATAACAACGGTTGCAATAAAAAGAAAAAAAATTAGTTGGGCCAGGCAAGTCTCATTGTCCGGAGCAGACAGGACTCCTTTGTCTCAAAACAACGCTGGGCCCTTCCTTCTTTGCAAGATGAACTATGAAAAGCTGTACAAGACCATCCCACCCTGGCTATGTCAGAAGCTCCGTCCTGGGGCAGGGAGAGCGGTGCCAGCCGCCGGTGAGGTGGAGGCTCTAGCTCCAGCCTTTTCTCACCTGGTTTCTACCTTGCTGGGGACAACACAAACAGCCACTTCCAAGCGGCTGAAGTAAATGGCTCAGCTGGCAAATCAATCCTCTTCAAAACCTGGCAGAGAGTTAAACAAGGCAGTAGACAACATGGTGCACGGACGAGACAGGCAGCCCTGAACATGTGGCATTCACCAGTCTGCAGAAGATGGGCCACCACCCCATGGACTCCAGGAGCACCTGGTCTGTGCCAAGCCATGCAGGTTTACTTTAGCTGGAAACCCAAGTGCCGGCTGTCTACTGTCCTCACTAGGGTACTGTATGCTACTTCTGGCTCTGTGTTACCAACAATTATCATTTTCATGGATCATTTTCCCTCTTTGGACAAAAGTACAATTTCCTCAATATCAGTCAAATGCTTTTTAATCCCGAGACATGCAATCACAAATTTTTGAAGGTAGGCAAACCATCAAGTCTGAAAAAAACGCTCTTTTTTTAAGTACTGACAGACTCCAAGACTCGTGCTAACACTGAAGCAAGAGTGGTCATGGACATATTATGCAAGTGAAAAAGAAAAATCAAAGTATTTTCTTCTTCTGCAGCATCTCACATCCTGATGTATCAAAGCACTTCCACAACCCAGTGACCTTTCCAATGCACCTATGGGGTTTGCAAATATTGTGCCCATCTGAAAGATGGAATAGCTGAGAAATGCAAAGACAGTGTTTCTACCCATTAGAAATGAATCCTCTCAACCACTATGAGTGAGTATGTTATTCTGAGTCTTGAAATGGAAAGTGTGAAGAAATGTTCACCAGAACTCTCATTTTCCACAGATAAGGTAAGAACGCTTCGAACAGCTGAGCTTTACGATACCTTTAAGAAATGATGGCACTCCCACAAAACACATTTGCAGGACTAGGCATTTCAAGCACAGGCACCTTTTTTGTTTTACTTTCAGAAAGGTTCGCTGCGATGTTTTTTTCATTGTTTATGTTGGAGCTGGAGTGACTATTTTTGCAGGTGCTCAAACAGTAAATATCTCCCTTGACTCTCCCAACTTTTTAAAATCTCAGTAATAATTATAAAGGATAGAATGAAAGAAGGGAACTATTTTTCTTTTTCTAGCCAGTGAGAATCTCTAAGACAGCTATGTGTGACCTATGGTCCCAGCTGCAAATGGGCAATTGGACCTTTAAAGACTCCAGCTTGCCAACCTAATTTTGTACCTCCATCTTCCTGCCACATCACCAGCGCCCTCTTTCGCCCCCAGAAGACGAATGCCCACCTTCATCCCTTTGAAATTGGCTATTGTGGAAGGAAATAAATTAAAACATGACAACTTGGACATGTGATTGACAGAAATCTGTTCATCTGTCTCTAGTAGCTGCTCTTAGAAAGCACAGTGATGTCAAAGAAATAACTGCTTTCGGAGGATCTCTGTTCACACCAGATTGCATGGACCGTGCTGAGGTAAACATCTACATTTCTGCATGTCACCATCAGACCTGATAAAACTCATTCCTATGGAAAGCCTTTTCTATCATAAAATGGTGGAGGCTAGTAAAATATTTCTGTTTCTTTGGAGTTTCTCTACATTGCAATTTTGATAGGACCAGTTTGTCGGTGCATTCTTCCTGTTGTTACCATTAATAAAAGAACACAAGATCATTATCTTCCAGTAACTGTGTTGACTCTGTAATAGTAGGTTGTCGTGGTTCAATGTGATGGGAAGCCACTCTGGAAATACTGTGTGACCTTTCATGCTCCTGTTATAAAGAACGTCATCGCTGTTTGCCTCCATTTATGCTGATCACTTCATGTAGCAGCATTTTCACCAGTGAGGTCAGTCAGAGAGAAAGAAGGCATGCAGAAAGAAAAAGAAAGAAAGAAAGAAAGAAAGAAAGAAAGAAAGAAAGAAAGAAAGAAAGAAAGAAAGGAAGGAGAAAGTGTGTTTACATACACATAATTTCTAGGGAATCTTCTATTAACCCAAAAAAGACAATCCTGAGGGTCAGAAGCAGAGTGGAAAAGCAAATCATTACTAAAATTTACAATACCTATTTACCACAGCTCACCTGAAATAATTTCAGCTACATTTTTAACCATATGAGCCAACTTGAAATACTTTGGCTGGACTGGCTTTATTAGGAGCTTATGAATTAAATTGAGAATGAATGCTTTAGTAGAGGTTTTCTGGCATCAGAGAACTAGCTGCAATAAGCTTTCTTGGACTAAGCTGAATTATTAATGTTGATTATATAAGAGTACCATTCACCTTTCAAATGCTGAGGGTAATTAGGAATCGCTCAGCAGAATAGCTGGGGAGAAATCACTGGAACAACTTTCTTATGCAGCTCCTTTGAAAGAAAAAGAAAATTAAAACCCTGCAAGAGAGGCTGATCTGCTAATATGCATGCTTTCAGCAGATTTCAAAAAGAAAAAAAATATTTTCTCACAAATTAATTACATTTGTAGTTAAACATTCGCTTTTGAAATGGGATGTGTTTTCAGCACCACAGCATTAGAAGGGAAACAGAGACGTTGGTCTGAATGTTTAACAATACACTGAGCTGCTTGCTTTTAATAAAATCTCACTTCACTAACATCATTCTGCTGAGAAAGATGTGTTAAATAACACCGGAGAGCCACTGAACCAACGACACAGTATTACATCATTGATATTAAATATTCTTCTTTGTGCATTCACGGCACGCTTCCACGCATTTGATGCACGAGAAGTGAAAACGGCAGTGAGCTAAAGCACCTCAGCGTTCCCTTCAGCGTTAATCAAGCTTCCAGGATGTTAAATGCCTGCAGGGTTACATCTCTGACCCAGCCAAAACACTGCCACCAAACTTTATCTCATGCAGGCAGGAGGTATCGCCGAGAACCTGAGGAGGGGAACTCATGCAGCACCGTCATGCACAGGGCAATTAAAGGCTGATTTTAGGTACGTCCATTTCCCAGACAACGTTCCTCTAAACCTCTGAAAGATGAAAAAAGACAGCAATAAAATGTATGAATTAAAGAACTGCTTGCCTTCAAAACAGCCCTGAACGATCAGTGCCCCAAATAAAATGGAAGCCGGGGCCTGACTCTGTGCCCGCTGCTGAGCTGAGCCTGCCTCACCCCACCAGCGGAGCCAGCAAAGCCAGCTGTGCTCATCACTCGGATGGATTTTGGGGACCCAGAAAGCCCCCAAAAGCCAGCCCCACACCTCCTACCCGCAGTCTTACATGTCTCTGTTTTTTCCCCAGCCCCTGTGCCTTTCCCCCTTTCCCTTCTGATTCTCAGCTCAGCTGAGCTCTGCTCTCACAGCCTCACCTTAGCCTCACCCCCTGCCTCCCTATGACTCTCTCCCTTCTCCTCCCCATCACTTCGTGACTCTTTTGAACATCAGGAGAACACACGACCCACCTGCGTGCAAACACCACTCGAGTTGTCCCAGGTAAGAAGAGAAACTGAGAGCAGTAAAACCTTTGAAAATCTTGGGCACAATATGCAGTGTCCTGTTTCCCCGCGCACCAGAGGGAACCTGCTGCCAAAAGCTACTTTTAGGCTTTTTCTCTGTTTCTTGCTGTCAGTGTTTCATAGCTGTTTCTGCTTCTTTTCCTTATTTTTCTGTTCTTACTCTTCTCTCTTTCCTTCAAGCACACCCCAGGCCAAAACCTAGCACAGCCTTCTTCCTGAAGGGCATCATCTGTGGTTTTATTTCTGGCACCGTCCTGTACATCTTTTCGCTTGGGGACCTCCATCATCTGCCTTGTGCTACAGAGAGTTTGTATGGGTGCTTGCAACTACCTTCACCACAGGGCAAAGGCTGCCTCGCCATGGTGGGCAACCCAACCAACTACATGTTCAACCCAACCAACTACAGTGGGCCTGGAGAAAAAGCAACCTCTCAATTTCAGAAGGGAGGAAAACAAATCAAAGGCTTGTGAGACATTTCTTTTATATACATTTTCTTACTGCATTTGGGGGGGGGGGGGGGGTTGTTAACAAATAAAGAGCTTTGTCATGAAGTAGAGATCAGTTTGCAGTCGGCATAATGTAAGGAAGCCTGAGTCGCTCAGCTCTGCTTTGTTCATCCAACTCCTCCAAGGTGCGGGGAAAGGAAGAGATCTCCCAACTACCTCCAGAATAAGGGCACAGAAATGATAGATAGCCTGGGGGGGGGAAGGAGGAGGAGGGCCTGGTTTTAAATTTTTTAATTTAGACATTCTTTAGGAAAAAAGGAACGAGGCACAGTATATTTGGACACTCTCCTGTTTCCCCTGCCTTTACAAAATTCTGCTTCTTCAGGCAATTGTTTGTGCCAGGAAAATCAGCCCACTGAGCACAGGGTCTCTGGATGGGGTAAAATTTAAATGTGGCTCCTGTTGCTGCCAGTCATGGCTTGGCAGAAGATTTACACATACAGTAACTGATCCCTCAGGACTTCATCGTCTGGCTCCTTCACCAGCAGAAGAGCGAGACACATAATACACACTTGCCATGTGATACTTTAACAAATCTTTTGCCATCTACATCTTCACTGGCTTCACCTCAGCCACGTGGGCTCACGTGTGTGAAAGTGACAAGTTACAGGCTCTCCTGCATCAAATGTACAACTTCGCTGCAAACCAGTGGGATCTAAGCAACACAACCCTGTCCCTTTCCCTCCACTGCAAACCAAGTATTCCTGTTTCCTTCACAGGACAAAAAAGCATGTTTGCACGTATCAGGTTGATGCCACCCGAGAGGGACAGACCAGGACTCGGGGCAAAACTCTGGACCTAAACTTCAGTTGCACTGGAGAAACAGAGGCCTCATTCCAATCCTGATTCAAGGATTCTTCCACATCTTCAGTGGGCCAACCTGAAATCCCCATTCAAACTACTTCTGAATCCCGAGGCAGTTGATTCTCCCTTTGGTTTGAAAGGAGGGAGTTTAGAAGTGGGTTTGGGGGAACAGGAGAAGCGGTTGGTTTGTCAGATTTGGGGGAGGAGAAGGGTATTGTTTGCCTACAAAAAAAGCAGGCAAGCAAACAAATGAACACAGTCTTTCCTTCAGAAGATCATATAGATTATGAGATTAATAAAAGGAAAGCACAAAAGCAGGACTCCACAGGGACACCTACGCTGGCAGTCAGTGCTGTAACAGGCCTGGAAAGGCTGTCTGTCCTTTCTGCAGCAGCAGACAGGCAGCACGCAGAAAGCAGCAGCTTGGTTATTAGGCAGTTAAGTCACACATATAGAGACAGAATATGTGGCTCAGCCGGAGCTCCTCGTTAACTTGAACTTGCTTGCAGGACCAAGGACACATAACCTAGCTGATGATGCTGCTGCTTTGATAGTGATGTCCTTGTAATTTGACTAGCTTACCCTAGCAGATAATAAATTAAGGGACATGCTAACCAAGTACATGCATATGGAGAATAACTTCAGGCTTGCTAACATCAGTGATGGCTCTGCCAGGTTAGCAATGCCTTCGCTGTGGAAACTGACTGTATACCATTTACTGCAGGGCAGGAAAAACATTCAAGATAAGTTCTCCCAGCTTTTACAGCATGAGATTGCCTACAGGGAGCAAGTTTCACTTTCCTTAGTATGCCATACAAATGTATTACCTTCCTTGGGGGACCACTCAGGCTGATGTCATCAAGTAAAAGAAAAGTCACGGGGAAGGGCACAGCTCCAGGTGTGCACTCTACCAGGGAATGCCCTGCCCCTCTTACAGAAACGGCCTTCAAGTCCTTCCCATCCTCCCCTCCGTGCACTGGAAACTGCAGCTGCGCAGGGGAAGGATCATTTGGGCCCTTATTTCACCGGTTTATTTTGTGAGCATTTTCCACCGGTTCATTTTAAAATGTCACTCCCTGCAGAAGAACTAGTACAGCTGGGAACATAGTGTCTCTGGTCCTATCCACTCTCAAAATATTATCAAAACCCCTTTTGGCCCCAGGTGCTACAGTGCAGGGGAGATGCATGCGTGGTGCAGCTCTGGGTACCCACCCAGGCTCCGTGGGCAGAGCAGAGGCAGTGAGCCCAGCTGCCAGTTCCAGATGGCAGATACAGGACTGCCTGCGGCTGGGCTGCAAACGGCACATCCCTGTGATCTCTCCCTGGGTCAGTTTCTTTTAAAAGGAGATGAGGTAATCGAAGTGCCTATATTCACATTGCCTAGGCACTCGGATAAGCCAGTTTGCAGTATGGGATATCCAATTTCTTGTTTCTTTGCAAGCATTTTGAATAGGTCAGAGATGCTACACAACCCAGCAATAATTTGGAAACTCAGGCATGGGGCAATTACACAACCAAACGCAACTGGCGAGCAGCTTAACAGACAGCAACATCTCCAAGCTTCCACCGAGCAACTCAGGAGAGCAATCAAAACCAGCATTACCCAGAGCCAAACACCAAACAGCCCTAAAAAGTGAAGAAAAAAAGAAAGAACAAAGCATGCCACAAGCAGCAGGCAACCTTGTTCCATTTAACAAATCTCTTAAAAATGCCGTTAGATGGGAAATTACAAGACAAACCAAAACATCATTGTGAATGATTCCACTGTCAGTAAAGGCCAAACGTGAAGGAAAACATGCAGGCTAGAAAACTAGGTATCAGCTGTATTAGTGCTGTTATCCCCCTTCCTTCACTATGGCACAGCAAAGAATATTCCCTTAATGTTCCCACAGTGACTGGAATATGCCAAGCGCCTGCTGAATGCCAGGCGTGCTCTGTGATGCCTCGAATGCAGCAGTGGGCCCCAGGCTCCCTCTCCATCACAGCCCTCAGAGGTGGCCCAGTGCTGCCCTGTCGGCTCGTCCCCGCGGTGCCAGAGGAAGAAACTGCGCTTGCTCGTGAACGAGAGATTGTGTTCTCAGGGCATGGGGTCCTGAGGGGGTCCTCGCTGCACACCACAGCCACGGCATGGCCTGAAGCAAATCACTTTTTGCACCTCCACCTTCCCACTTCATCTGCTCAGATTGCGAGTTCTGTGGACTAAGGTCTTCCTCTTCGGACTTGGCCATCAAACCAATAGTTTCTACATGAAGCAGGAGTTACATTCATGTAACCAGCACAGCACCATTGGAGGGCTTTGCTAGTAACTTTTCCTTTGTCGGCCAGGGCTGGGAAAGGACTCCCAGCAAGGGACACACATATAGCTAGCTGATCATTATAAGCACACATGTATAACGAGAGCTGATTCAAACTTGTCTGAGCAGGCAAGTATTTGTTGTGCGTTTGTACCAAGAAAAATGTTGCACTTTGAAAAACCTATGTTACTCTGTTCCCTTTTACCTTGGGCAGGCCAAGGATCCGTGTTGCATCTTGATAAGGAAACCCTGATCTCATCTGGGACGTTGCTTTTCTAATGTAGTACTAATAATAATGATGGTGACAAATCTGCTCCTTAACAAATAATTGGCATTATTGGGTGAGTGTAGCATTTGATGTCCTTAGATCTTCCCATAGATAGACATAAATGCTGTAGATGAATCAGTCTGCACTGATCATTCACAGTTCATGATTACCCTCTTCAGGGTCAGTACTTTTCCTGTCTTCAGCTCCTCCCTGTGTACTACCACAACATGTTATAAAAATCAAGTGCTAGCTGTGAAACTTCCAAGTTGAAACTGTCTTCTCTGCCTCCCTTGCTAAAAAAAAGCCCCAGTGCTTCCACGGTTTGTCGCAAACGCTTTGTGAATCCTAAGAAACAAATGGTATCCAGATTTATGTTTTTTCATTTTCCTGTTCCAAGTTCAGGCACAGCTTTGCCAAAGTGCTCCTTCCTACAGAAGGTAAATCCGAAGTGTGAGTTGTATGCTCCCCAGTGGTTGTTAATAAATTTAATCAGTAATAATTGTCCAACACAGATGCTTGCAAAGACCAAATTACTTTTGGCGTCATCTCTCTGCCTGAGAATACTCTTTTATAACAGGCAGTTGCAGTGCAAATGACAGTAGATGTCTATAGTTGTTTTCTATGTTAACTTATCAAGACATACTTGATATGTCAATGCTACTGGTTAAGTAAGGAAATGCTCACATGCTTCTCATTGCTGTGCAATCTAATCAATACATAATTACCTCACTACACAAATCTGCATTTAAGTAAGTAGTAGTATGAATGCCAAAAAGCTCCCTTCTCTCATGCACTCTCTCAGAATGGCTTTTGAGAAGTAGATTAGATTCTGCTACATTTGCAGGAAAGAATGGATTTAGGTCCTGAAGTCTTGTCCTCAAAATAGCTAAGAAGGTAAATAAACTCCAACCTTCTCTCGCTTTTCTGCCTGAGTTTGGGGAACAAAAGATTTCAAGCCTTCCTTTGGGAGTGTGGTGTCCCTCCACTCCTACCACCCTCAGCTCAGCCCTTTTGCTGAGTGCACCCTTGCATGCCGCAGCTTGGTTTGGGCGTTCATCTGAGGTCTGTAAATTTCTGGCTGTACTTATTTCCATTCACTATCTTTCTTCTCCCCTGTCTCCCAGTGGGGATTTCCCCCCTTTAACCAGAACAGCATTAGAGGAAGAAAGCAAAGTCTCTTCCTTCTCAGCCCCTCACTCCGGAGTCAGTGGCAGGCTGACCGCATGCACTGCACACTCCATCTTCCAGGTGGTTTTGGGCCCTCTTCTCCTCCCACAACAGGCATGAATTGTATTGACAGGGTCTGATGGCCAAGCAGCCTTCCCGCTTTCAGTCACAGTCCCTGATGGCAAAAAAAGCTCAGTGAACATGAGGCAGGTAAACAGCCGTGAAAACAAGTGAAGCAGGCACGGCCTCCAGAGCTCCTGCAATGCCTGTCTCTTTTTCCATTTGGATCAAGGGCTGGAAACCTCTGAATCTGAGGCAAACTCTTTCAGATCTGAGGATTCAAATATGAGTGGCTTTTGCTCACACCTAGGTGCAGGAAGTGATGAGCCACAAGAAGAAAGGAGTTTGGGGGTCTCCTCTGGGCTATGGTCTGCTGCACCACCACTCCAGCACAGTAGTAACAAACTCAAACCAGAAATTAAGGCTAAACTCAAACGATTAAAGTAGATTATGAATAAAGGCCCTGGATTAACGTGGCCACCTGCATGGTAGAAGTTCACACAGCTCTTGTTTGAGGAGAGCCAGAGCTAATACCCTCCTCCCCTTCTTCATGGCATGTTATCTCCTAAAAAACCAATGAGAAAGTTGATCCTGGAAATATGAAACAGGTTCGCTACAAAAGGGAAAAGTTGCACTTGTCAGTGAAGCTTTGCAAGCAAGGTGAAACAAATGCTAATAATTTTTGAAAACCAAGATGAAACACATATCATTGGCCTGCCCAAGGTAAAAGGAAAGAGAGTAACATACATTTTTCAAAGTGCAGCCATATTTTTCCACAGTGCCTCTGAGTGCAGGATGTATTGTTTGATTTCTGGTTTCAGCATCTAAGGCCCCCTGCAACCAAGAACTCAATCAGTCTGTAGGGAGAGCATTAAATGAATATCTACCTTCAACCACCATCACAAATGCAAGATGGACAGATGCCAAGGCATCTGTCTCCCATGGAAGAATAAAATATTTTCCACCATTGACTCCTACCTAGCTTTCAGATCCTAAAATAAGTAAGGAAATTTCCGGGAATTTCAAAACTCTTCCCATGACAAATTAGGGCAGCTCAGATATTTGAAATTTTCCTTTAACATGCTAATCTACCTATTGGTTCAAATTAATGTCTCTGCATTAATTTACTCATAAGATGATAGAGCCTTTCCCAGCACCCTTTCCCATCCTAAAACTTCTGATGCAGCCCTCAAACTGTTCCTGTCAAAATATCTCACGGTGGAGAAGCATAAACCACTAAAAGCAAAGTCTCACTGACTTCCTTACATCCCCTTACTGACACAGCGGCATCCTCAACGCCTCAGCACACATGTAATGAAACATTTGACAATGTGGCATCCTTGCAAGGCAGATCCAGTGAGTATGTGCATCTGCTTGACTTATTGAGATGAGCTAGTGTCCCACATTGGAATGAAAACCTGGTGTTAGAGACCTTTGGGTTATGCCTCTATCTGATTTCAAGATGAGTTTATTAGCCCTTTGCCTAGGTGAGACACAATTTGAAATCATAGGTAGTCTGTGTGAGTATGGTGACCTACCAGGAGCAGGTGGCACACTGCAAGCCTCCAGACATGGAATATTAAATGACCATGAGATTATGGGGGTGGTAGGAAGCTTTCACAGGTTAAAGGAAAGTCCTGTTACCCTTTAAAACCCCTCACTTTAGTGGGATCCAGAGCCCACAAGACAATCTCTGTGGAAAAGCACCTATCAGTTGTCATTAGTGTTGCTCACAGTTTAACGGACACAGAAGTGACAGGCACTGAATAAAAGCATTTTTAAATACATATCTTCTGCTTTAGTCAAGATTTATTGCAGAGATTATACATGATTGCTCCAGTTTTGCTTTAAAGAACCATCACTATGAATCAGCATCCAAGAGCCCCCTTCATACCAAATGTTTAGTTGGCAAGAGTTAATAATTGAATGAAATCATTTCTATATTTAAGAAGGGAGCAGAATATAGATCTTCAGGCAGATAGTGGACAGGGTGACTCACTATGCTATTTCTCCTCCCTCCCTAACCCCTCTCCCTTCCTTTTCTTGGTTCATATACTAAGTTACTCACAGTCTATAGCTGGCTGAAAGGAAAAAAGCCATGGAAAATAAGAGGATTTGCTCCTGTTTATCTTCCCCCATTGCAATAATAACTGCCTAAGTAAAAATCAAAGCTAAGGACCGAAAGGAGCCTGAATCCCAGTCTGTTTGGAGGGCAGGGCCCAGCTGAATCTTAAAATCTCTCTGCTGGAAGATGATTGCTGATGTACACAAGAAACAGGAGGAGGATGACCTTGTATCTTCACAGTCTGCTTTCTCCTGTGCCACAGGAAAAAGCAATTATAAATAGAGTTTCAAAGAGTACAACCTATTGGTTTTACAACTTGTTTTCCGGGTACAGAGCTTTTCACAGATGTCAGACCTCCTTTCCTGTCTAAATTACATCTGCTATTTTATTTGCACCAGAGTATGCTACAGAAACCTGAAAACATAAGACACTCTTTAACAAAACAAACACCTTAAAAGTTCTTAATTTCTTTGTTCTTCTCTCCATATAAACTTCAGATAACTCTACCCAAAACATTGAAGAGGGCCCATTAAGACAAAGAATTCAATTTACTTCAGTGAAATTTCGATGAGGCCTGGCCAATGGAAGACCATATTACTGTTAACTTAAATTAAATACATTTTTCAATATTATTATAGACCACTGACTCCATAGTCACAACCATATGTTGCCCCAAACCTATATTTTAGGATAAATCTTTTGTTGGCCTTTTCTCTTGGGGTTCCAAGCCTGTGTTATACTGAAGACAATTTTAAGTTTCAAGGATAAAATTCCTCTAATTAATGTTCTTGTTCAGGTCTGTTCAAAGTGGTGGAATAATTAGCTTCATATACCAGTTGTGCTCCCTGGCCATAGCTCACCTTCGCACTTCAGTTCAACACATTTTCCTTAAATTCCAGCTCTCCTTCCAGAAAAAGGAAATTCATTTTTTATAGGATGCTTATTAACTTAGCTGTGCTGTCTGAAATTGCTATGATAATTTCTATTCTCTGATACCTTCGCCACAGTAAAAGCAAGAGCAGTCCTGATTTTGGACTGTCATTGCCTGAACATATATTGGTACAAAGGGTAAATGGATCATGAAGAACCATGTGTTAATTACCTCAGAAATCAATATGCTCAACTTGAATATCCCCAAGCAAAGACTGTCCTTTACTATGTCAAACCACAGATTTTTTTGTGCTCACTTGCTTTTTCCCCAGCTCTGAATTCACCACAGACTTATTCCTCTTCTATTCCATTTGTGGTTCTGATCACAGTGTCCTGAAAGCTTAGATGCAATAAATATTGGGGCAAGTGGACCCACTGGCACTGGGAGAGTTTGTGGATTAGTCTGACAAATCAGCTGCTTTAGCTCCAGAAATGGGAATTAATTTTTTTTTTTTTTAATGGAGTTTTCTTAACTGCTGGAAATTAAAAGCCTTACTTCTACACATAACTGTTACAGTGCTAGCCAGACAGCATTGCAGACAATACCTGTTGTGGAGTTTTTATTTCTTTTGCACAATTCTTCGCTGATACAAAGACACATGCCATTTTAAGTTCAGGTGGAGCAAAAGCAAACGTTAACATTTTGAGGCAGCCTGTGAAACAATATGTCCCCTTGTACTTTCACCAGAAAAGTTTATTTTCACCATAACCACCGTACCTAATGTACACCTGGTTTACGACTCAGCCAGGCACTGAATTAAACTGACTTATTTTAGGTTACAACAGTATAATCAGCATCCTTACATTATTTCTTGCTCCTCCATGAAGCCCAGATGCTATCCAAAGTCTGTGATAAGTTTAAAACCATTTACTTTTCCAAGTGTATCTTCATAGAACAACGTGCTAGAGACAAACTTTTCATGGAAATAATCCCAGAAAGGCTCTGTTAGTCTCTCTGGTGACAGACGGTACAACCCCTTCATCAGGCCCAAGCATTAGCATTGGAGGACATGCTATAAGACGACTACTCAGGCATTACTCTCTGTCTCCTGGACACCAGGCTTTTGGACAACTTTCATTTTGTTGTTCTTGTAATGGAATAATCAAGGCCATCTTCCAGAAGCGATACACCTCCCCGTGGCCATTGTAGGACATCGACCTCATATGGTTTCCTATGCTTGCCAGCTGGCCAGGAGGAGATTGTCTTTCCGCTTAAAGAAACCAAAAAGTACCACGCTTCCCTCAGTGCACATGGATCCTTGTTCTGTCAGGCTGTGTCCATAGCTATGCCCAATCACTTCATCACAGTGGGCAGCTGAGCAAAAGAGAGCAACTTCAGGGGCTTTGTCAAATGACCGGTTCACTCATGCACTTGACCGAATTACAAAGACTTCCTGGCCATTAGTGGGATGAGCAGAACTGAGGTCCAATATCAAATTATTTTGATCTCCACATACAGGAATAAAAACTATGTGATACGCTGTTAAGCACAGAAGAACATTTATCATGCCATAACTGTAAATGCCATGTTGGTTTTGTATCACTGCACTCCTCATTATTGGAGCAAATGAGGCTCGGGTGACACTGGCTGCCACATTCCAGCTGCTTTTTGAAGAGCCTCCACCTGTTGTTTTGCCCTTCTTAGACCCCAAGCAGTTACATTTAATGAATCCTTGTCGTACCAGAGGAAGATCATTGTTGAACAGCTTCTGTCACACATACAATGTTCTCAGGATTTACATAATTTTCACTCAACAGCTCCTAGGGTAGGGCTGCGAGAAGCCTGCCCTCCCTGGGGTTCCTATGCGGCAACCAAAAATAAGTAAATAAATAAAAGACGAAGAGAAACTCAGCTTTCTCAGGGTCCAAAATAACACCAAGAATGCATCCTGAATGACTCCACCCTCTGCCCACCAGTGGAAGAGGAAAATCCATGCTCTCTCTCCCCTCCTCATCCATAATTGTTGAACATTTGCTCCACTCTTCCTGGCTGTAGCTCTCAGGAAAGTGTTTTCCGTCCTTGGAAGACAATCACTGCCCACAGGCATTGACCCACAGAGTGTTACACACTGGCACCACAAGCCAGCCTGCACTTTAGGTCACCACCCTCTGCTGCAGAGCGGAATGCCACCTCCCTGGAGCTGGTCTACAGGGTACGTACAGGGGCACAGCAGTGGGGATTTGCCTTTATGTCAATTGTACGGCGACATTGCAAAGACTTCTTAGCCAAAACGGTTTGTCTTCAAAGACACAGGTCTTTGGAGGTGAGTACAGCTATAAAGAAATAAGCTTTACAACCTTCTCATTGCGTTTCACCCATTTCATCCTGCAACTGCCCCGGCTATAATACTTTTCTGTTTCTCCTTCACCTCTCTAGCTATTGTTTCACTCCCATGTCTGTCACTGCAGCTTTTGACAGATGCTGCTGTAATCTTCTTGCTGTAAAGTCCTATTAACTTCAACAAATAACTTGTTTCCTTTAAGATGCTTGAAGACCTGTCTTTGGTTGCTTTCTTTTCTGCTTAAATCCATCATTAGAATTTATTGCAAAATATCTGGACATTCCCTCATCTCATTTCTTCCTTCATGGTTCTGTTTTACTTTTACTTCACCCTGTAGCTTTTCTGTTCTATTTATTTATTTGCAACACTGGTTAATTGTCTGTTTGGTTTTCCATCAAAACAAATGTCATAGATTCACAGAAATGTCAGTTGGAGGGGACTTTTGGTGGTCTGTAGTCCAGCCTCACACTTGGAGCAACACTATCTACCACCAGTGCTAGACCAGGTCACCCATGACTTTGTCCAGCCACGTCATGAAAACCTCCCCAGAGACTTTCCACATCGTCTTGGGGTAACGTGATGCAGTGCTGCACAGCCCTTCTGGCCTCCTAACCCATCCCAACAGCCATCTCCAGAGCTGCAGCAGCTTTGGCTGAAACAAAGGGCTGGGCTGCTCTGAGGTTCACTCCTGGCACATGGAAAAGGGCATCATCAGCTCTGGCCCAGGAGTGGACACAAGAGGCACCAGGTACCCTGCCCACCTTGCCCACGGTGCGCAGGCGTCCTGGCATCTGAGGAACCTTGCAGTGGCTTGCCCCAAGGGACCACATGACCCGAGTCACAATAGAAAACCTCTGTAAAAAGGGCCTAGAGTTTCCACAGCGCCTGACTCTGCTATCAGTGATCCAAACGAGTGTCAGCTCATTCCCACGGTAACTCCCTCCAGGCAAAAGTTATTCCTCAGCAGGAACTGGGCTGGTACAAACAGGGTCATCACCAGCCATCAGGGAATTTTGTGGCCGTGCAGCTGGCTACTTTGATTTCAACTGATCACAGGTCCCCCATTAACCAAGGAAAAGGGAAGACTGAAAAAGATACACAGCCAAGTGTCCTCTGGACCTAAGCATGCACGGCAAAATGCTGCACTCCTTAGAAGGTCTGAGGAGAAAAAAGGACGAGAGCAGGGGCAGGCAAGCCAAAGTCTGCAGTCTGACAGGGCTAGAAGGACACCGGGAACCAAGAGTACTGTCTATTTTTTCATATAGCCAGGAGAAGAAGAACACTTCTCCATAGCAGAAGGTACAGAAATACTTATACATATTGCTACGCAGACTGGTGATCCACAGAATACATCTACAAGGCCAACAGGAAAACTGTGTGGGCCACTGGCCCAGCACCACTGTATAGCCCACAAGAGCATTAATGCGAGGGGCCTGGAGAAAACCAGTGAAGCTCATCAGTGAAAGAATTGTTAGGGAAGTTTAACAGTGTTATACTGAATGCTGGTATGTTTTACAGAATGCTTTGCAAGCCGTTTGCTTTGTTAAAGCAGGCAAACTCTAACAGCAGGTTAACAACTGTATAAAGTGTGTGAAAGCCAGCAAAATAATTTCAATAAAAGTGAAGCAAATAACACATTGTGTAACAGCAAGCAAGAAAATTATTTTACCTATGAGAAAAATTAAGAAGGGCTCTGTGGGGATTGTATGCATGATCCCAGAAGTAACTGAAAACAAAACAATGAAACAAGTTCATTCCTGACACTGTTCCAAAGGAGCCAGTGAGGAAGAAATGCACTGGGGAAAAATTTGGCCCTGTTGGGAGTATCTACACAGAGGGTGCAAATATTTTGATCGATAGCTAAGAGAAACATGTTGAAAAGGGAGGCGCAAATTAACTCTAAAAGGTGTAATCTCTCTTTTTGTAAAGGAGATGCACATTGCCAACCTTAAGAAACCAAATCTTAAGCCATTTCCAAACATTATGTGAATCCCCAATAAGCGATACATCTCAGCCTCCCCGTTTTACACTACTGCCTTGTCATTGAAACTATATTAGCTCAATGTGAATCACTCTCAATTTACACTGATATAAATGAGAGCTGGTCAGATATAAAAGATAAAGAATCAAGCTCCATCTGTGAACTACACATTGGAGACGGCTGGAAGAAGTCAGCTTCTAATCTGAAAAGCTGAGACAGGTTGATTAACATCCCTTTATGAAAAAAACATTTCTGCCTGCTCAAACAACCCAGGTCAGATTAACCTTATTGAAGCAAACTGCCTGCTGAGATGCAATCCAAATGAAAGTTGTTCTTCATGTATTTCTTTCTGTTTCAGGCCTAAGATTCAGAAGCTCTCAAGCAGGTTTCATAAAAGTGAGTTGTGCTGGGAAAATAAGAAGGAAGATGCTGTTTGGAAGCTTCCAAAAATGGACAAACTGATTAAAAGTTTTTGCCTGGTGGTGATCCACAAATTAATTATTTCAATGGTGCTTTATGGAGTTTATATAGTTGTTATACAACTGCAAGCACAGTTACCATGATGGATGGTGGGATCTGCAAATGAACCTAAAGGAAATTGGCCACTGGAATCCCATGGCATTAATCTGGGTTTGGGCAGGAACGCCTTCTGCTCCTTGGGATTCCCCAAGCCATTTCTACCAGATGTCTACAGCTGAGCCCACATGATTGCCATCATGCCTCTCCTCTGCTCACTCTTAATACACCACTGGAAGAGGTAGATTTTTACCCCATCTTTTGTTTCGAGTAACAAAGCACAGTGGATTGCTAAATTCAAAGTAATAGGATGTGATTTGTCATGAAATGCAGGCCATTACAGTTAAGAACTATGAATTGCTTTCAAAGGGTTGGATGACAGAGGCTGGGGAAATTGATGCCAGGAGGTACAGAGCAGAACTTGCGCTTGTGTTTCCTCCCATAAGGCTGTTGTTTGTGCACACCAAAACTGCTCTGTGAATCAAACCAACGCGGCAGAGAGCGGGGGATTCGCTTTGCCACCACACCACTGCTCCAAAGCAACACACTGCTGTCAGCTCAGCTGATGAACGGCTCTTGCTTACGCCTGTGGTCAAACACACAGCCCAGGGTTGAGCACTGTCAGTAAAGAAGGGTATTGTGTTACTGCTAAATCAAAGCCGGAGAAGCAGACCCTCATGATCCACATCGTTCAATTGACAGCTGGCTTTGTCTGGACTGCTTGAAGGCAATGCATGAGCATTTTTCAGGAGATGGTTCACTCCAAAGGCTGCCTCCCCAAAAGCAAGAGGGATAAGGTCACATCAGCAGTCATCTTCTTCCTTATGTTGTACCCTAAAACAGCCCAAGCAAGCCTGGAGCCCCCAAACACTCCAAGGGTCCCTCACGCTACATCCACCTCCCGTTTGCTGCTCTAAGCACACCACTCTGGGGGGGCTGTGACACACACTATTTCAATCTGTTTGACCTGAAGCTCCCATACACACACACATACGGAATGGTAATTATGTCCCAGGGTCACAGGGGCAGATATTAACCTTGCAGAAGACACAATCTCCACCCAGCATTTTCCAGAATTTCATGGTAATTCCACTTTGTAGAAGTTTTATGCATTCTTGAAATTTGTTTTCACTTTGGTTAAAAATAGCCACTAATGAGAAAAACCCAGCAGTCTGAAATTTCTGTCAAAGGGTAAATTCTAGTCCTGGAGTCATCTGTGCAACTCGCTGCTTCAAAGCCTGTGGCTCTGGGTTGGGGTGCCTCTGGCTGGGGGAGCTGGTGCGCTGGGAGCTCCCGGGGCACAGCGTCCCACCAGCCTGCAACCCCTACGCAGAAATGGGAGACACACACCCATTTTTCCCAGAACCATTTTCTGTGATGGACCATTCTGTAGAAAGTTTTTATTTCAATTAATTCCCCTTCCTGACGTGAATAAAAAGCAAAAGTTGTGTCAGAAGCTTCTGGACCAACTCCAGTGATCAAAGAATCTGCAAGTCTCAAACTATCTGTCTTTGAATAGTTAGTATCACCACTGGCAAAAAAAAATAAAAAAATAAAAAAAAAAACAGAAACCCAAAACCCAAAAAACCCAACCCTACTGATAAGCCTACCTTGTTAGAGCATGGTCTGTGTGGGGGTTATAATGTGAACAGTTAGAGAGATGTGCCTCTGCCAGTGTATCGTCAGACATACTTGTTATTTGTGGGAGTACTAAGAGCTCAGACTGGGGAGAAAGATCTGGTCCACTTTAAAAAAATCTGCTTCAGCAAGTTATTATTTGTTTTCTTTAGAATTCCTTCCACTATTTTACTGCTCTTTCCATTATTTTTATGAACTACATAATTTTCAGAATGTCCATTCCTCAAAACCACACAAAGCATCTTCCCTTTCAGAGCATCACAAATTCACTAATTCCCGCAACTCACTCCCCCCAGACAAGCAGCTAAATGTCCCAATTCTGCCAAAAGTGAGGAACGGGCCAAGCAACACATGGCAGAGATGCCGGTGAGGAGAAATTTGCCGTGAGTGCCTTCAGGAAACACTAAGCAGGTGGACGCAGCATGCCCAAATGAGACCATGCTCACGAAGGGGCAACACGGAGGTGCGGCAGTGGCACAGGTGGTGCTGGAAGTCAGGCCAAAGCACAGACCCATTTAATTTCAGAGGAACAAAGGTGTCTCTCTTCGACAAGGTCCTTAGTACTTCTGTCTCCTTTGCAAGTGATAAAGGACAATTGTAAGCCTGTAGAAGTTAGGCACAGTTTAAAAGAGGCCAAGATGACAGAGGATATATCAGCATAAAGGTCAGTTTAGATGGAAAAATATTATTCTCAATTTAGCTGCAAAGTTTTCCACTCAAGAAGCACAGCGTAAAGCCTCCCACCTAACCTTTCTCTATTAAAAAAATGCGTTTGGAGTCTTTTGTCTGCATGGCAAGCAAAACAAACTCCAGGAGCTGATTTTTTTCATAAATCATGATAGCATCACTCTGCAGAAAAGAAAAGCAGCTTGGGAATTTCAGGGCTTATCAAAAACAACTGTGTCCAGAGCTCAGTCCTGGGGAGAGACACGAAAGCAGCTCCGCAAACAGAGGTGGCGAGAGATTCCAGGTCATTAATCATTCACAATAAAGCATCATATTTTAAGTGAGAGGCAATTGCAGCCACAATCTCAGGTTTACCTCACCTCTTAAACTGTAGACTGCACAGATCAATCTTAGGAGGTGTCCAGAGGGTCCAATTTCAGTTTTATACATGTTTTATATAGGATTGACCAGATAAGTCAAAGAGGCCAATTTCTACAGTAAATTTAATATTGTTTTCATACAGCAAGTGTATATTTCTAGTAAGTTTATGGATAGAGCTGTAGCAATAACAGATTTCTTAGTTTATGAAAGATATTGAGAAAATGGCATTTCAGCTCCAACTAGAAAAAAAAATCTATCTGCATTTTAAAAGTTGCTGAAGAAGTGAACCATATTTAAGATCAAACAAAAAGCTTAGTTTTTATGAAAGCAAAAGATTTCACTCTAGCCATTAAAAAATATTTTTAATATCTAAGTCACATTGAAGAATATCACAAAACAAGACATTTCCAACTAAAAAATCCAAATATTTTGTTCTGAAACTCTAAGAGGATTTTTTTGCTTGAATCTCTAGTTTTTTCTAAATAAAACACCCAACAAACTTAGCAAAAGTACCTATCTGAGCATTACCAAATCTTTACCCTCTCCTCTCCAAGAAACTTTCTTAAGGCTTTGACTCCCATGACATCCGAGCACCTCACTACACGCAGTGCTCAGCATCCCTCTCTTTTACAGGAGGAGAAAATGAAAAAGGAGGCCCAGCTACATGGAAGTAACTTGCCCAAGATCAGCCAGCAAAAGCAAAACAGACTATAGCACCTAGTCCATCCCATGTTAAGCATTAGTCTTCACTGATCAAAAGGCTTTACCCTACAGTATGCAAGAGCTTTATGAAAGTCTTTATCTTTTCTTTTTTTATTTGATAAACCTCATGTCATATGTGCCAGTAGAGATCAGGGAGATAGGCTGGGAGTCTATATACTGGCCATCTTTGTGACTAAGAATTTCCATAGGATTCTACAACCAAAGCAAGTCTGGAAAATAAAGAGGAGTTGAGATCTAGGCACCTAGAAGTATTTCTTTTCTAGAGCTTTCCCACAAGCATGCAGAGCAGGCTCCAAACCCTTGACAAACATCACAGTGAAGGTGTGCTGGGTTGGAGGTGTTTTGGAGAACCTTGACCACGTCCATGGGCTTCAAGCAGGAGCTTGAAAACATGGCCACGAGGATCTTGCTCCAATTACCTGTCCCATTTGAGTAAACTCTGGGACTATGGCACGAGGGCAGAAATAATAACGCAGTGCCAATGATTTTTATGATTTGCTTTCACCTCACCACTTTTGGGGGGAGTTTTTTCAATGTAGCTATTAAAAAAAAATCTGGAAAATAAGTAAACCGAAACCAAGACAAGTCTGGTGTGTAAGCACTTCTGAAGGTCTGCGGCATAGTTCACATGGGATTGGTTCAGTTCCCCCATTGTTCGGCTGCAATTTTTAGAAGAAGTTTCATGGGGTGAGCCCAGACTTACGGGCAGGGCTCAATCCCAAGCCTCCCAAGCACAGCGAGCAGTCCCTTGCCCTGCGCAACACAGCACTGGCTCCAGCAGGAGCAGGGCTGACGTAAAGCACCAGTCAGCAAGCGGGGCTGGGAGCTGCCAGCTGAATTTGCTAGAACAGTCATGGAACAGGAACAAGCCATGATGCAAACAGCTGAACTAATTTTTTTTTTTTTTAATTTGAGCCCATTTTCAGACTGCTTCAAAAAAAATATTCCCTGCTCATTTCATTACAAACCAGCCAAGTTTACTCCAAAATGACTCACTCTGTCACCGAGGGAGAAGGTACGAGCTGCCACATGTGTCAGAGAAGGCCTATGAGGTAATTTCATTCTCTCACCATATGAAATCTATTATTTCCTCATATAATGAAAAAGCAAGGATGTAGGTGGCAATCCCCAGATGGACACAAAAATGAAAAAAAGCTCTGGTGGATTGCTAATCATGTTTTGAAAAAACAAACGCATTTCGATCATGGTGAATATTTCTTTTTACGGAAAGTAGGTTTTTCTCATCTGCAGCATCTGCATAACATTTGGCAATAACAGCATAAGCCACAATTCATATGTGAGTGTATCTCATTTCTGATGCTGACATTTCATGATGAGTTGAGTTACCCAGGAAATTCAGGTGCCATAAAGGGTAAGCAGCATATAGCATATCTTTTGCTTCCTATGTAGTTCCATTACTCTTTGGTACACTTCCAGATCATATGAAATACAATCTTGCTCACCAAGTTTTCTGGACCCTCAACATTTCAATTAAGCGCTCACAGATGTTCCCTTTGCTCTCTACTCCTTTATATATGATGGATCCCCTCACTGCAGGCTCTCCGCTGAGGTACAGTTGTCTTCTCACTTCGAAAGGTATTTCAGAAACCATTTCAGTTCATCTGCGGAATTTTCCATCTGAGTATTGTTATTTATTTGCATTGTCACCACACACCAGAGGCCAGTCATTAGCAAGGGCCCTACTATAAAGGTACTGATGTAACCTACGTGGTCCCCACTACAAGCTTCCCAGAAGACGTTGACAACGCACAACTTGGCATTTTTTATTTATAATTACCTCAAGCTAAAAAGAGGGAGGGGAAAAGGAAGTCTAAAGGGAGAGGAACCAGAACTGAGGACTCATCTGGTGAATCAGCAGCTGAGCTCCCAAACCTGTGAATTCTTCAAGCAGCATCTCACAACATCCAGTTTAGGAGCATGTCTTTCCCAAGAGATACTTTGAGCTCCTAATTTTATTCTTCGGGAACACACACAGTTGAACAAACAAACAACGTGAATGTTTCGCCTGCACCGAGACTTGCATTGAGTGGGAGTCTGTATATCCAGTAAGGGCTTGGTGGGCAGGGGTAGACCTCATCTCCCTTTCCTACTGAGGTGGGATACCCACATTGCAAACCAGCCGCTGTTTGCACTCCAGCACAAAAGGGCTATTTGTCCTTTAGAGGGCTGCTGGGACTCTGATGGACCCTGAGAACTCTCAGGGCACTGCTCAAAGTAGGCCCTGGTGAAACAGGATAAATACCACTATTTCAGCAGCTTGCACCAGACGAGGGTTACACAGATCACGAGGCTGGGTGGCCACCATAAGACCTGTATGTTGAGAAACATTGAGTCATTCTGGAATTTTGCTGCTGCTGCACAGAAACCCCGTGGAGAAATAAGCTCATGGCTTTTGTACACACACTAGTGTGCTCCAGCCTGCATTAGATAGTAAGACCATGACACAGCTGGGAGAGGACCTCCATCCTCGGCAGCAGGCCTCAGTTTCACAGCAATAGGCAATGAACTCATGTGCTCCCCACCCCAGCGCTGACTGAGGTGAGACAGCTGGTAGAGCAAAGGCCTCGTGCCCACTGTACCGCACAGGCTAGTCTTTGCTGATGCCCTGGGTTAAAGAGCCCCATCGGGGAGAGACAAGCAGGACGCAAGTGGGCCAGAGCCCCCCCACAACAGGAACCCAGCACATTCACTGGAGAGGCACAGCTGCCCAGACCGTCATCATCCTACCACCCACTGCCTGCCCGGGACAGAGCTGTGCCACAACCTCTTCACCACCCCCAATCCAAATCCCATTCTGTGATCAAAAAAACAGCAGAGAACAACACAAGAAGCCAACGTTACAAGCCAAAACTCCTCTATTCCCTCTCAGACCAGCAATGTACCCTTCCAGCTACCAGCCTCAGTACAAACTGTCGGCAAAGCCTGCCTGGCTAGCAACCCGAGTCTGCTCCGCAGGCTGGGACCTTGCACGGCATCTCAGTGCCAGGGACACAAAAAAGGCTGCCCTTTGGCTTTTCTCAGCAACAACAGCAGCGATGTCCATGCAGCTATGGGAAACAGTGGAGTAGTACAACTCCTAGGCTGGTTTTGATACACATTCCCCTTCTCTCTGGCAGCCGGATTTGAACTTTGGCTTCAAACCTGCACCTTCAGGTGCTCTGGAGGGTGAAAGCACACCAGATGTCATCAGGGAGCAGGAACAGCCAGAGCATGGTCAGCATGGAGCATGGGCTCAGTTGACTCTAGCAGAGTCCCAACAAGATGCTCTACACGTGTAAGTGGGGATTTGGGGATGCAGGTAATCGGCCAGATTTAAGAAAGTTTTGTGGTGGCAGCAAACGACATGTCACCTCTGCAGTGGTTTTTTGGTGTTGGGTTTTTTTGAGGTGCCTATTCCAAACAGGAAAGTGTTCCAAGAGGAAATATTTTTCAGAAGAGATTAAAAAGACTTTGACAACCCAACCTATTTTCTTCCAGTTCTTGGATACTTACTAGTTTACTAACATTTTCCCCACCCCTGAGAATTCGCACGGCCAAGGCAGAAAGCCAACGCAAATCTGACTCTTCCAACTGAAAAATGTAACAAAAAGAACTTTTGGGGGGTAAACTCAGCTCATCTGCAATGGTGGCTTTTATTCAAGATGGGCCTGAGCCAAGTGTCTTTGCTCTCTCCTCCCTCCTTTCAGGACTGTGCTGTTATGGGAGCCAGGGACTCCACACAGAGACCCAGCGTTTCTGCAGATGGTCTGTTGTAGGAGGTGAAGCGCCTCGTAGGTACAGCTCTCCCCTGCCTGAGGTAGTGATCAAATGGAAACCTTACGGGCTCAATTGCCCTTGTACTCGTGCCCATTGTCTGTGGACTGACGTCAAAGATGCTACACATTTGTGTTGGAGCAAATAACAAGAGCGAGGAGAATCAATCCCTGTTCAGCCAAATGCAGGTCACTTCCATCCCCTGGCCAAAACTACTCTCAGGATAGCGCACAATTTGGTCCATTGATTTCAATATATTGGCATTTCCTCTCTCTTACTGTGTGAACATTTTGTTTACAATTTCAGTAAGCCACTTTGGAAAATGCTGTTATAAATCAGTCTAAATAAAAGCTTGTCCTGTTTGCCTGCAGTGTCAGACATTGCTAGTGTGGGAGGTAGGGCAATCGGGGATACAAAAAAACCCCACCAAAACCTGCAAGCTTTCATCACAAATTCCTTAGTGTTTCAGGTAGGTCTGGACTGTAAATCTGCTGAGCATTTCAACAGTCACTCAACAGGAGTCTAGTTCAGTGGAGGCATTTGACTCTTTTTACCAATCCATTTACAGTAGCCATCAGTATTCCTTTAAAGTGGTCGTGGCTCACACACTAAATCTCTCAGCAGGGAGGCAAGCCTTATTCATTTGCTCTACTTGTGTATTACTTTAAACCAAAGAGTAAAGGGATAATCTAGATCAAATGTGTATTCCGGCTTGACTTGGCTCTGTTGCAAAGGGTAAGCATGGAGCTCCTCTTCAATTAGCAGAAGAGGCAAAGCTGAAATTGCTCTATGAATTGCCTATAGCGTTTGAGGAGACAGCAGAGGATACGGCTGCACTTTCCAAAGCAAAATGAGTCACCTGTTGTCTGCAGGAGCTCGTGCCAAGAATGGTCAAATTTGAGCTCAAGGGAGTGCTTTCCAGAGGACTTCAGCCAACAGCTGTTTCCCTTCAGCTGGATTGTGCTGAGAATCTAGCCTCAAGTTAAAGCATGAAAAGAAAAAATGGTACTAGATTCTGAAAGAAGTGTGAAGGCCAAATTTCCCAATAAAATTGAAACATGGACTGTTGGAATTGTCTACCCTACTTTTCTGCTCACAGACTATGCCTGGCCTAACATGGTGACCCTGCCGCAGTGTTGGGGTTGCAGACAACCAAAGGGGAGCCCTGGAGAGTTCCTGCTCCTTCCCAAACAGATCAGAGGATCAGTCTCATTAATACATGTGTTCAACCTGATCCAGAAGTTCAATCAGCTAACTGTTGAAGCAATGCTAAAGTCCAGGTATGGTTTGGGGAAGGCAATTTCCATAGTGGCAAGTGAGGAGACAAAAGTGAAGATGAGGCTGAGGATATGTTAGATCAGCGCCCTGCTCCATTGCAGACTACCTCTTAGGCATATTGCTTATTGCTGGCCTCCTAAAGGTATTATAGATGCCTGACCAGCCCACCCAATTTTGGTGGGAGCTAGGTGCTGTACATCTTCACAGATCTGGAGCTTGGTCTCTTTAGTTACCTTTCTGTGAAATGGGGTTAATGTTTTTCCCCTCCATACAGGAATTACTGTGAGAATAGCTGAGGAGCACAGACCTCCTCCCTCTTAGGGCCTCAGCAGTGAACTGTCTTCCTTGCACAGCCCTGCAGTGATTTTAGCACTCATGATAAAATACCAACCAGAACCCACACTGTGCTCTCTAAATGGCAAGTCACTGCAGAGGAACAACACTTGAAACCATTTCCCTCACCACTTCGCAAACATGAGCTAGTTTTAAGTAGGATCTTAACGGAAAAAAAATAATCTTTTCCACTGCAATTATCACTAGAAACCTTCAGATGATCAGTGTAGGATGCAAGAGTAATTCTGCCTGCCTAGCAACTGTAACACTTGGCCAGATTCTGCAGAGATTACAGCAAATGAGCGCCCAGCACAGCAGCTTGCTCTTACTCCCTGACCCTTCTCTTTCCAGAGATGCATACGACTATCACAGCTATCATGTTTTTTATACCTTCACCTCTCTCCAAGGGAGCCAGAGTGGCTTATACCTCATTTCAAGAAGTATGCCTCCCAGAGACAGGTAATTCCCAACATAGACAGAAAGCAGAAAGTGACCATAAAATGTTCATTTCTGTGTTAAGACTGAAAGCAATTTGCCAAGCCTCAGTTCTTAAAAAGAGAAGTTACCACTGATTCAAGAGAAAGACATCTTTTTAATAGACTTCAAAACCAGGAAGGATCACTGATCAAGTCTGACTCCTAGTAAAACACAGGTCAATGATTTCATCCAGTGAAGCCAGTATCCTGCCCATGCATGCAAACTGAGCCTCCCAATTAGTACTGGTGCGGTACCAGGAAACACTATTTCATTGGAAGTGAAATGTGTCAGCTCCAATTACCATTTCATTTTGAAAAAAAGTATCAGACTACAGATTTCCAGAACAGGCTAAATGTAACATTTTGCTTTTCCCTTTTGTAATGGCTTTTTGTATAATTTCTTGGAGGAATGGGTATACAAACACATCCAAAATTAAACGTTTTGAGGAATATTCAACTTTCACATGAAAATTAAACAAATATGTTTCCTCTTTTCTTTGGACAAAATGGAAATCCTCATTCCCACGGTGCCATCAACAAACCAAATACAAGATCATACACAGACAGTAAGAGGAAGGCAAATGGGATTAGCAGATACTGGCAACATTCATGTGATGTTGCTCACTTTTATGCACCATGTTTATACCCACATGAGTAAAGGCAGTAAGGACAAAAGCTAGTTGTGAGTCCCTCAAAATCTCTTAGAAAGAAACTCTTTGGCTAAAACGTGTGTGTGATGTTCAGCCAGAAAAATATTTTCTTTCCTGTATTCATAATGGTGACATGATGGGAAAGAAATGTCATTCTCAAGACACAAAAAGGACTATTTAATAATTAAAAATTCTAATGAATTTTCACACCCTATGTCACAAAGCCTTGCTTACAAACATCAAATGATCTTATAATTATTGAAACCTTCTTTAATTCAAGCTGCTTTGAGGGTGTCCCACAGTGCTGAGGCTATTCCTTTTAAAGAAATTTCAAATTATAACACAGCTGACTAAATGAACCTACATGTGCTACCCTTGCTTTTGACTGCCTGGGACGCTAGTAAGGAAGCTTCACAGTGCAGTGCATTTTCCAGGCATTTGTCTTATCATATACCTACCAAAGTTTTTCTCCTTTTTCCATTTTCTCATTTCCCCCCTCACAGTTTATATTGCTAAAATTTTCCCCATGGGAACTTCAAAGTATTTTAATTTAAAGAGAGGAGAAAAATAAATTTTTTTGGCAAATTACTGTATTTGTGATGGTCTTCCCTACCCCTCAAATAAAAACCAAACAAACCAAACAAACAAGTTTAGACATTAGGACTAGATAGGAAGTGGGGGGGGGGGGGGGGGGGGGGAAATGTAAGATTTTGACCTGGGTTCCAACTTTGAAACCAGCACTGTGCATTAGGTGGTGATCTTAACACTTTTCTGCTATATATCAATTCAAAGTTCTCATTTTCTCACTTTTGGCCACAGTGAGTCTGTCCTTGCAAGAACTTCCTGCTTTCCTTCCTGAACACAGTTACTTTCTGGGACGCTGAGCTCAAGCGTAGGGAGGGCCCAGTGCTCTGCAACAGAAATACAGGACTGGGGAAAGTGTTGCTGATGGTCCCGAGGACAAAGCACACACCAGACTGAAGAGACTCATGCATTACTGAGGGTACTTAACTTTGAAACACTCTTGGTATGATAACAAATGCCCATCGCTACAGTATCCTTCAATATTTACTTATTTCAGATTCTTGGTACCATATCAGGAAACAGTACAATTTTAACAACCAGTAACGTGTTCCTCAGATGGGAGGAGCCACTTGTAGGGCATACAGGGTCCTGCTGCAACAGACCGTATCAACAGGGACACCCGACCCTACATAAACCAAAGGAGAACCAGGACTGTAGACATCTACCTATGTTACAGGCACTGCCCAGAGGTAATTGTGTACCATCCTATGGAGCTAGCAGTGGACTGGATGCCTTTTAGACACCCAGAAAGTCTCAGCATGGAAAAGATTACAGTCCATAGACATAAATAAAAGCCCAAAGCTTCTTTGTCTGAAGAAGTAATTATCTGTCTGACTGTAAGAATTTATGCTGTTACTCATTACTCGAGTATCTGAGCACATTCCAGCTTAAATCAGCGGGAACAGAAAAATCTCTGGTGGTGATACTTTCTGAAACTCCCTACTTAATAGCTGAACAAATATGTACCTTGCATCCATACAGATTTTTTATTTCATCTGAGAGAAGGTGACTATCCTTTGTTAATGTTCACAAGGACATTAAGGCCCAGTTCAGAATCTCTGCTTGTATTAAGCTGAAGTAGCAACGATGTAACATCAATTAATTTGACAGTAGAGTGAATGAGCCACAGAGGGCCTACAAATGCACAATGCACTGGTTTTATACACTCATTTCTGTTGCCACATTTGCAGCTGCCAGAAATGCACTAAGTTCACCTTGATGTTGCCAGCAAGTAAAGAAGAAACTCCATACAAATAATTATGACAGCAATAGGAAAGGGCAAACAATGAACTACCTGAGAAAAAGGCAATATTGAAGTATCTGAACTCAGCAGTAACCAATGAAAACTACTCTGGGCTACCTGTGGCCGTTCACGAACATCTAGGAAAGGAGGCAACTATAAAAAGGGGGCAGGCCAACACCTTCACCTGGAATGGGAACCCCTGCATTTTTGGGGGGAGCCTCTCTGACATTTAAGCCACCTACATCTTTATTTCCACTCCAGCTACAAGGAGATCTCTAAGTATCTCTGATACAGAGAGCTTACAAATTTAGCGACACACACCCTATTGCACCAAACACAGCTCTTGCCAGTACCGAGAGTCAAACCACTTGTTGTCCCACACTCCATCTTCATTAAGTATTTCCACTAGGGGAGAGACACAGAAGGAAGACTGTAGCAGAGATAAGCAGCAAACTGAGAATGTCAAGCACTTACCACAAGATGACATGACCACAAGTTTTGGTGGCCCCTCATGTGCCTTGCAGAGTGCTTTGCTGTGGGGGTCCTTGGAAACTCAGAGTGGAACGGGGAGGTCTTCCCTCCTGCTTGAACTTCCCCATTACTTGCTTAGCTGTGGAAACACCTCCCATCCAGGAAAAACTGGTCCAGGCAGTGCAAAATGGGCCATGTTGTTAACTGAATGCTTTCTGCTTTCCTGTCCACTTGCCACCATGGCAAACACAACGACATATAGGAAACTCTTCAGACTTGTGGGAATGACACCTCAAAAGTTACCTCAGTGACTGTGCTCAAAGATACAGGGCCTAGTTCTGCTCTCAGTTACATCTGTGTGACCCATTTGACATTTCTTCTACATTCATCTCTAACACAGTGAGGCAGCTAACGACCTCATTAACTGCTGGACTCTGACTTGTCACAACAAAGTAAACAAATTGAATATCAGACACCCTACTACATTGGGTGAGATCCTGAGACAAGTTCTGTATTGCACGCAGGCTTTGAGGACAGAGGGGAAATTTCCTTAGGTTCTTTGGTGAAAAACCCTTCACATATTCTCTTGCATTGAGCTTTGTAGGATGATTTTCTACCAGGCAGCCACATTGTACTCCAGAGAGGCTGCATTCATGTGAAGACAAACAGGTGAACCAGATAAAATAATTTGCAGTCTTCTCACATAGGAGGTGTGGGCTGGTCTGCAAATATCAGGGAGCAGAAAGAGTAAGGCTGCTCCCTGAGGGAGAGCGAGCCAGGAGGGACCTCACAGCCAGGTCCACAGTACCGAGGATAGACCTGGAGACGGCAGCCAGCTCCAACCAAGAGTCCAGACCCTAAGCCAATATCACAGTGATGAGGCATGTCCAAGGTGAAGCTGGAATGTCAATCCACAAGTCAGGGTTAAGGATCAGGCCCAGTGACAGCCAGGGAGATCCACAGTGACAAGGCAGAGTTTAGGTCAAGCCAGGAAGGCAGCCTGCAGGTTGAGGTCTAGAGCAAGGTACTCTATGGCTGCAGCTGTAGACCAGCACTCCTCTAGCGTAGCTCTGGCACAGAAAAACTGAAGTCCTGGGGCTGAGCTTAAGTAGAGCCCTGGGGCCCACGGGTGTGGTTGGAGGCCCCAGGTGAGGCTGGTCAGGGCCATTAAGGCCCATTAGTGCACTCAGGAACATGACAGCAAAAAATACAGTTTGGTTTGGGGTTTTTTTATATGTTTGTGAAGTTACTTAGGGCACAACACAAGGACCTATTCAAATCAATGCAAAGATCTGGGCCTGTCCTCAAGGAGGCCCAACAGAGAAATTAAAATAAGCATGAAGATGCAATAAGTGTACAAGTGCTCGTTGTACAAGTTGGCCCTACCTGGTTGGGGTTGAGATGGTGTGAGTGATCATGTAGGGAAGCTTATGTCATCTCCACATCTGACTGACAGATTCTGAGAACTGACTAAAGCCTTTTTTGCATGGAATCACTGAGCATCTTCTTCGTAACAGATGTACTACTACATATACGCCCTATCGACGTGGGTAGTAAAGCAATAATCTGACACGCCAACTCTACTGGAGTCATTTAAAAAAACAGAATGAGTGTGTTGGCTCATCCTTTTTTGAAAGTGAGAATAAATAAGTATTATAATTTTTGTGAGTATTACTGTAATCAGTGATTAATTGGAATAATGAGCCATGACAGTGCACTAGCAGAGGTTCCTAAAGATGAAAGGTATATCATACCACACAGAGAAAATCACTGGTCCTTACAAAAGACATTCACTGTCTCTAGGGGAAAAAAAAGTAGTACAATTAGAGGAGTACAGCAGACATTACCCCCTCCCAGAACATAATTGCGAAGTATGATAAAATGGTATTTCACCAAGAGATTATGAAACATTCAGTTCTGACACAGTGGGAGATCATTTTCAGCAGCCTTGATCTGGTATTGCATTTAACATGACATAGGGGTTTCAGGGCACTTAAAGCCTATCTGTGGGGAACATAAACATAAACTTAGCCATATTCACACAGACAAGAGTACGTAGAGATACGACCCCTCTTTTGAAATTGCATGGCTCTGTTTCCTCCTGTCCAAAGAGAAAACAATAGAAGCACATGCCTGCTGCACAAGTTTCTTTCTCAGCTCTGTTCTTCATAAGTGACGTTGTATACGTACCCAACCATTACAACTGAAAGAATAAATAAAATATCTAAAATATACATGAATGGTCTTGTTCTCCAGACAGCATGTGATGTTCAAAAGGACTGAGAAACTCAGACATCAAACTCGTGACTTTCCTTTACAGCTGGCAGCATAATTTCTCTAAGGTCCAACTATAAAATTCTCTTCCCTCCCTGAACCCTGCTGAATTCCTGCATTTCACAAGGGAATTATGTCTTTTGTGGAAGAAAATATTTCCTTCTGCTAATTCTACATTTGCAGCTTTCAAATCTCAGAGTGTTTGAGGAGGAGAGATAAATAAGAGCATGAGACTTATTTTCCTTAGCTAGACAGAAAGCGTGGCCTGAATGAAAGATGAGGGCTCCAGATGTGCTTAACAACCATCAGTCACTGCTTTCAACGGACGTGCAGCTCTTTTTAAAAAGGGACTGTTTTCACAAAGTCCTTTAGCTGAGGGCCAAACCCTTGAAAACTTAACCCTAAATGCGAGCATCTTCTCAAAACTTCCCCCTACCCTTTTGAGTGGGTCTGACACTCTCCAGCACCCTGCATGCTCTCCATTGGTGACTTCTGCTGCTGGGTATAATTTAATTTCTCAGCAACGCCTGATGCTGGGGGCCAGCAAGAATACGTGGACTCCGTTGGCACTCGTTGGGGAAGGCTTGCAAAGACAGAAGTGAGTGTCCCAGTCACTCCACGTGAATGCCGATAGTAGCTATACATCAACCCACACCTTTGTGTATCTGTCAGTACTACCTGCATCTATCAATTAAAATTGCTGAGTTTTGCGCCAGAAGTCTGGGCCTCGGAGGAAGACCGTGAGAGCTACCAAAGATAAAGAAATCTTGAAAGCTGAGTGCTCCCTACCTTCTCTTTATCTAATTGTATCAAGAAAGGTTTCATGGAGAGAGCCTGACTCACTTCTCACACTTGCTAATTAAACCTTGTTTCAACAGTAATTCAGTGTTAATACTCCTCCCTTACAATGTTGCCCAAAGAACCAGTAAAGGCCTCTGTAAGAAAACTTACTGAGAAACTCACCTGGGATTGGACCGAGTAAGTTTCTGACAAATAAAAAAGAATGGCCAAAACCAAGGATGGTTCCTTCCAAGAATAGCCCAGAGCCTGGCAAATATAACACCCACCTGATCCTGAGAAACCCAAGTCAGATGCTCAGTTTGGGGTCCTGAGGGCATGGACTGCAGCCTATAGCTTCTCCACCTCCAGCAACCGTCTGTTGGGCTTGTTAAGGCTGGCCTCATGCTTGCTGGGGGGAGGGGAGGGACCCAAAATCTCTCAGGTTAGTCCTGGAGTGAAACGAGACTCATCATCCAAAATGTTGGTATGAGATGGAGAACCGTTTCCTGTAAGATCCTAAGACACAGGACTACTCTGTGTAGCCCAGTGTTGAGGAGACAGAAAGGACACAATCCCTGTGCCCTTTAAAGGTTGCTCATCTGCTGCCCTCCTGGCCAGGTGGTTTTGAAGGCCTGGGCACACACAAAAAAAGCCATGCCTCTCTTCCCTCCCACCCTGTCAGCAGCCCAGCCCTGCCTGAGCCCCCACGGGAGAGCACCCACAAAAGAAAGGAATTTGTTCCTACAGCTGCTCAGGTCTAGAGGTAGCCTGACCCAAAACAGTCCATGAGATCACGGTTTTACTTCTTGCAGAGACACCTGCCTTTCGCTTTGTTTTGTGGAAAACAGAGATTCATGCAATCACAGCAAGTGGTGGATCCTGGGAGGTGTTTTACATCAGCACAGTCTACCCCCGAATGAAGCTGAGTTTGGCATCAGAATAACAGATGTGGTGTCAGGCACACTGCAGCCATAATTAATCAGTTGCAATTACTGTTCCAAGACATTCATGTCTCGTTTGGCCATCAGCACCAAAAGCATGAAAGGACTCCCTTAGCACACAGTCAGCATTATTTTAGTGTTATGGATGAAATAAAGCATAATAAAGCCAGGGAGTATTTGCAGGGAAGAGCCTGAGACTTGGGGAGGATTATAGTTTTGTTCCCAGCTTTACCACAGACCTCATCTGTGACTTGGAGTGAATCGCTTCATTTTTACCCTGTACAATGGGGATTCTCCCTTCTCTTTGTTACTCTTATCAGTTTAGGGAAGCGTCTCTGACAATGTGCAGGCATCTAGCAGCTAGCACACAGGCGCCTTAAACCAGTTAAAGGCTTTGAGATGCTTCTGTAATTGTAAGAAAAAAATCTGCTTTGATAGATGAATTATATTGTTCTGTCTCATAAACACATTTGCTTGTGTAACATTAAGCAAGATGTTTTTTTCTTAGATATTTTATGCAGAAAAATATCATGTTAGCATACTGGGAACTAGAAAGGTCTACTGGGTGGGCACCCACATTTGTGAACCAAGTAGAGATGGACTGAGAACATTCTTCTGAAGAACTTCAGTTCCTCTCTTTCAGTTACTCATCTACCACAGTCAGCCATGGGGATCGGACGTTGGGGCAGCGTGGGAAAACCTGAGGCAACCGAGCCTCTCTTTAGAGAACAGTAGATATCACTCAAATATTTTTCCATTGTTAAACTCAAGAAGGCCCTACTGTCTCAGCTGGATGAGAGGGTTGGTCCCATACAAAGGCGGTGTTTACCCGCATGCTCCACAACTGAGTGAGAACTGAAAAAAACCCTTCTGAGTTCTTGCTGATTTTTCCAGCAGCAAACTCCCATAGCCTGTCCTTAATTATCAAGACCAGCTCATCTTCATTGGGTTTTGGAAACAAACTGGTTTGCATTTACTGTGTGCTGTTACAGCCCACCACCACTCCAGCACTGCTGAATGTGCAGGTTCTGACTCAGGAGAACATTTTTATTTGAGCCATGCACAGGGGTTCTCTATGAAATAAAACCCTGTAACTCCAAATAACTCCAAATAACTCTTTGTTAACTTCAAAGCCCTGGCAAGAGCTTTGGAGCTGACAAGATGCACTGCGAGCTGGCAGCTGGGACTACTAGGCTGACAAAGAAGACTCCTGGACACACTTACCGTATAAACAAGAAAGGTCAGCTCATTCTCCCATGGAATATGATACTGATACCATTTACCCGTGGGTAACTATTGGGTTACATGGACTGGCATGACCCAACCTCTGTGTGGGAGACTGAAGAGAGCTGTACACACCAGGCTCTTCTTTTGTAGACCTTGCAAAGCAAAGCCTGATTGATGGTGTGGCTTTCTAGTGACAGTGCACAGAAAATACCTCTGGCCATGCCCTTCATTGAAAAGGTGAACATAGCCCTTCACCCTCCTGAGAGAGCAATCAACGCTTCAGGGCCCTGGCTCAGCTAAACAAGCAGCTGGCAAAAGCCCCAGGAGAGAAGAAAAGCAACTGTGAGCTGCTTCTCCAAGGCTGATGTCTCTCAGGGCCATGTCACAACAGAATGAGGATGACCAAAAAGACTCTGCCTCATCCACAGCCATTCCCATCTCAGCTATCGGCTCCTGAAGGCAGGGATCATGTTTGCTATAAGTTTAAGCAAAGGCAAGCACACTGCTTTCAGGCCCAGCAACATTAACCCTCTGCTGGTGCAACTCACTGGGGAGCTTAGAAAAGAGTGGGACCCCTCGGGAAGTTGAGTCACACAGAGGTGAGGTGAGCCGGCAGACCTGTAACACCACCAGGTCTCCAAATTATGAGAGGGAAAAATGTGTGGTACATATTGCAAAATGTGCCTCCCACAGACAGACACGGAGTCACTGATAAACAATCTTCAAACATTGTTGTTCAAATAACATTTGAATCATTCTCTGACTCAGTGATCAATGAACGACGGGTGACAGAAATAACAACAGTTACTTAAGACAGTAGAAAATGTTAAAGAAAGCAGTCAGCAAGGTGTGGTATTCACAGCTTAGCCTTTGGTGAGCTGGGTCAGAAAATTACCAAAAAGGTCACTGTTCTGGATAAGTCCTCTATGAAGCTATAATAGTGGAGCTTACATTAGAAAATGTTAATCAGCTGCTTTGCAGTCAATGCTAATTCTTAAAATGGGATAGCATTTATACTTTGCTCTGTCCAGTTTCTCCTAATCTTCATGTGCTTCTCTGGCACTTTTCCATTTTCTTGCTCTTGATTAAAGAGCACCATGAATCTCTCTCAAAATAGCAGTGAGAATCAAATTACATCTGCTCCAAAAGCAGGAAAGATAACAAGAAAATGAGGAGAAAACTTACATGTATCATTTAGGGCTTTACTAGAGAAACTTTCTCTTCAATGAGTTAAAAGTGAAAGAAAAAAATTTGCTGTCCCATGGAGAAATCCACACAACTGTTGGTTCAAATCAGTGGCTTCCCAGTTGCGCAATAGGAAAAATCAAAGTTTTTCAGTAAATGACTAAACAGATATGAACGTTGATGCCAGGAATTACCCATTTCTGTAGTTGCCCAAGATGATCAAGGCATGACCATATAGTTCTTTTGTTTTACAGAAGTAGTCTCAGTCACACCGTTTGGCCACATGCAAGCAAGTCTGAAAGATTTTTAATTAAAAAAGTCCAACATAAGCAACCACCCCCCCCAACCAAACCCAGCCAGCATTTAAACACCCCTTCTGTGGACTTAGGTGTATATCTGTGGAGCAAAACAAAAGCTGCCGATCTTTGGAAGCACTGAATAGAACCACTCCCATTTACATTATAAGACATGTTTTGTAGGGATTGGCGCTCGGAAGATCTCGCGATGTACGGAAAGAGAAGGGTTAAAGGAGGCGGGATGACCGACAGGCAGTATATAAGGGCGTGACGCAGTTGAATAAACGCCATTTGCAGCATCCTCATATTGGTGTCAGTGCTCTGTGGCCCAGGGTATGGTGGACCCTGTGCCGAGTCCCACGGGGTGATCAGACGAATGTCTACAATGTTTTGAGGATTAAAAATTACTTGTGTGATTAAAAGGGCTGCAAGACCATGTTTTGCATGGTTTGGCCAAAGTAGCACCAGAAGTCAGTGGCAAAGTAGGAATTTAACCTCTGAGCACTTGTCCAGCACTCTAATATCCTGAGACAACCTTACCTCCCTGCCCAATGAAGCCAGAGCAAAGTCCAGAAGATACATGAGGGAATCGTGACCATACAGGTTAGACCAGACGTGCCACGAGCCACTGCTGACATGTGGTCCATGGCAATTTGCAGGAGGACACCATGCACACACCTCGAGTCCTTCCCAAACGGGGGCATCTGGGACTATCTCCAGGCTCCTGCAGAGAGCACAAGGCTCCCAAACAAGGCCTTCACCCAGGTGGTCCAGGGAAATAACTAACTCCATTTTACAGTGAAAGATTTTTATTTATGCTGGTGCTATTGTGAACTGATAGAGAGGCTTATCTCTCCTCACAATGCCAGCCTGAAGAAAAATGACAGAGCGCCTGTGACAAGGTGCCAACCTTTCCAAAAAGGCAGTGTGCTACCTTTGCTTTTGACAGGGATAGTGAAGGGCTTTAAAAACCACACAGCTTGCAAAGAATTGGCAAGGAAGGTGGTTTCAGGTGTGAAGCCCCTTGCTGGGGCGCAGGAGATATGGTGCTCTCCCAGCTGCAGCAGCAGCCCCCAGGCTGGGCAATCACTCCATCTCTCCGTGCGAAGGCTTGGCTGAGGTGAGAGGAGTGGGAGGTGAGCTCATTTCCCCCTCTCTCGGTTTCCCCCCACCCACTCCACAAGAGGTGAGGTGAGGATAAGCTGATGAACGCACGCGGGCTGCTTCGATCCTGCAGCGATAAGCACGAGAAGGGCCCCGCAGACACAAGAGAAGGAGGATGCCAGCAGCAGCTGCCAGACCTGAGCACGCATCCAGACCTGAGCGAACTGCCAGACCTGAGCAAGAGCTCACCATGGCTTTTAAAGGACCTGTTCTCTTGGGCCTGATTTGTTTATTCTCGTTCCCTCCCAATCCAATATGTTATCTTTACATCGCAAGGTTTATTTCTGAACGTGTCAACAGACTTCTGAAAAGGTCAGACACATGAGGGCATGCACCCGTGATGGTGCACAGGAAGGCACAGACACAGCTGCATTCCTGGAAATCATGATTTGAAGGGTTTTCACAGGAAAGTCTGACACAGCAGCTGGGTTGGTAGACACACGTAGGCGAGCCACCATCTTCCCGCTTTTGTTATCACTCCCATTTCATTTCTGTGCTTTGCATGAAAATCTGAAGGTTGCTTCTAAGTATAGGTTTTGCTGGCTTTGTTTGAAAGCTTGCCATAGCTCTCAGACGTGATAACACCAGCAGGGTGCTAGCTGAACTATATTTATCAATGTATTTCATGAAGGAGAAACTTAAGTAGTTTTGAGAAGTTGAGGTATTTTCTTTTCTTTTCTTCCTTTCTTTTCCTTGCAGCAGACAGCTTAGTTCTGTTATTTACCAGACGTCACCCTGACGAGTAAGACATTATTAAAAGAGGAGACCCAGGGTGTGTTTACAGGCTACAATGCTTTGGATAAACAGCTCGTGTTTAAACGAGACTTGAGAAACGCAGTTATTCAGTTTTTCTCTCCCTTTTTTTTGATTTTAAAATAAATAGAAAAGAAACTCCATTGGTTCCTCTCATCCTTCAGCCTGAGCCCTGGCCTGCAGCTCCCAGGGTATCTAGCGACTGTGACACCCCAGCACAGCCAACGGATGGCTGGGGATTGCTGTCTGCTCCCACCAGGAGCAGTGACAGTGCCCAACCAAATGCCTTTAAACTAGGGACTGCATGTAGAGCTGTTTAAAATAGCGAGCCAGTGAAAACAGCCTTGAAAACAATAAAACAAGTGGTACGCTTTTCCAGATGGCAAACGTACCCCAGGTAGGTCATAGGTCCTGTTAGACACCTGGAGATGGCCTGGAGCCACACGTCCACTCCTTGCCTTCCAAGCCCCTGCGGGGCAGGGGATGTCTCTTTCCAAAGCCGTGTAATCGCTTGGTCCCCAGGTTCCCAGCCTGACTAAGAAAGGCAGTGTGGAGGATGACAGAGGGATCCCCAATGCCACCATTTCCCCCATTAACACGCAGTTCTGCCCCACTCCAGGCATCCGGGGGAGCAGCAGTGGGAAAGGCTGGAGCAGCATTGGTGGAGCTCTGCTCCAGGTCTTCAGGCACAGAAGCATGTACCCCCCACCCCCACCCCCAAAAAAAGACAAAACGAAAAAACAACCAGGACAAAGTTAACAGCACAGGTCTCCACTACCACACCTCGACTTGGCAGCCATGTCCCACTGAGAGGGCAGGGCTGGAAACGACAGGGAGAGGTGACAGATAAGAGAGTGCTGAAACACAGGCATTCAACTTGTCTGGTACGTCAGCACTTCAGTGCTACAGCACTGATGAAATGTCTGCAGACGGGCTGGTGAGAGGAGCTGTGTTTGGCACTGTGCACTGCGGTGCTGGTTCCTCACCCACAGCTCCAAAGCCTCCCAGCAGGGCATGACCGAGAGCGGCCACGCTTGCTGCCCAGAGAGCGTGGGGCACCCCCCGGGCCCGCCACCAAGCTCCCCCACGAGCTGCTCTGCTTCGAGCAACCGCTCTCGGCATTGCCCTTTCCTTGCCAGGTATTTTGATGCATGTTTAACATTAGATCCAGCAAACGTCCAAGGAAATAAATCCCAGTGACCTGAAGGCAACAAATTACAAGCCTAAGCATTTGTTTCATCAGCTTTGGAATTTCTCTGCTCCAAATAATAACAAAATTGACCCCATCCACTGAAAGGAACAATGTAGAACTGCTAGAAAGTTAGGAAATTTTTTCACAACAATATTCTGATTCGCTGTGTAGGAAAAGATCCCTCGAAAGTACAAATATTTGATAAATCACAGCCTAACCACCAAACCATCTGTGGAAAATTTTAAAGACATACCCATAAAAACATACATGGTTATTCAGAAACATATCATTCACAATTTCAAACCATTTACAAGCTGTACATAGAGTGATTAACTTGGTGGGAGGGAAGGGTCTGGATGAAACCCAGCACTGTGTGGGCAGGAAATGTACCACGGCTCTTCATCTAGATGTTAGTGCATTAACCCGTATTTTTTTCTAATTCCCATTTCTCTTTCACGAGGACAGGCCGTGCTGGCCCACCTGGCTACCCCTGCCATCCCAGACACACCAACAGCGCTGAACACCGCCTGGAAAAAAGCATGTGCTGGGACAGAAGATGCTTCATAAATGCCAGACGCTTGGGCTGATGCTCACTGAGTTGCTGCTCTATGTGAGGATGGAGGAGAGGACCCATGTTGACACACAGCAAGAGTGTAAACTGTTCCCAAATCGGTCAGTCACATTATGTTCCTCTAAATCATTCCTTAAATATCTTAAACCTGATGAATCTCCACTTTAAATCAAAGTCAACCAACTCACTGCAAATACAAAAATGTATCTACATGCTTTTCTTTATATACAGCTAAAAATGTTGTTGACTTTAATGCAACTATTCAACTTTCATAAAATCATTGGGTGGGCCACAGATTTATACTGTTGAATGCTGTTTAACAGTCATTATGTTCCACCTCCCAAATTATCACCTCTAAAAATGGGAGAAAATGATTTCTGTATACTTTTATCCCTCTAGAGCATAGACATTTGTTAAATACATGTTGCCTTTGTACTGTCAATGACAGCTCATCCCCTTTTAAAGTAAACCCTATCCCCCAGCCCCCAGTTTCTATGTATAGCATACACCCTCAGATGTTTAAAGAGTGAGATTCAATGTTTGCCATCATTTCAGACTTATCTTTGGCAAACAAGGAATTGACTCCAGTATAATCCCCCAAAGGAACATATCTGTCCTTCCAAAATCCACATTCAGCCTGGCTGCCGTTGTACTAAGAAATTCAGGTCCAAATCACATGGTAGCGATCTTAAAAATTGCAATTTAACCTTGAGTTCACTCTCAGTTTATCTTTTAGAGGATCCTCTAGACTTAGTACCAAAAGAGGTTTTATACCAAAAAGAAAACAGAAGTAACCATAGGGAAAATTGCTCTTCTCCACAACTAGAAAATCTGTAAATTGCAGCATTGTAAGAGCTGGGCGGATGAGAGGGTCAATGAATATGTATGTATATAAACCTACCTATATCTGTCTCAGTATAAAATGCCTCTCTACTGCTCCTCAGTTGCATGCCTACACAGAAGTCATTTTACCTTTTTGTGCCTCTCTTTGACCATGGAAAATGGGGAAAAGAAAGCTTTCTTACAACTGAACAGCTATCCTTTGGGATTAATTCAGCAACACATTTGAGACTGTTTAAAAGACAGTGTAAATGAAGAGAGCTCCTGCTCAAAAGAGCTCACTACATCCATACCCCCAGAGAGAGTGGATAGGTGGGAAAAACAAAAGGGGCACGGGAGGGATGGATGAAACCACAATGAAACGACAAAGCTGCAGTAACTGTTACAATGCATCGTTATAATTAAACGATGAACTGATTTTAGCCTCAGAGAGTGTCAATAAGCTCCACCCAGTTGAATGGATACAGTTGTTTCCACAGCAACAAATTAGTTTCAATAAAAAGTTAAAAAAACAAACCTAATAAAGCCAGGCAAAGATGTGACACGTACAAAATATGAGATGGGGCTATAAAAGTTTTATCACTGCTTGTTTGGCATAATCTGAATAATTCACCAGTGCTTCTGCCACTCATGTATTGTGGTCATAGCTGTAAAATTTTACAGTCTCCTTACAGCTTGGCAAATTCTCTATTGATTTGTCTCTTGCAAATACATCAAGGGGAAAACGTGAAAGTGCTAAGTCTCAGAGGCTCTGCCTCTCCCTTCACAACCTGTTGCCACATGGAAGAACAACGTTAAATTAAACACGATTGTGGTTTGTGCCTCCTTTTGCTAGTCACTTTATACTGGATTGGTGTCTACACTTGTTGGTCTTAGCCAAAACAGAACAAATGGTCACCAGTGAAGACCTCATCTGCATATTTGGTGATGCTAAGATGCTGTCACCTGTGAAGTTTGCTGCAAGCATCAGAGGAACAGAGGCAGGAAGGTCCAGGACATCTGTTTCTGCGCTTCCAGCACTATGAATCAGAAGATTTGCCACAGAGTATTGGCGATTCAGCTTGTTACGCATCATCAGTGATTCAGATCACAATAACCTCCTGGTGGGAACAAGAGGACTGCAATGGCATACAAAGTGTGCCCTATACCATCAGGTAAGGCCCTCCACAAGGTGTGCAAAAACTAATCACTCTGGCAGTGGCTCTTCTTCAGCAAGAATTGTTTTGCTCACTTTTAAACACAATAACTTCAGGGGAAATTTTGAGCTTAGATTTGTTAGACTGCTCTGAAAGCTGCCTTCAATCTTTTTGTCTCAGCAGACACGTGCTCACGATACTTGTGATAAATCCACTGACTCTTGGGTCTATGAAAGGTGAAGACTCAGAATTTAATCCCAAGATTTTATTTATCCATGTAAGGACCATGTGCGTGCTTCTGTGTGCTTCCAGCAGGAGTTTTACCAGGCGCTTCTAATGAAAGGATCGTGTTTGCTTCCCAGCACCTGTTTCAGAAGGGGAGGGCAAAGCACAGCTCTCAGAATAGCAGAGTAATAGGACTTCCACCACTGCAGCCCAACCCAATGTCACCGTTATCCTCAGCAGTCCCACAGGGTAGAACTTAAAGCCACGATGATTCCCTAAGTTCAAAAAGTGTCTAGATCCAGCACTCTAACTTCAGAGCATGTTATAATGGAGCCAGTAAGGTACTGAAGACTCATTGGCCCTAGCGAAGGCAGTGTGATGGAATTTGAGCATATTCAGCGCTTGGTAGGATCAATCCTCAGTGCATCGGTGTCGCAGGCAATAAAAATTATAAAGTCTACAAGAGCAAATGGCTCAGTGCCTAGAAGCGGTCTGGAGAAGTGGAACATAACTGGTTACGCTGTTAAAATATTCCCTGTTATGCTTGCAGCCTCTGCAACTAGCTCTCTCAAACATGATCTCTGAGTCAGAACAGACCCAGGAACACCCCCAAAGGGCAGTTTGTCCACAGTCTCCCTGTCCTGGGTGTTAAAACCATCTACAACATGGGCATGGGCTTTTCCCTGGTAGTCCCCTCAGCAGCCAGTGCTGTTCCTGGATGTGGTCAGCTTACAACTGTGCTGCAAGGCCTTTGAGTCTTCCCAAGATCTTCCAGAGTCATCTACTGGCAAAGCTGACACCTTGCTTCTGAGTTCATGCAGACAAGCGCTCCATATGACCTAAATTTGGACTCTAAATACAACTACAGTCAGAAAAATAATGGATAATTTGGGAAAACTGGAAAAAACCCCTGAAAACTGAAATAAAAAACCCAACCTGAAAACTCAGTCAGGTCTTTCTTTCTGTTGAAGATAGGAGGGGACAATGTTCACATTATAAAAATGACCCTGGTCTCTTCTGATACTGTTCTGTGATCATGCACATGGGAAATGATAGTTGTATGTCCCAGTTTTCTTAGACAGAAAAACCACTACGGGCTTCAGGAAGGAACTGTAATTTTTTTAATGACATGATTTAATAGATAAATGTTTCTTGAGAACCTCATTAAAAAAAAATAGAAACAGCAGCAGGTCAAAGAAGCCATCTGCAAAATAAATATAACAGGTCAGATCTTTCAAATGCCATAAAATAGATGCAACTTCCGTAATTTCAGAAGACCGACCCTGCATTTGCAAGAGCCCCAGGGCAGACTCCTGCCCACCTCTCATGTGAGCCATACAACCTCCCTGCTGATTTCCCTATGACTGCAAAATACCAAGCCAGGTGGAATCTGGGCCTTCTATATTTGCCTAGAAGGGAGAGTAGTCCTTGTAAACTTGTCTAGTGAGAGGCAGCTGCTGGGTTGTGATCATCTAACCATCACCCAGAGATAAATCTGTTACTCTCTGAAGCATCAGACAAACTCTTCCTGCTTGTTAGGAGGATAAAAGGAGCTTCCCTTTCACCGGGTGAGGCTATCACCCAACACAATTTGTGTTGTGTCAGTCCTCGTGTTAGGTCTGGCCATCGCTAGGTCCCCTTTACCACCTCTTCTTAGTGCTTGTTTTGTTCACTAAAGTCAGTGAGGGGTTCCCCATTCAGCCAAGGTGACGTCCTGCCACACCAACTCATCTTCTTGCACATAAGGGATAGACCGTGCATCCCTGGGCAGCCCAAAATAGGCTGCAGTACTGGTGGTTTTGCTGGGAATACTTCTCCACTGGTTAAAAGCCTGCACTGTGTCTGTGTTAAGGAGCAGTCCCTGGTCGTGTTTGCTTTCACAGAGGAAGAAAGGCTTTCCCTCCAGGCAGGGAGATTTCAAGTTTCTCTGTGAACAATTGACCCCTAAAAACCACACCAATGTAGCAGTCACACGCACAGAACACAGCCCCTACTTTGAGATCCCCTCCATCCCTAAGTGGGGAAAAATTTCTGCTTCTTTCCTGGCCAGAGGACTAGTGAAATCTGGCCTTAATTCACTTACAGGAGAGGAAACACAGTTGTATTCTGCTGAGCAGCAGAGACACCTGTGAGTTGGCAGTGGGGTCCTTCGCCCCAGCTCAGCTGACGGATCACAGCATTTGCAGCAGGCAAAAATGAAAATAGCTAGAGCTAAATCCTCCCTGATCCTATTCATTGTGCTTCTAAAAATGCTTACAAATTATGTCAAAAACCAGATGCCCAAGGTCAAATAAGTGGCCTTGGCTTGTTGCTGTACACAAGGCTTTGACATAAACCCCATGTAAGAGACCGAATGGGCAGAGCTGTGCCCTGCGAGTGGGCTTCTGCAGCGCTGGCGCAGTGAGTCAGCCAGCAGCAGTGGCCTGCAGCACTGCTCTGCTGCGATGTTTGAATCTCAGCTCTGTTGGCTGGAGTCAGGGCTTCAGCTATGGATGCAGCAGACCTCAAAAACACCGGACAGCACAGACAGGCTCTTTCCTCTGCAAGGAAGAAAGAGCTGACCTGCAAGGAAGGGAACAGCTATCAGCTGGTTTTATCTTGACCTGGCCTGATCTTGTCAGAGCCATGAGGATAATTTCAAAAGAAATACGTATCAGCAAACTCAGAAGATGGAAGATGTATAGTCAAGGACTGCAGGAGGACTGGGAGGGGTGATTTTTCTTTAGTCCCTCTGGTTATGATCTATGAGGGTATTCTCCTAAGTGTTTGAAGAAGTATATGTTACATGTATTTATTTCCATATGGATGAATGATTAACACGGAGCGTCGCAACTGCCTTAAGCTGTAAACAGAGCTCTAGCACAAACAGTGGAAAATATAGTGGTCATCATTAAAAAGTGAACATTTGCCAGAAAAATTACCACACTGTGGTATATGAAAAGACCACAGTTACTTCCTGCTCTGAGTATAAATGGAAAATGTGGTGTCTCAGATACCAATAGGCTGGTAACTGTTAGCAAATGTTGACTTTTCTATGGTATCCCAAACTGAATCTAAGCCTTTTTTGAGGTCCAGCCATTGCTGTTTTCCAACCCACAACAGACTGCATTTCACTGATGCATGAAACGATCCTTCTGCCATGTATAATAAGTTGTGCAACCCTTTGATATAGCACAGAGCAAGTCACTGTGTGTGTACACCACTGCCCTCCGATGAGTGTAATCAGAACTGCGCTGAATATCACTCGATCCCCTACCACCCCGCATTCAGGGAAACTCCCCCGTTGCAAGATGCTACGCTCTTGAGGCCAGCAGAGTTGTGCTCTTTCCCATCTGTGCCATCAGCTTCCAAGCAGCCGCTACGTGAGACAACTAGAGCTGCTTGGAAAAATTGGGCTGGAAAGCTTTTTGATGAAAAACGGAAATTGTTTCCCAATGAAATCTTTGCAACAAAATGTTCTATTTCCTCGTTAACTATAGAAGTGGTTGGAAATTTCCATTTAAAAAATATTTCCAATGGAAACCAGATTTTCCTCCTTCCTTTCCACCCCGCCCCACCTCCCCCTTCCAAGTAAAAATGATGTGTGTGAAGAACAAACATAATTTTTCAGTAAAGTCTTCTGAAGATGATAAAACTTTTCAGTGGCTGTAGATTAGATGCAATCCTTAAGATAGCACCCTACATTCTGGGGTTTGGTTGTTTCAGTTCTTTCCAGTTCCATTAGAAGATACTGTTGTTTGATTCATTGAGAAAGACAGAAAACAACACGTTACTTCCCAGTCATGGCCCTCGATGTCCATTCCCAGTTCTGGTTACCTGCAAGTTTCTTTCAAGTTTTGCACGCAATGCACTGCATCAGTTTTGTATCTCTGGTCCCATGTGCATTTTTCTTTATTATTTGTATTACTGTTAATTTGTTCTTAAATGTACTGATTTTTTACCAGTTAAACTGGAACCCTCAACATTATTTCAGATGAAGATCTCCAAAACCACCCCACTAGCTTAACACTCGTTCAAAACGCAGGCTGTTAAAAATATAAACAGATTTGGATTTATGCAGTCTTATTTCTCTTTCCCAAATGCGTTTTACGCCTAGCCTTTCCAACAAGCAAAAGGGCCAAACACTATGACATGTCTCTTTCTCTAAACACCCTAGTGAGCTATGTTAAAATTAATCACTTTTTAAGAGGTACACACACACTCTTGAGGATAGGCTTGTAACTGGATTTTTTTGGTACATAAGAAGTCATCACAATGGCAAATGCAGAACTGAGTCCATGCTCTTGTGAGGAGGGGGAAGAGGGAGACACAATTTTATACTTACTCAGAGGATATGAGAGGTGCCAAGAGCAACATAATAGGAATACAACCTATTATACTACATATGGTCTCACTTATCTGTTATTCATATAAGAATTCCACATCTTTCCCAAAGAGCAAATAAGAGATGAGTATGTATAATACTTGAGGAACTGAAGATTTCACTCGAAGCAAGCCAGTGTTGAATATGGAAATAAGACCTGACACAACCTTCTAACAATAGTTAAAGCAGAATCTAAATTTAAAACTTTCCTAAAGCTCTTCTTTTATTGTTTCTGCTTCTATCAGCCTCTTCATGCAGAGAATATAATAGACAATTACATCCTCTCTGAAGAATTTTTGACCAATGTGGGTAATATCACAGAATAGAGTCCTGCCTAGAAAACAACTGCGTGATTTAAGCATCTTCTTGAAAAACTGTCTGTTACCTTCCAGATTAGCACACTCATGTTCAGTTGTGCAGGATCAAAAAACTCTACTATTCATTATATAAATTTGCCAAAATTACCTTTGAAGGGAAAACCGTCTCAAAGAGAGACAGCAAAATCCTGATCCTGCTCTGTTGCTGTACCTAATTCCCAGTCCTTCAGATTCCGACCTGCAATGAATTTATTATGACTTGACACAGTACTGCCCACCAGCCAGCTCATGCAAACTGTCCATGTGCGGTCTCTAACTTGGAAGAAATAAAAAGCAACATGAGTAAAACCCTGGCAAGTTTGCACATAGGGCAACTTAAACCTAATCTCAGTTCCTGTTTCCTTTCCACAGGCTTGTAGCTGTGTTCAATTGAACCAGTCACAAAAACTAAATTTCAAATGTCCTTCAGGAATGGACTTGTTGAGAACCTTCTCCCATTCCCCCATGAAGTTCTGGACATGTATCTCCACAAACAGTTCCACCGAGCTCAAAAGCACTGATTTAAGAGCAAGTTGCAATTCAGGATGAATGAGGGTGGTGGCTTTCAGCTCTGTACGATCTTGGAAAGGTCATTCCTCCCTTTGAGCCATGGAAGTACAAAGCATTACTTTTGTCTTATTTGACTAACTTGCTTTCTCATTGCTCTTTAAATACAGGAGACAGATTGTTTAGTTTCTGCGCTCACTTAGCACTATCACTTTGTGCAACAGTACTTAAATACTTAAAGAAGTTAATACTTAAATTTAATGAAAATGTATCTGTTCGCGTCTGTGATTTTTCCACATATTTAAGACTTCTTTTGGTTGTGTTTTATTTCTTTTAAGTAATACATGAGAAAGTAAAAATTTCATTCATTTACAAAATAACTGGAAGTAATGGGTGTTTGCAGCCTGCTACTGAAGAAATCCATTTCTGAGTGTCCTGCTGTGACCCATTCCCTTTTAATAGAAGAAGTTGCTTTTGGATGGGTGCCTAATGCAAACATATTCCTGCACTGAATAAACAAATGAGTAGATAGTTGCTTCCAGATCTTCAATTCTTTTGATACTTTCAGTTATAATCCTCAAGGAATAAAGGGAGCGGAACATGGTCCAAGAAATACATGCTGCTCTGATCTTCAGAGCTCCAGTTAATAGAAGCTTATTTGCAACCCCAGCTCTGGTTGTGTTTGTTTCCTTGGCATTCATATCTGCTGTAATACTCATTGATCAACACAATATAGCAATGGAAACTGTCCTTAATTTCACTCTCACTTCTTTTTTTTTTCATATTAAAAAAAATCCCAAGAGGACAAATCAAGCAATTAATGTATTTAAAAATATACACACTTGCCTAAGTTTATTTAATAAGATTTTTTTTGTGCAATGTATGCAATGGAGTTAACCAGCCCCTGTCTAGACTGCGGAGCAGGTACAGCCTGCAGGCCACATCCCAGCTGAGGTGGAGTGCACCACTCTGCCCAGCCTGGGCTTTCTTCTGAAGAAACTATGCCCCAGCACACAGGAAGGACCAAAGCCTCTGTGACATTTAGAGTCCAGGCAGATTGACTGTCTCAAGAAGTTTGGATAATTAGAACAAAGGCAGAATAATGGGATTGTATTTTGGCTTCACTGAAATCAACTGTCAAACTTTCACAGCTTCAGAGGGGCTACGATTTCACCTCTGAACTGCTGGGAGGTGGTGTGGCACAGGATTTTGAGTAACACCCGGCTCCAGGGTTGCAGGCGCTGTTTCCAGCTCTTCCCAGGGACTAGTTTTGTTACCCTTGGCAAATGTCTTAATGCCTCCACTTCTTCATTTGTAATTGGGATGGCAGCAATTAGCTTTTTTATCTACCAAGGGGTTTGGCTGATGATTTTCTGGACTTGGCAGGGGCTGATAATGTTGAAACACTACAGAACGGCTGCATCTTACCAAAAACCTGCAAGATTTCTGATGATATTCCTAGACCAAAAAGTGGCAGTTCTCAATGTTGTAAGTGAAGTTCGTAATCTTTTCAAGATCCCTTCATCATTTTGAAAAAATCCATTCAGCAAAACTGCTGTTAAAGCCTCTCCTGTCGCCAACAGGATTCCTTATAGGAAATAAGGTGGCCATAAAATGCCATTGACTTCCTCAGCATTGCATTTGGGTGCTACATAGTCTCATCTAACAGACAGCTAAGGACAATTAGCAGGCAAGTTCACTGCTGGCAAAGGGAAGGGAATTGGGTCAGTCTTTTCAAGGTGATGTGGAGAACAAAATCTGCCAGATCTGGGTGACCACAGGTCTCAGACTGCCTGACACTCATGGAAGAGCACCACGGATGCCCTTTTTCACCTCAGTCTTTCCATCTGCCACATAAGCCATTTTATATGGAATTGTGTTTGCTGTGGAACTGTGTTTCTTGTGGGGAAAAGCTGTTAAAACACTTTTTAAAATATCTTGCCTCTGTTCAGTAACCAGATGTTTCCCATGGAAGCAAAACCACATCTGCTAACACACAACTAACGTCAGGGAGCTAGATAGCTCTGAACTACAGAAATGGTTGTACAATTACTCCCTCCCCATGTGTTGTTTAAGTTCATTTGTTTGGCCCTTTTTTCCCTAGCCAGAATAGACATAATTAATAGGACTGCTGGGCACCAGCCTGGAAGAAGAGATCACAGCTTGAACTTGGCTGGCTTGTTTCTACACAGCTTGGTCTTTCATGATGAAAGATGTGCAAACAAGAAGAGTCATTTCTAGTGCAATGTCCAGAAAACTGGTGGGGCTTGACAATATGGCATCTCAGAACATCCCAGTCCATCTGTTGTCCTGTGTGCAAATCAATTAAGGTTAACAGATGCTAAAAAACTTCAGTACGATATGCCAGAACCCATGGAGGCTTTGATTATGCCCCCAACACGGACCTTATCATGATCTTATTAAAGCCAGATAGAAACTTTGGTTGGTTTCATTGTTAGCAACAAAAGTCCTCATTGATTTTGCTATAATGCCCCACAATGATAAAAGAAGAATATAATTTGAGTTGTGAATGACGAAAGGCAGCCCCTTTGCTACAGTTGCTTATTAGAATAAAAGGCCAAGCCACCTGACTCAGTAAAACAGGTCTTCTTTTAGACAGCAAGTGAAGTGAGAGGTGCCTAGCTACAAAGTCCTGGTTGGAAATTAAGCTGTATACACTTAGCTGTATGAACCTGCATTTGGAAGGTTGGTGAGAATTGGCCTGAACATAGCTCACGCTCACCACATGCAATAATTCAGTATCACACATATGTGCCAACAGGTAAAACAAACAACTGTCGAGCCATGTCTTCTCTGAAGTCTGGAAGATAATTATTTTGTCTACAGCAACCTCCTCAGTGCCTCCATTTCCCTGTCTTGGAAATGACAGCAAAACACGGCCTCGATTATCTAGAGATATTTGAGGTACCTGGCTTAAGTAACTGGGGATCTTTAGCCTCTGCTCTAACATGGATCCAAACGTGCCTTTACATGTATATCACCCTGTTACTCTTCAGCCCTCTTCTCTTCTTGCCTGGAAGACTCTGGGCAGTTTCCCCAATATCTCTGGCTTTCATTCTGAATGGAGTTCAAATGGGTCCAACCCAGAGGCTTCAAGTAATTAAGATCTGGGGTATTTTCATTTTTTAAAGACACAGGAGCTGAAGTTCAGCAAGATTCAATCAAACATCTGCCCTTGTTGACGCATTTTCCACAGAGCTGGAAGCGGGGTTGGTTCATATCAGGGGACAGGAAAATATCCTATCATATTCAGAAAGGAATTATTCTCACTAGAGAATCAGGTTTTACCCAGACAGGCCAGGTTTCAGGTTTAAGTAAGTTCCCCTGTAAACCGTTCTTGCCAAGATGCTGTGAAGTTCTGAACAGCCCCCCCTCATTTCACGGCCTCCTCCAGAGCATGGCCCCAAACATGGCAGAAGCACAGCTCCCCAGAGAGGCGATCGGGCTAGCGCTGGCTAGATTTGGGTCCGGACAGATCTAACAAGTCTAAACACACTACAGCAGCATAATTTACTTGCCATGAGTATGTTCACAAGGAGGCACAGTAAAGCCTCCCGAAGAGAAATCAGGCTGCCTTCATATACCCCAGCAATCATTTGTGGTCTATGTATGAGCCTCCATCCCAAGATCATTTGCCACAGACATTGATTTCTGACAACATTCTTTGAGCCCCTGAACGAAGACCATGATAATCTGGTGTTCACTAACGAAAAAGGGTCTCAAATCTATGCCTCCTCCAATATTTGCAGCCAGGGGTGAAAAAACACAGCAGGCATTAAGACGGGGCACTATTGTTGCACAGGCCCTGTGATGCCAGGATATTTCCTACCCTAAATAAAAACCGTGATGGCAGTTGCTTAGTGAATGAACAGTGGCAAGAATGAGCAAATGTTGGACAATTCTTTGAACGGAAACAGCTTCTTGCTCTGCAGAGATTTCAGTAGCTTTGGAAATAACTACTCTTGTATGAATGGAATCTCAATCTCCCTGTGTATCTTGTTACTCTCCTTCAAGATGTTTTCATGCAACAGAGGTATGGCAGCTCCCACAGACGTGTGACTTGGAAATGAGGAAGGAACTACCACATTTTTACAGCAAATTTTAGATGTTTCCAAAAGCAACTAGAACATTCAGAATTAAGAACAAGGCAAAACATGACACCAAAGTAGAGCTGCTTCTGTTCTGCTGTCCCTAATTCACTGGATTCTTCATTGGCATGTAATCTTGTCTGCAGCCCAAGGGTTGTTCTTTAACTCCCAGGATTGATGCCATTTTCCATTCTGCCAGCCAAATGAGCACTGTGTGAACTCTGTCTCAGCAAGTGAACTCAATAAGTCCTTTTATTCTTCTCTAACCCTGCTAAAATGGTTGTTAAAGCTACCCACCATTTGTTCCCTGTGAGTACTTCACGCTTTGGTTTCTCATGACTCCTGCAGCTTTCCCTTCTTTCTTCCCCGTGAAGCCAAAGCAAGAGACTTCCCTTCTGCAACCCCACTATTTGTTTCCTACTGAAGATCTTTCCCTTTTGATCACTTATGTTATTCACATCCACAGAGCCTGCTCTAGAGCAACAGATTTGGGGGCAGTGTATTCCCTCCCCCTCCACTGCAGAGATCAGTGCCTGCCTAATTGAAGGGGATGATGTCATGCTGGCTGCTCTTTTTAAGGCAAATAAAAATACATCCTGTCTCTTTGGATGCTGTTTTTGAAGCCTGAAGCCTAGCCGGAATGAAGAAATGAGTTAAAATCCAACAATGTGCTCATACTGTACCCAAATCTACTGATAATTTCTTTTTTAAAAATTACACAAACCTAGCGACCTGACCTACGAGCTACACTTAGGACCCCATGGAAATGAGCTCACTTGCTTGTCAAGCTGTTATAGGTTAGACAAGGCACAAACTCCTACGTTTGCTTAGTGGATTTGCCCTGGCTCACCCTCTCTGTGACCTTCAGCTACTCTGTGCTTTGGCTTAATCATCAGTAAACTGAAGACAGTATGTACCTGCCTCAGAAGGAGAGGAGCTCATCTGCAAAATTCAGATGAAAGTATTTAAAAAAAAAGTGAAAGCGGTATTAGCAAGTGCGAAGTAACTTATTAGGGCTGAAAAACACAAATAAATGTTCATGAGAAACAGGAGCCAAATCCTCTGTTCATAACTCAGAGGCAATTTCACAACCAAGAGGTAATTTGATTCAGCTGATTTAAGCCTTATTTCTTGTTTAATTCACCTGAGTCTTTTAACTACAAGGCTTTGGATTTTTTTAATTCTCTCTCTTATCATCTGTTCTGTGGAATCAAAGGAAATTTATCTCAGAGTATTAAAAACATACTGTTAAAAGACAAAAGACTGGAAGGAAAATGTATTGTTTCATTTCAGTGAGAGAACAAAGTATAAAGTCGTTTAATCATTTTATAAAATCACAAAATTCAGATCACATTATTCATTCAGAGCAACTGTTGCTGATGTGCTTTTTCTCAGCTGCTCAGAAGTAAGGCTTTATTGGCAAACATTGGCATCTTACTTCATTTAATGGAATACCTTGCTTTCCATGTTCGAGCAGGACAAGTGAAAGCAAGGGTGCACCAATGCACCGTGCAGCAGTGCTCCCAAGGGTGTGTGCTGGCGCTCACATGAATTTCTTTTCTCAACCCCAATACTACACGTTATGTGATGTGTCTGCTCCAGACTTCACCTCTAGTACAATTTATATCATCAGAGAAAGAAAGACATAAAATACTTGGTGTGAAATCCTCCACTACGTTGTTCTGTTTTACCTCCACTGAAGTTGATGGTGCCTTAGAAAAGAGCCAAGCCCTCAGAGACCGAGACAGAAAACATGGACCATTACTTTAGGATGCCAGAAATCACGGCTATCTGCAGACCCCATTTGAGCTCGACCTTTTTGCCCAAATGGTGGGAAAAAGTTTCATCAATGCTCCCTCAAAGGTGTTGAGCCAGGGAACTGAGGAAATAAATAGAACCACTCTGAAAACACATGACCTAGAATTATTACAAGCTATCGCAGCTAGCACAGATGTGTTACCGATGGCACTGAAATACTCAGAGAAGAAAAAGGTGGAAAGAAGAAAGTGACTCTTCAAACTCAGAATGCAGCAGAGGTTGGAAAACAATCCCCAGATTCCATTAAGTCACCTCCCAAAATCATGTATCCTGAGCAACTTGAAGACTATTTTATACGACACAGCCAACATGGGAATGTACTGCAAGCATCCAGGACTAAAGGTGACTTCATTCACAGAAGGCACCTGATCCCATCCAAGCCCCATGACTCCAGGTAAGTGGTTCAGAGCACAGCATGTTGAAGTGAGGGAGTTCACAGCACACACACACACACAGCTGATTTACTATTGTAGAGATCGAGAAAGAGATAGGGAGATGGAAAAATACCAAGAGCTAGAAGCTGTCCAATATTTACCTTGGAAACAAGTTCAACCCATTAACTGTGAAACTGGACAATATCTGACATCTTCCTCCCTTCAGTTACTAAAGAGAGAGAATGACCAAGAAATTAAATACAGTCAAAGCCTGCTATGGGCTTTGGGGAGTTTACATGTAACTGAGCCCTAACGCTTGCTCGCTGGGGGCATATCATCTCTCAGAGAAGCAAAGCCACTCTTCCTGAAAGTGGTTACAACAAATATGAATGAACTTCTGTCTCCATTTCAGCTCAGTTTTCCAGTGGCATGTATTAAATAATGCAGCCGCTATACACAAATTGGTCCTTCTGTTCTCCAGGTTGTGGGATACCTGCTTTGTAAATAGTGTACATGTGTACAATGTGGGTGGTGCAGGTCTGGTACTTCTCCAATATCATCCTTAAGAGGTTTTCCTCACTATGCCCCTCTTCTTAATGGCCATTGTTCAACTATCATTACCCAGGTACAGAGGAAAGCACTTGAAAAACACACATCAAACCACTAGGAAACTACTACCTTTCTCCATGACCAACACTGGAGACTTTACCATTGCAGTGCAGTCCTGCAGAAGTCTGGTAGTTGGTATGTTTATACTGAGGTAGCTGGGAGAGAAGCACACGAGTACATGCCCAGGACCTTGGCCATTTAGAACAAGAAACTGAAGTTGAGTTGTTTTCAGGTCTTCCCACTTTTCTTAACCCCCCCAAGAGAGGGAGAAAGAGGAGCAGCAGGGGAGAAAGACAAAATTTAACCAGAAACTGGGTATTATCTCGCATTTAAAAATAACAAAACAATGAACTTAACATGTTACTACCATGAAGCTATACTTGAAATAAAGTTTAACTTGCTTCTGAACAAGGAGACAAAAAAGCTGTTGTAGCAATAAAGTCTGCAAAGCATTAACCAGCTGGTCACAGGCAAAGAAAGCCGAGCGCTCTGCGCTCCACAAAGATGTGCCTAACCTTTCCACCTTGGGAGGAACAGGACCAGTCGCATGCCCACGTTAGGGAGCAATGTTCAGCACTGTAGATATGAAACCTGGTGACACCCACCTTTTTGCCTTACAGAGCTGTAAAAGATAGACAGCCCAACCAGTCCATTTAGTTTGTCAGGCAGAAAAACCCCAAGAATCTTCTCTAGACCCAGTCTCTAGACCCAGTGCTGCTCACATCAGATACTAATATAGACAGCCCTGGACACCACGCTTATTGACTCATGTTTCCAGAGCTCCCCTATACTGTTTACTTAGCATTTTCCATTCAATGCTGAGGAAAAACAACTGAACTATGCTTTTTCTGATTTTGCTGCTTTTCTTCATATTTCCTGGAGTGATCAGTACCCCTTAGCTTGCTGCGGTGCAGTTTTCCTGTCATGAAATGGTATTATCCAAGCACAGCAAAGCCTGGGTTTAGGCACGAAGCAATATAATTCTGAGTGAAAATCCAGATTTTAGGCAGATGCGTTGGCCCCAGAGATTCCTTTCATTGTTATTTAATCATTATATTGCAGTAGCAGACAAAATCCCCATGAAACAACCCCAGCTGTACTAGGCACTATACAAAAAAAGAACTTGCCTCCCTCAAGAGTTTGCAATTTAATATAAAAAGCAGGTGTGCCATATAAGCAGCAAGGAAGAAGAGGGTAATTGTGGTGTAGAATCTCTAGCTGGATTCAAATTGATTTTAAAAACACAGGGCATAAATCAATCCACCTCAGAAGTCCCGCTTACTCACATGCGTTGCCCGATGGGGCACTAACAGGCTGCAATTGCGAGGTGGCTGCTAATGTGGGCTCTTCTGTGCCGGAGCAGGCTGACTTACGCTGCAGCTCAAGGCTATCTGCAAACCTGCCGGGAGGGATGGAGGGAGGCAGGGACACGCATCCAGGGAGCTCAACCAGAGTAACCGCAAGTCAGCAGTGAGTCACCTGGGAGTGTGTCAAAGAAAACAGACTAAAATGTAGGATGGGGTGAAAGGAGGGAGAACCCTGAGGGAAGGATCTGCTGGTGACCCATGAAGAAGGTGGGAGACGCCCTGGGTGAGCTGAATATGATCCAGAGTTAGAGAAATAAAGAGGAAACAACAGACAGTCCTAGTGTCATGGAGAAATTAGGCATGATAAGCGTCACCCTCCTTTTGGGGACTGCTCATTAAGATTATCTCTACTGAAGCCCATACAATAACATAAATGTGTAGGAATTGATATAAAAGGAAAGGAAAAAAAAAAACACCTATGGCTTCTTATTTCTACCTTTCACCCTTACAGGCCTCAGACAGGTCTCTGCTCTTTCTCTTGCAACACAAATACAAAATTTGCCTGGAAACTGCTATGAAAAAAATCTCAGTGATACAGTGGTCATGTAAATACACATGTGTCTGAAGTTGAAAATGAAAATCATACACAGCAGTATGAAAAGCACTATGAACAAATACATGTTCTTGCCTAACTCATTTAAGATTAATGTTGCTCCAGGAATAACCTGAATTGTTCACATTGACAAGACTACTTGGTTCAGCACTGCTGTGAATGGCAGGGCTGTGCCTTGCCCTTGTGACAACTTGCTGTGGTCACACGAATGATTTATTGTGTCCTGTGGCACCTCCTACCAGCCAGTGATCAAGACAGGCAGTGAACAGCTCTTATTTCTGCTTATTTGTTTTCATCTCACTTTATTTAAGCTTTGAAACTTTATGATTATATTAAACGCAAATGCCAACAATAGGAAATATAGAAAATAACACCAGGAAATGGAAATGTGTGTGACTGCAGCATGTTGAACAAAGATTTCTACAGTTTCTGATCCAAACTAAATATTTCAACATTCCTACTAGTTTAGGTTTCCCATTAACTGTAATTGAGTCATTTCAGAGCCTCCTGTGAGAGGGACTCTGGTGTTCTGGATGCCCCAAGAGCATCACCAACAACAGCGAAGGTGAACACAGACAAATGGCAGGCAGACTCAAATGAAAATTTCATTTCACAGCCTCCTGGTGGAGAATCAAAACATCTGCTTCTCCTCAGATTGCTGGGATTTTGCAGAAGTTATCACTTCCACAAGAACTGACCGAGAATTTTCTACCTTTTTCTGGTTTTCGTTGCAAAGTTTATTGTTCATATAAACTTTCTGCATGAGTGTACAGACCAGCTTTGATGGCTTCTGGTCCAAACTGGATTTTTTTTCAGACTCACTAGAGCAAAGAATAGCTCAAAATCTAGAAAATTCACTTGAATTGCAGAAATATGGTATTCAAGTGCTTGTTTTGTCTAACTTCATTTAGTGACTTCAAGGTGAGCCCTCAGTTCCATGATCTGTAGCATTCTTTGAACAGCATGCTAGAGGATATTCAACAGCTGGTCACTGTAAGATCCTCTGATGAAGACAGGCTCCTGTCCGTAAATAATCCTATTGCAGCAGAGACTTGTGCCACATTTAGGCTGTGGGCCCAGCTCCGTTGATGGGTGATAAAAATTCTTTCTCCCTTTCCCCATTCCATCTGCCTGTCATGCCTTTTCACAGGGACTTCAAATGCATGTTTGGCTGACTGAAAGCAGGTGAGTGAAGAATGGACAGAATATTCAGGAAATTACCCCCTCCAGACAAGGATACTTCCTCACATCATCTTTGTTTCTTTCCTTCAGGTAAATCTGCAGCTTAGGCTATCTGCTCTGTTTGTTGATGGGGAAAGAATGTTCAGGAGAGTACCTGTGTATTGCTCATTTTCATGCTGAGCATAAATGCTTTACCTGGTAAACCCAATAACTTATTTAATATGAAACAATACAGCTGATAAAGAGGATCCAAGGGACATGCTGCAAAAAGAAATGGGGAAATTGCCCAGCTATTGTAGTAAGAATAATGTACAAGATTTAGATTAAAGTGTAATTTATTGTCTGAGTCATGGGGAAGGGGATGCTAAATTAGTTGCCAGGATGAGAAAGCAGCTGCCACCAGTATTGTGTTCTCTATGTGCAAATAAATCAGCCCATGCTGTAAAGCCTCTTTCTGCTCAGGCAGCATTTGGTGGTTGGGTTTTAGGGGGCTGGGTTTTGTCATCCAGTTAGAAATGCTTTCACAAACTGTACTCTCAGTCAGAAGCCACCTTGGATATGGGATTCCACCACCCTCCACAGCACGTGGCTTGTGAAAGAGAAAGTGAGGGCCAGTCTAGAGGCCTGGTGAGAGCCAACTTGTTCTCTTTGTTGGCAGCTTCATTAAAGCAGCTCCATTAAACCCCCAACCTCCCTGGGGTGTTACCCCTCTGCACAGCAAGAAAGAGAACAGGATCGATCAGGTAGTGTTTTACACCCACTTTGTGTTGGTGAAAATCAATACACAGCACTGAATGAGCCTGCTTCACCAGCACTGCTTCTTCCAGAAACATAAAAGCATTTGTAACTTAGTACAGCTGCTTGTGCTTGGCTGCAGCAGCTTTACGCTGCCAAAACAGCAAAAGGCAGCCAGAGGATACTCAAGAATGAGGCTGTAGTGATCTAAGCCATAATGACTTTACACTTCTTATTTAGTTCAGTTCTTATTTAGGTAAAACTTTCACTGGTGTCATATTTAGATCTGGCCTGCTGGCTGCCCTCTGCCAGGTTTCTGCAGGCTTACTGCAACGGAGCCACAGAACTGGGCAGGGGAAGCTCTGCGTGCCCCTGCTCCGTTGGTCCTCACACTGCGCTCACCACTGCTGGACCTGACCGCCTTCCGTCACGTGTAAAGCATGGGCACGTATGTGTCCTACCTCAAGACAAGTGGATGTAGCTGAGGGCTATTTTCACTTGCCCCAATTCAGGTGCATTGGCCTGTCCTGGAGTATCTGAGTCTTCCACACAGATCTAGCAAATACGGCACAGGATCCATGAGAGGTCTTCACCCCTCTGGAGTGAGAGCTAGAGACCAGGTGGTACCCTACAGCTTCTTAAATGACACTGAGTACATAGTGCTAAGTAACCTTGACTGTCTCGCTATAAGTGACAAATTTTCTTCTTGAAAGCCTTTGAGGATTTTTTTGAAAGTACACTTTATTCTGTTTTTTTTGTTATAGAAAGCAAAGGTCAAAAGAATTCATCCTGGCCAAAGAGGAGAAGATGCGTGACAGTTCATGGGGAGTTTGCCCAGAATCACAGCCCCCCTCTTGAAAAAATTTTAGAAGAAAACATTCCCAGTTGAGAACACATCTGAACTGTGACACCAGGGGAGCAGCTCTGAGAACCTCCCTCCTCCCAGCCATCTGGTACTTACCTTAGGCCCAAGCCAGCTACAGGGTTACAACACAATCTTGTTTAATAGCTGATGGAAAGTCAGGTCAGCAAGTGAAATGCAATTGTAGGAGCTGCTGGGTCACTGAGAAGAAGGTCTGCACCATTTTCCATCCGACTGCAATTCCTTGACTTGCTGGTATTGTTCCCACTACCCCACACTAGGCAATACAGCCCCAGTGTGATGAGGTCATGACATGAAGTCAGGTCATCATTTGTCAGAATGATGGAAATCCTCTGCTCATTTGTGGATGGTAAAAAGTCTTATCACAAATGCTGCTACTGAGCACCTGCAAGGAATCAGCACTTAGAGGAGCAAACTGGGGGTCTTTACAAAGGGGGTCAGGAGCTGCATAGCAGCTCTTAAAAACATTTCCTCTGCCCATCAAAGTCCCCTCCACCATGAAAGAAGCTACACAGCAGGGAAAACACACTGGTAAATCACATCCTGAGAATCTCACAGCGTAAACTTTCCTTTGATTTTTGAGTATTAAACTACAACTACACTGTTACCTTTTTTTTTTCTCCTGTCTTTGCAGAAGAAAATATAATACAGAAGGTAAGCAATTACTTTTTCCTAAAAACACAGACCTTAGGAAGAGCTCATTTTAGAGTGATGCTGTTATCTGTTTAAGTTTGCATTTCTTTGTTCCTTCTGTGCTGTTTTATTACCTCCTTCTATCAGCCATATCCAATGGCTTCTTAAATTCTGCCTCCAGCCACAAGGAATGTAAGCAAGTATAGCTGATGTAAAATGACATCCGTGCCTTCATTCACTGAACAGTGATTGTCTGTTGAGTACTTGCGGGGAAATTCTTTCTTTTTTTTTTCCCCAATACAAATCCCAAGGCAGCTGAGGTTACACAACCAGCTTCATACTTAGTTTAAAATATGTCTCAATTTATAAGCCATCTGCAGCACTCATCATTAAATGAGAAGGCCACAAACAGGAAAACTCACAACGACGATAAATAATCAGGACTCAAATGAGCACTCTAGTTTGAGGCAAGAATCTGGGTTGATCAAAATGCTCTCTAAACAGTGCCAGCTCAATGAATGGGACAATCACATCAGAAACCACTTGTCTGGGGCAAAGGGCCCACTTTCCAAAGTCAATGAAACATTATCTGGCTCAGGAAATCCCCAGCCTGCAAATCATTAGAGAGTAGAAGTATCATTAGATGCTTGCCCTTTTCTTCACTCTTCCTTAGGCATCTGCTTTGGCACCATTGCCAGAGAAGAGACACAGAGGTAGGTGGGCTTCTGGCCTGACCCCATGCAACCATTACTGTCGTCTCAGGCACAAAGCAATAGGCCTGAGAGCAGGGTACGGGGTGTGCTATAGAAAGCAAGAGGCAGAGGGCAGTTGAATGGATGTCCTCACCTTCCCTCACAGAATTCTTTGTATCAAAATTACCGTTAATTACTTCATTTATTTACATCCCTGTTCATGCGGGCAGAAATATGTTGGTATGTTGGGAAGACTTGTTACTGAAAAAAAACCAACTCAAAGAAATTAGATTCTGCATTTAGATCCGAACGTGACCAAGTCAATGACTGCCCTGGCATTGTTCACGGAATAAAGCACTCCCCACATTGTCTAAATGCATTACAGGATGCGGCCATGAGTGGTACCACCAAAAAGAAATGCTGGACTCACAGAAATTGGAGCCCTCATCTTTGAGAACATATAAAACCAAACACATTTATATCCCATGATGAAAATTACAGGACAAGTGGCATTTACTTGTTTGTATAGCAAAGACTAGGCAACTTAAGTCTCTCAAGATTTCCACCAAAATATGTTGATTGCCTTTGGCATTTAGATTTGCAGAGGTTTTTGTGATTGCATTTCAAGGCGCATTATGTACTCTGGAGAGGCACTGTAATTTCTTTATTTTTGTGAAGCCCCAGAAGGATTCCTAGATTTTTTAAATTAGAGGTGGAAGGATTTATCTTTCCTTCTGATGAATCCCCCACCAGGACAGGACTGCCTTCTAAAGCACACTGCCAAGGACTCATGTTGTCTAGTTTGGAGTGACAAAGCTTGTATCTGGAGGCAACTCCAACATTTTAAAGGCTTCCCTTTTATAGACCAATCATCAACATGATGGGTCCTATCAGCAGCTACTGTTTATTAATTCTACCTTTTTTAAAATTCTCACCCCTTCCCATTATTCTAGGAAAACTGCAGAATTTCAGAAATATTTGTAAAAGAAGTCACTATGATAAAGTTGGGCAGACTTATGCTCAGTGGTACCTTACTTTATTAATAAATTCCTATTGAGGTCATTAGGGTTCTCTGTACAGTAAAATCAGCAGGCTTTGGCCCTCAGAGCTCTCATGCAAGAGAAATAAATCAGAAAGCACTGAAGCAGAATCTGTTCTTGTACTTTTGTGTAAGTTTTTTCTTGTTATTATTTTCTTTCAAATCTCTCATGCTTGATTAAAGAAATTTCTCCTTGGTTTTCTGTTCTGTTTTCATTATGCTTGTAGATAAAAAGCCTTTGCACGGCAGGAAGAAGAGCAACAATTTGCCAACTCAAGCTGCATTTACCATCTGGTATCCAAGAACTTAGCAGACTGCCTGTTCGATCAATGCAATAATATTATGTTGCTTTAATGACCCTATGCTCCAATTTGAAGATAAGCAAGTTGGACTCAGATGACAGATAGGGACATTCACCTCCTGTAATAACCAGCATTTCCTCAGCTGTTGTCACCAATTACCACAGCATTGATCACAGACTGATAACAAAAAGTAGTACAATTTCAGAAAATCAGCTTTCTCTGCTTTCTCCTTCTTGTGCCTTCTTTATTTGGGTTTAGAAGGCTGCAGTGCCAGATAGATACAAGCTGCACTAAGACAATGGAGTCTTACTTCCCCAGAGAAGGGAGAGGGGGGCAGTACCTTATTCACATCACTGAAACAAAAATTTCCAAAGGAACCAGCAATTCTGAAGGCTCAGCGTTAGATACCTTAAATGAGACATATTTTCCAAAGGAATATGTTCAACATACTGCAGTAAATGATAGTGTGATTTTTGAAACCTGGCTGGTCACTGATTGCCTCTGACATTAGACCTCCAGTATAGCTTTGCAGCAAGTGAAATGAAACACAGATTTCCTAGGAAGACCACTACAGTTTGAAAACAGTATGACATGAAAGGAGTACAGTTTCTCACCCCCATGATGTCCAACTGGGGTATTTAATCAGCAGTGTCAAAGAGGAAAACTCAGTGATAACCCATCTAGTTCATGTATCTTCGCTACCCACGTACCCACTTCTGCTTCTGCCTCCAGTAGCTCTTATTTACTAGAAGCCATGTCTTCCTCCTCTTCCAACCCTACAGTTACTCATCAGCTTTTACTGCAGTGAACAGTATATTGCACACTGCAGTGTATTCAAAAATCAGCTTCTATTTTCAAGGGCAAGGATGACAAATTGAATGTGGAGCAACTGTTAGTTTTATGGATAAACTATGTGTCCAGAGCAGAGTGAGAACAAACTCAGTGCAGGCTACTACTATATCACCTGCCATGAAGTGATAACGACAGCCACTAGCAAGCTATTGATCTTCCCCATAGTCACTAGGAGCCTAAATAATGAAAACAAAGTATTGGGGGCTCATGCAGAAAGACATTAACAGAGTGTTCCCTGCAAAGAAAGACTTGGATTTGCTGGAATTGTACACAGAAGTGTCATCCTTTAATAGATGGAGTAAACATGGGAATAATCAGAGGATCATCATTTTTGAAGACTAAAAAAAAGCCTGTTAAGTCTTACCCCCTGCCAGGGCATTTTACAAGTAAAACTCCCTACCCCAGTCTCTGCATTTACCAAATGAAAGAACAGGCAGGAAAGATGGGCTGGTTTCCAGGCTGTTTTCACAGCTCCCATGACACATGTGATGGTGAAGGAAGGAATACAGCAGCGGAATTAGAGGAAATGAACCCCAGCTGTCCCCAGTCAGGACATCCCCTCAGAGACCACTGTTACTGGCCAACTCACAGTTGTCTAGGGCCAGTAGGAAAATGACAAAAATTTCTATAGAATATGGGCAAGTCCTTTACACAGCATAAATCATAAATTACCCAGTCGCATTTTGCCACATGATAAGGAGAAGAAATTATAATGGTTATATGTCAAGGACACTTTTATCCAGAGCTGTCATGATAATTCCTTCCACTACAATACATCTACTAAAAGGGTAATAAATAAAAGCTAAGAGGAAGGATACTATCTGTGAGCCGGAGTGATGACTTTCGAGCCAGAAATTAAATCTTGGCTCCCATCCACAGGATAACCAACTCCACAAGCATCTACGAGTTTAACAAGGCTACTCATGAAGCAAGGGAGCCCACAATATAAGTGAGGTGTTCATGATACACCCATTGATGGCAACAAAGATAAGCTCCACAGTGAGATATCTGCATTGCTTTGCTATTAAAACAGCCCCAAGAAGTAGGATGTCCAGGGAAGGGCTCTGGAGAAGGGACTCTCCAGCAACAACAGCAGCAAACTAGGTGAAATATCACAGCTTTTAAACATTGCATAACAAATTCTTATGCAATTCCTACTAGAGTTTCCTAAATATTATGTGTTACTGTGCCATGCATATTTTATAATGTCAATGTTTTAATTAAAATGTGATCTCATTTATGACTTAGTGGAGCCTGCAGCTTTATAAGGACCCTTCAAGATTCAGCCACCTCACTATCAGTCAGAAGAGACAGTGCAGACCCATGGAAGGAGCTGTACTCCCAGACCTACGGCTGATCTAACTGGCCACCATCAAATGGGGCTGCAACTTCCTTGGTCCTCCCATCTGGAAAGGGGAGGTAATGCCCTCTTACTAATCTGTCTCACTAGAGAATAGATTAAGGGAATAACTCCAATACTGACCTTGACTTAAAGGCCTGGATGAAGGCTTTTTAAAGTTAATTGAAAGAATGGCACAGACTTCAAGCTGCTTTGTACCAGTTCCCAACAGACAAATTGACTGTACCATAGTGAAATGCAAGGCAAAACCATATTAAATTATGATGTCATTTAACTATTGTTGCTCCTGCTAAAAATGCCAGGAGTAGCTGGGATCCTTATCATCTAAATCCTTCCACCTTGAAGAGTGACTGTATAGTACAACACCCTAAAGCTATTAAGATTCTTTTGTTCATAGCCTTGTTACAATGAAATGGTTATTAGAGAAATGTCATTGGGGAGAAAGAGATGTTGCTTAGTTTTCTGGAACAGGAACTTATTCAGAAGATAAATTCATATTATTATCTCTTCCATTTTTCTCTAGTGTGTTTACTGATGTTCTGCCCACAGGAGAAGCTGATCTTTCTTGATGAAAGAATAAGCTGTTTGAAAACAAAAAAGCAGATCAAAGAGGAGAGCAGCTCAGCGATGGGAGATATCAGCTAGAGGAGGGAGATGAAAGCTAATGTGCTGCTGATTGAGGAAGCCATTTTTCTTCAATTCCATGTGCACAAGATAAAAGCAGGGCTTACTTTCCACTTATCTGTTCATTTCACAAATTGTCCAAGGTATTTTTTTCAGCCCACCTATCGAATCAGTATCTGCATCTATAATGCATGCATTAGCCTGTGCAATAAAAAAGGCATCTCGCAAGCAAACAGGAATGGGCTTGCCTAGAAAGAGGGATGGTTAGACCCCCTCAGCATCACAGACGGTGATTTTGAGGCTACAGCTCAAGATAATACTGTATTCTTAGTAAATCTTTGCTCCCAAAACACAAAAGTTCTCACATCTGTATTTGCTGGCCTCTTCACCAAGAGACCCTGTGTGTTGTTTCATGCGACCATGCCTTCTTCTTCACCTCTGAGCTCAACCGTGGTGCAGGGACACTCCCCATTATCAAACCTCCCTGGAAACCTCACTTTGCCAGTCTTCCTCACGGAACCTAGTTGATCTGTATTTAAAAATATGTACGTATTTCTTCCTTTCTTATGTGTTCTTAAAGCTCCTCACAACAGTGACATTTTGTTTATATTACACCAGGCATCTGGCAAGACATTATGAGCACTTCAATAAAAAAAATGAAGAACAGTTGTTTACATTAGGTGTCTCTGCCCCACTTGGCCTAGCCGTTTAGCATGCTTAGATTAATTACTGATGGGTCCACTAAACCTAAGTACCAGTTACACACCGCTGGCTTTTAGAGCTCCAAGTATGGACTTTTCATACAGATCTGGATCAACTCACTTTGCAGTTGGCTGAACATCATCACTCAAACCATGACTGAGCAGCAAAGAGAGATGAAACTAAAATGTGGGTGCAGATGTGAATTTTGACCCTCCCTCAGATTCTTTTAAATCATCCTGGAAACAGAGAAATTGGGACATAAAGTTGTCTTGCTTTTTTTGGTGTTCACAGTCACGATACCAAATCAAGCCCATTGGAAACCTGGCAAGGAGAACCTTTCTACAGATTGTGCTGCTAACCTGGTGGCTACCACAGCCTGATCATAATTATCAGAGTCAATCATGTAACTGAAGCTAATTCTTTTCCCTTGAACTCCTAAGCCCCTGTAACAGAAACCCTCCTTATTGTAACAACGGTGTTTGGATTGACCTCCTACCACAGAAGTTAGCAAAGACGACCAAGAAATGTATAAAGATTGGTGTCACAATTTCTAAATTAAATGCAGGATAACAAGCTGCATGAAAATTAATAGATTATCTGGGTTCACATACTAAGTCAGTGGCAGAGTCCAGCTAAATCCGTGTATCTTCACTTGAAGTAAGCTGTTCTAGTCATTTGGTTTATTACAAACAAGGTAATTACTGGTGTACAGGTGTATATGCAGCCACCTAGAATAAATAGTCATGCCACAATGAAATTGACTGCATGAGCAACCGACACAAAATTCACACTACCTACATTAGCTGGGAGTAAAAATGCCCTGTCTTTTTAGTAACATCCATTGAGATTCGACACAGGACAGTGCCTGGTTATGCAACCCTTCTACTTAGGGCTGCTACTGAAATATTATTTCACATCATTCACTCCTGCTATGTGGCCTGGAAATAATTGTCTGGAAAAAGTTGGCTTAATTTTTTTTTTCCTAAGGAGGGAGTACTTCTTTTGAAAGAGTGGTAACCCTAGCTTTAGCCTGTGTCTAAAAGAGGATTATATAAAGCTCAGTATCAGTACATGTGTTTTCAAGGGATGGCTCTCAGACTTCTTTGGGATTCAAGTGGTTACCCATGGACCTGCTGTGAATCTAAACAGAGTAGTGTTGCACTATTGCAATGCATGATGCAGAACTAACAGTGCACTGAAACAACTTCTGCAACAGCCAAAGCAAGATAGATAGCAGACAAAGGAGAAAGCCATTATAATACCTTCTCAGCCTTCTAAAAAAGTGCCATCCTCCTCAGAGGTATTCTGAATTATGCCAGCTATTAAAGCTACTGGATTCCTAGTTGGGAACAAGCAGAATATAGCAGATTCCAGCTACCCCAACCTGGGATTTGTGGGAGATTGTTGGATCCTTCCGATCTCACAGGCACATGGAAAAAGTATCCCCAACGGGACCGTACTCGTTATCCTGCAAATTCTCTGATGGGCCACTGCACAGAAGACACACAAGTATCCCCCTCTTCTCCTTAGACCATTTCATTGCACCTACTCCTGATGCTTTGAACAGCCCCCTTGAAGTTTGAGGGAAAGCCAAAGCTGGAGAGAAACAGTGGCAGGAGGACAGGGAAGGCAAACCCAGTTTTACATTTCATCCCCAGCCAGACAAGAAGCTGCTTCTGCTCCAGGAGGGATGCCCACAGCATCTGCAGTCCCACCCTGACCCGACCAGGACACGCACCCACATAAGCAGTGAAGTGAGAGGGTGGCTCCCCACTGCGACCTGAGCCCACTTTCATTTCCAGACCAGAGCATGGCATCACCCCTTTAGAATTTACATTGCTGCTATCCATCCCATTAAACAACGTTTGACCAGATTAACTAACAGCGGCCCTGCTTGCCAGTGAATGCCAGTATTAACTGTAACACAATAGGAGTACAGGCCTAAGCCCATTTTTTTTTGCAGATAGCAAACCTGTCAGCGGAGCGGGAGTGTTGATGTCATCTTCTGACTCAGTGGCAGTGCTTGTTCCTGGGGTCACCCTGCATTCCAACACCATCAGCATCCCTTCTCCAAATCTCACCTATTATTTGCTCATTGTGGCTAGATTTTGCCCGGAGGAAGAAAGGAGTAGCAGGCTGACATCACCTGCTTATTAATAGATGGGTAGAAAAGAATGATCTCCAATAAAGGCTTGGGCGACGATGTTCTCTCAGGGCATACCCAGGAGGATGGTATATGAGCGAGCACTACACACTTGGTAACCTTTTAAGGGAAGCAGCTGTCTGCCCAGTGGCTGCTTCCGAACCCCTGAACTGCAATTTGCTGGTCCTTCAAGGGCATGGTTAACCCCTCACTGGAAAAACCAGTGCTGGGGACAACCAGTGGGAAATGGGTTCCTGTGCAAAGCACTCACTTGTCTTTGTAAAGGAAAATAATTAGGTTCTTCAGGGACAAGATGTGACTCTCTGGCACTTCAAAGCAGTAGCTCCCACCAACGATCCCGCAGCCATCAGCGACACCAAGTTAGGGATCAGTAAGGAGCTCCCCATCTGGCCCTCGCTGCTGACAGATCTCAGCCTCCAGACTGAGGCCTGAAGCTGGATGCAAGTCGCAGTGGGAGAGAAATGTAAAACATCTCATTTAATCAGTAAATCTCCTCCTCTCTGCTTGCATGTTTCCTGATAACAAACAGTTGAAAATGTTAGCAAAGGCATTTGTCACTGAAAATTGTTTGTATTAAAAAAGCCTTGGTAAAGAATTATTTGCTACAGCTCAGTGTTACGGATGAAAACTCCAAGTCGTATGGGGTGGGGGTTTTCTATGTTTAAATAGTTGTGTGTGACTCTTGGCATTATGCTTCCACAGCAAGATCACAGGATTGCAAATCTAAAATTCATCTCTTGTGGATCAACTGCTACGTTAAGTTCAAATGCATCTTTCCAGCAGACTTTCCTACCAGGGGGCTACTAACAAAAAGTAAACTCAGAACAGGAATAAATGGAGTCTAAGCAAATTCATTACAAAATGTAAATACACGTTCTTATTTTTCCTTTGTTTCTTCCAGCTTATGGGAGGAGACATTTAACAGGTTTGAGTTAGCGAGAACAGAGAAATTAATAAATAGTCATATTTCTAAGGCTTCTTTGACATATCTCCTACGTATTATTCCCATTTACCCATTTTCAAGACATAGAGGCTCCAGCACAGAGTCTCCTTTCAGCAGCAACACTACAAGATGAGAGATATGTTTATTTTTCACAAAAGGCAGAATATTACAGTATTCCCTTCCATGTGAACAGATCGATTTACCTGCTCTTGGCTGTACCTACTGTCCCTCCTAAATTACCAGTATAAAAATTAAGCAGAGGGGAAAGGCAGCCTGAACCTTACAACTCAATGATAAAGTAAAGGTCTTCCCAGTCAGATAGCACTGACCCTGCTAGTGACATGCTGGTGCCCCTGACACAGAGCAGAGCACTGCAGCATCTTTAGGATGACCACACACCCTAAAGCACAACACTAAAACTGGAGGCACTCAGCAGCACCAAACTGGCGTATTTTCAATTTCTTTCTGAAAGCGACATAAATTGAGTGGTTTAGTGAGGAGAAACACTGTCGATAAAAAAAGGGCTTTCTTTTCCATGTTTCTTCTTCTTTCTCAGACAGATGGTAACTGAGGAAGTGCTTAAGGAAGCATTTGCAGAACATAAACTGCAGCATGTCCATCTTGCCTCCTTCCCACTATTGACTGCAAACACAAGACTTGAGCAGCACGCTCCTGCAGTGTCTTGTTCACCGACATGAGTGTCCTGCTCCACATTTTTCTCAGTTATTCACACTGGTGAGCCTGCCACTGCCTCTGGCCGCAGGTCTGGCTCATGATTCAGACTGCTAAGTCTTCCAGAACATCATTTTCTTTCTGCTAGCTGATTAATTTGCTTGCTTTCATCTGTTTTCAAATAAACCATTGCTTAAAGTCCTCCCTGGGATTTCTATCAGCCAGTGCAGGAGGGAGGATGCATCTTTCCAATACAAAATGCTCTGACCTTCGCAGCACTGCCGTGCCGAGAGAGCTGGGCCGTTTCCATGCTTTAAGAATACGGAATTGCAAAGAAGTGATAGCGCTACCCAACATCTCTGTCATCCTTCCTGCAGGCACTACTCACACTTTATGCGGTGGAAGAGGACAAGAGCTGGACTAGATCACGCTGTACACAAAGGAAATGAAAATTTTCTCTCTCTCTATTGTAAAGAGGGGCTTTTTACACCCCAAAAAATGAGATCTGGTTCTCCCTTCCTTACTTTGCATACCTACAAACCTATTTATTTGGTCATAAAATCACAGAGTTCCAGCTACAGTGTTTATCTCTGAGCTGCCGTGAAAAATGAAAGCAAACAGATGTGATCAAGTTTGCATGGTTGCACCTGTACATCAAGTATGCCAAACATGCACATTCTCCTCTATTATCCTTCCTCCTGCTGCAATCTGCATACAAGTTTGGAAATACTGAGGTCAGCATTGCATGCTGCAAGATGAAACAGGATGTAGGTGACCAGGTTTTCCTCACATTCTTGATTGTTCGCAGTCCAGTAAGGACAGATGGGAACCCAAGAAAGAGAACACAATAAATGGTCATTCTTACCATTTGTACACCATGTTTCTGCCAAAGATACCAGCTTTTTATGAAACCTGAGTTCACAATGAACAGTGATGAAAACAGCAAAATAAGTTTATTTCACCTTTTTCATACTATTGGTCCAATACAGTCTACCCCCACACTGGTAGTATCCAAGGGTAACAGAAGATTCAAATTTGTAGACTTTGGAGACTTTCCATCTAAAATGACATTCAGATCTAAGCCAAGGCCAAAGCCAGAAAATGAATGTGATTCAGATTCCAGTGATAAAATCTCTGCCCTTTGCTTTCTTGTAAATTTTTACATGGTGCAAAGCCTGCATAAAATGCAGCTGCTTTTCACAGCTTTATTTTTAAAGTTTGAGAAGTTTTATTCCCATTCAAAAGAAACACAGTGAGTGACAAGCTGTCTGTTGCTTTCTCTTTCCCTAAAGAATGACTCAATTTGAATTCAGCAGTACATACAGTAACCACTGTTTGCTTGGACAATCTCTGTAACTCATTGAAATTCAGAGTCAGGTTCCTGACCCGAACTTTGCAGCCAGCTCTTGTCTCTTACAATGGCATATACCGAAGCCCAGGGTTTGAACACCTGCGACTATGGAGGACTTAGATCAAGAATTATACTCAGACTTTACTATCCATGCCCACCTTTTAGCAGTATTCATTTTGAAAATGAGGATCCTCAAAGCATATTGTACTACTCAGTGGTGACACTGCTGTGCTATAGGGTAAGGGATCTTCTTGCAGGTTTTGGTATCTGGATACATGGAAGAAATAGGCCTTCTTATTTGGAGACAAGCTTGTGCAGACAAAAAGGGAGATAAAGCCATTGATTCTCAGGCATGAGGCCTTCAGTGTCCCAGTCTGGCCAGCTGTCTTTCCCAGCCCGCATCCATTCAGGAATGGACTCAACTGCACAGTGATGGTGTGAACATCCCATTGGGGCATAGTAAAAAAAAAAAAAAAAAAAAAAAAAAAAAAAAAGATCTGGACAGTAGCCGCATGAAGACTCTCCTCTGCTGTTACCAAAGATGGGGAGGCTATAAAATTCAGATCAAGATTTGGATTTTGAATGCTAAGGAATTTCTTCTGCCTAACCCCCAAGTCACATTTCAGCTAATGGATGGATTATTGTTTTACAAGTGAGATGTCTTCATAGAATGTGCCATCAAATACACTAAGCTATGCCATTCCTATTTACTGTGCCCAGGAACTGTTTACGCGGTAGTTCTATACACATACATTTATTCAAAGAAGCTTTGAAATTGGCCAGAGGCCAAAAGTTTGCAGATGGGTTTTATAAGACAGGATAACTCAGTGCCTGGCTGGACACAGTTCTGCCCACAAACGCAGCCTCCTTGGGGTTCAAGTTTCGCAAATAAGAGTACAAAATGTCAAACACCAGAAGAAAAAGATGCACTGACAAGCATGGGCAACTACGTGCTCAGAGCTGTCCCTGCCTCTCAGCAAACCTGCTCCTTACCCATCCCCCTGGCTTGCTTATTAGTAGCGTGTTTCATTTTTAAGGAAATGGAAAATTGTCAAATATAGATTTCCATTTACTTGGCACATTGCCCTCAAAAAACAAAGATCTAAGGTGCCTATTCAACAGAATTTAAACTGAGCATTAAATTGGATGCAGAGCTCAGTCTGGTCCTGCAAAGCAATGCTCCATTTGCCCGCAGGATTTTCTATTTCTGTGCTGCTCAGGATAACAACAGATGGGACCCCTAATTCAAAGGACGATCTTGAGGCTAGAGGCAACAAAACTGGACCAGAATGCAAAAAGCAGGGTTGTTGCAGATGTGGGGAAAAAATGTGAATTTTCAGCTGCAAAAAAGGATGGAGTCCAGATGGAGGGGAGAGTACTCTGGATTCCTAAAACATCTCAAGATCCCACTGTATTTTTCTCCTTCAAATCCCAAGCCATTGGTTTCACTGAGAAGGCCAAATTAACTATGAAGGCAAAAGAGGGGTCTTATCTAGAAGTCCAGGAGTCGGGTATGGAAATTTGGTACCAGCTCAGAGGAAGAAACTTCTCCTCTGTGCTAGCAGTACAGCTGGCTGGGAATTTTCTGCCAATGCCTTCTGAAGAAAAAGCAGTCATTTTATTTTAATCAGAAAACCAAAATGAAAGATTTTGTTCCAGGTCTCGTTGACCCAATTGAAACAGTTCAGCTGACCCATTTGAAAACACTTCTTTTTAGGTCAATTTTTCATTAATCTCTGTCTGCCTCAGCTACCACACTGTCTCGGAGAAGTGATATCTCACATTCTTCCTTTCTTTTTTTCCCTACCCCTTCTTTTCTCTGCGTTCTCTGCTTGGATTTAATCTAAGATGATGCTGTGGGATATACTCCCCGGCTTAACTGCTGCTGTGTACCATGGAGATGAATCCAGCCACAAATCGGAAGGGAAACCTAAGGCACTACGGTTGATCCAGCGGATGTAGTCAAATCAAGCTGAAACAAAATGCTTTGACTTTCAGAATAAACATAGTTTGGAACATCTGATAAATTAATGACAAATTTCAGTATCTCCACTCTTTGTTAAACTATTAGACCAAAAACAACTACTGAAGCATCCATTTTCCACAGGACTTGAATTCCAGTCTATGAAAGAGATGTGCATGACCATCCAGTGACCATGCCATCTGAGACCTCTTGGCTGCTCCTCCAACACTTGCCCGAGGTTGCTTTTGTTTTGGAGCCAGTTGCAAGAGGAGCTCTCTGCCCAAGCTGGAAGCCTCTCTGAACACTGCTTTTTGTCTCCCCACCAACAAGATAGCCTGGAGCAAACTGCCCACTCCCACTCCAGCACAGTTGCGCCATTTATGGCTAAAACAGCTTTTAGCTCCTGGCGTTAGACTTCCTCAGAGCTAACTCGCAAGCTCAGCCTCGCCGTGTCTGTCCAGCCGGCACAGTGCTGCGCAGGGGCACCCGCACCAGCCTGCACGCTGGAAGTGATACACCCGCACGAGCGCAGCTCTACGTCTCCGGCGCATACAGTCTCAGCGCGGCAAATCCAGCAGGCAGGGTGCCACGCCGACTCTGCCTCCAGTACCCCGGCGAGCTACTTGCTCAAGAGGGGGAGGCGCATCCTGAGACAGGGCCAACCTTTCCTGCCAATTCTTTCACCAACAGGCACAGGCAGCTGGCAGCCAGGAGGGCATACGCTAGTATGCAGTGGGGCAATTCCAGTAAAGAGCCAGTGATTCAGCGCTGGACTGGCGATCCTCCCGGTTCATCTCAGTCAAGCGGAGGAGAGCAGCACCAAGGGGTCATGAAGCCAGAGAAGATATCTGCCGTGAAAGTGCCGAGGAACGAGGCCAGCAGCAACTTCATGCCTCACGGCTGCTGTGATCCCTCAAGCCGCTGTGTTCTTCTGCAGCCATTTTAACCTGGGCAGGCCAAAAGGACTCAGCAACATTCATGACAGAAGTGGCATCCTGAAACTCATCGTTCCGTAAGATTAGCATCTCTGCCACAGGCTTCCAACATGGCCTTATAAGCAACACTAAGAAGCAGCATTTTTCTAATGCTGTAATCACATCCACCTTCCCCAGCACTCAGATTTCTCCTCTTCCTCTCCGTGCCTTGATTCCCTCTCTGTATGATTGTCTGCTCTGGACACGACTTAGGGAAGGTACGGAGTGTCTTTTGGCAATGTTAGCAGAGGGTTTATTTATCACAGTGTCTCTAAGCACTAGTGTGCCACTCCTTACAATTCTGGTTTTGTATATTTTTACTGTATGAATATTTGCTTGTATAGCATCTGTTCAGCTGCAAATTAGCAGAGAAGCAAGAAGACCCAAGATTTAAATTAAACGATCTTTTTTCATGACTGACTTAGATCTGTTCCTTTACTGCTTATATATGTTTTCCACATTCATACTATAAGCACAATAATCTCGTGTTAACAAAAGACAGCTGCCACGGGGACTTTTTTAGTTCAAAGTGCATACAAGCTATATCTAAAAGCACGTGCTTTGCAAAGTGACAGTCAAAATATTACTTAAATGTTTTGATGTCCCCGAATTGCGATAAAATGCCCATTGAACAGCTCCCTCTTGCACATCGCATGCTGGTGACCACCAGCACAGCAAGTTTGCAGTGCCCTCTGGAGGTGAGTCCTGGGCTTGGGGGGGGGGCGGAGAAAAATATGAACATCGCTCTGTAAGCTTTTTGGAGGCTTTTAGGGAATGGGCTGGTAAGTATGGGGATGTCTGGGTTCTGATGTCTGGGTTCACACTGGCATTTGCAGCCAACAGGATGCACGGGGAGCACTGCATTTCTTGTAAGCATAGTCAATAAAATGAAGAAATCCTTATAGAAATTCACTCCTTTTCTTGACCATAACTCACTCTCCGTTTATTGCAAACGTGTAGTTTGGTGGTTAGAAGCACAGGATTTGGACCTCCCGCTGCAATTCTAAGCTGTGTAGCCAGGAGAGAGAGACCCAGAGGAAAACATTTGAAAAAACAGGAGCCCTTTGAAATCAACAGCCCACTATGGTCAAATTTCATCAATGCTGTAATGAAACTCCTACATGAGGCCATTTTCTTTGCTTCCATTTTTAAGAAAAATTTGAATTTCTAGGTGCTGTGTGGTACTGGAAGAAGTGCTAAAATGTTAGGAAAAATATAAAACTCTTCTTATAGGATCCCCTTTTTCAGCTTAAAGGGGTTTGGCCCAGAAGAAGTCTGAACAAAAGCATCGGAATTTTTTCATCTCACATTTGGAATATGAAAATACTTCCATCCTTGATAGCATCCCTAGCTCTAACAAATAAAAGGAAGCAGACAGACATTCAAGCATACTTCAGATACCACTGAAATTTCCTAAGGATATCTGCCAGCATCCCAAATTAAAAGCCTTCCAAGCCTAGAAAGAAACATAACCAAAACTAAGGAGAATATGAACAAAAGCAGTTCAAACGCTGGTATTATTCTGATTCTTTTGTTTGGCTAAGAGAGCACCACAAGCAAAATGCCTTATCCCTCTCTCCTTGGAATTTCAGATGAGAAAACCTGCAGTTCATAACCTCAGACCAGCTCCATTACTCGAGACGAACACTTAACTGTGAGCAGAAACTCAACCTTTTGCCAGGAGCTTCGCGTTTCTGGAGTTTGGAGCTACAACTATGAATTGTATTATAGCCTTTGGAAAGCTGTGTGATAAAACCTCATACATAACCTTTGTTCTCTCCAATACCTCCATGGCTTCTGATGTGTAGTTTTTAGCTTACTATATATACCACATTCCCCTAATTTCTATCAGACCAATACATAAGTGATTGACGATAGCAGCAATCCTTGCACTAACTAGGATAGCCCATTATAAAATGTCCACACTGTTCAAGTGTTTTAATTATAAAACTATAAAAATGCTTTCTTTTTCCCGGGACCATCATGTCTTTCTGTGTCCTGTTCAGCTCTTTGAGCTCTCAGTGCGTACCTGGCAGAAGAAATACAGTAACTTAGCTCGTGCCTCTAGATAGTCTTGTCAACAAAGGTAACAGTGAATGTTTCGGAAAACTGTCTGTATACATTAGTGGAGAAGGGAAAGGGGAGGAAGTGGCAGGGGAGAATGAGAGAAACACTTTCCATTTATCAGCCACTACTATTCAGCTTTCCCTCCCTGAGGGGTCATGGCATCAATAATCTCAGGCAAGTAAGAGATCCAAAGACATTTTCAGTTAAATAATTCATCTTTCTTCTTATTCTGATGCAAGAAATGGGAGACAGCTGGTGATACCAGAAAGGCATCAACTTAAAATGTACACATGAACCTTCCCCCTGCCAGAGTACACAGATAAGATGAGCTTAGCGTGTGCCTTAAACCAAGGCCAAGACGATAACACAATCATCTAGTTCACTAGCAAAGATAAAATGAGAGACTGTCACAGTCTTCATAGATCAAAATATGAGGCAGTGGCCCTTGCCAGCTGAGAAACATTTTCTCTCCCAGCCTAAACACACTTTAAAAGGCAGGAAGAGGATTTCCAGGGCTCTCACGTCCATAGCTTCCAATGCACCTACAGGCTGTTTAGGATGCGCTCAGATCTACAAGGCAAAGATCACTGTCGCAGGATTCACTAGCTTCAGCTGGCCTTCTGCAAAGGGCTGGACCCAGCCTCTGTGACATAGAGGAGGACAGCTATAGTAAAAAGTCTGTCTTAGATAGCTTTACTTTTATTCAACAAAATAGATTTTGGCCCAAAGACAATAACATGGTCTTAAATGGACCAGGCTTATGCCCTGTCATGCTTCAAGAACCTGGAAGGAGAAGGAAATGGTGCTTTCAAAAGGAAGAGGGGTTTTCTGCTATCTGTTTCTTGTATGATATATAAGCACTATATTGTGGAGAAGAAGGAAAGTTGCCAGGAAAGAAGCAGTACATGAGGGTGTTTTCCAAAACCACATTGAACAGACCTCTTATACCTCACTGAGACTAAAACTTAGCAAACACTCGTGCCCATAAAAAGTTATATTAGGCAGTAAGTAACATTTAAGGCCAGGAGCCAGCATTTCTCCGTTGTTTTACAGGGATTTTAAATCTTGACAAGTGTTACAAAAAATTCCTTTAACCCCACAGTGCCACAGCCAGCACTGCTTGGGATGATCAAGTGGCAGGTAGGAACTGGGTTATCTGAAATGGCAAAGAAGAAGAGCCACACAAGCAGGGTTTTCACCACCATCTCCAAGTAAGAGCAGGAGCGCAGTCTCTGCCATCACATCTGATAGCGTCGCTCCTCGGGAGAGAGCTGCCATCCCTGCACACCTGCCCCTGAAGCAGCAGCATGCGGTGAGCTACACACTGTGCAGCCAGGCTCATGCCCTGCCTTTGGGGCCCACGGCTCAGCACAGCTCTGCACCGTGGACGATGCCTATGCCCTGAGAATAGCGGTACACCCATGGAGCATGGTGGTAGGCCCACGGAGCACGCTATACAATGCAGACGTGCTTCTACTCTCTCCTGTTTCAACCCCAATTTAAAAGCATGAAAATAAAATTGCATTTAATGATGATTATGGGACACACAGACAGTACAAATAGGGGTCATATGAGGGAGATGCACATTAATGGCTTTCAAAGGCTACTAAAACCATCCAAAGCAATGAAGCAAACTGTGGGGTGTGCTAAGCACCAGGCTGGTTTGTCAGCTTGTTTTACAGACATCCTGGGAAACAGCAGATATTCCACAACCACAGAACAAGCCATGAAACTAGCCCTAGCATGCCACAAGGCAATGAAGTGATTGTGGAAGGCAGAGAGTGTCAAGAGAAAACAAAGCTTCAGAAACGTTTCTGAAAGTAGTAAGAAGTAGTAAGAGAAAAGAAGCAGAGGTCCTGTTGCACAGCACATACTCAGGTTGGAGAGTTTTCTACCCCCAGACTGAACATAAAATGAAATGTACACTGCATAACTGAAACCACATAAATCACTATCAATGTTTTTCAATATAGCAAATTATGCCAGCTTTATAACCCATGAAGAACAATTATGGATCTAGAAAAGACATTATGATTAGAAAAATAATGAAAGGTGGAAGAGAGTTTTTGTTCCAGGTGATTGACGAGCTGTCAAGGATAAAATGGTCCTGAAAGAAAACATATCCTATGTTTAGAACAACTGCATGATCACTGCAGCAATGCTCAGATGGAAGAGAGGCATGAATAATTGGGCACACTACGGTTTCTCTTGTTTCTGGAAGCGATTCATTTGAATTATTCTGCTTGTTAATGGGAAAGAACAAGTCACTTGAAAATAGCCAGTCTGTCATGTGGCTGGGATAAGAGGGGGACAGCATCCCATTATTTAATCAACTTACATTAAATACTTCACCCGGAGCTGGCTGCTAATAAACAAATTAATAAAGTTGCAGAAAGCTGAACCACCTTCTTTGCGAATTGCTTCATGCTGCCAGACAAAACACCGAGCCTGGGAGCATTCAAGAGAACTTCTCTCACATCTGAGCTCTGCCTTTGTGACCAAACATGTTCCCTCCTGTTGTGTGCTAAAAGCACCAGCTATCTGCAAATGAACAAGGTCCAGGTGAAGTCGAGCCTAAAATGCTGCTGCCCTGGTGAGAGCATGGGCTTGAACTGGTCCCAGTATCTTTTTAGGGCTTCACAGAAGCTGGGTGCCACAATGGTGGGGAGGTTGTTACATGGACTGTTAAGCAGACTGGCATTACTGGTGTAATTGGCAGTTGGATAGACTGGTAAAAGGGGACTCTGGCTAAACTGAAATAACAGTAATAATGATGACAGTGCTTCCCTTTCATTATCAAAATCATCAAGATACATTCCCTGCTTCTGAGGACATGTAGCAGAAAAGCCACTATAACCAACACAAGAGCACGTAGTTCATGGTGACTGCAGTGAGCACGTTGAAGAGGAGATGCAGTAATAACAATATTATCCAGCTCAATTTGTGGCTGCTGGAAGGCTCTAGGCAGGAGGTACAGGATCTCACAGGCATGAATCTGAATTGCCCATGACTCTCCTTCAAGATACTCTGTTACCTTTCATGCAGTACAATAGGCTTTAAGGACAATCTAGTCTGAAGACTGAAACAAAACTCCCTAGGCAAACATTACAATCAAGAGCTTTCTTGTGCGTTCCCAAGGCATTTTAATGAAACATTTGACTACAGCTTAGAGTTCTGAGGAAAACATTACACAAGAGTTTGGCCAAATATATTTTGGCTTCTGAAGTCCACTTGTGTTCACAGCTGAGCCCCAGGCTTAAGTGATGAATATGTCCATCCTAACAACGGATGCTGTGGTTTTCAACAGGCTTTCCTGCTCCATGCCAAAGGGGAAAACAATATCATTTGTGAAGACTAATGGCTGGGTTAAAAATCAGTAAGGTTAAGCATAGGAGAAGACAGTCTCTTCCTTAGTGCTATACAACACCAGGAAACTAGTCCTGGCAATGCCACCCATTATGCATGCCATGCAAAGCAGTGGAAGGGGCTAGTGTCAGAGGCTGCATACGGTGCCAGCCTGGTAGGGATTGCTGATGCTGATAGCCTGTCCAGAGAAACCCCTGCCACTGGTCTCCTTTAAAAAAAAAGTCTGATTATCCTTTGAAGCTCACCAAAATAATTTTGTATACACAAGGCCAAGTTGTTCCTTTACTGTGCAATGAATGGATGGTTTCTTTCTTGTTCCTAGCAGTACATGGGTCCGTCAGAAAAAGCGTAGAAGGCCAGAGCCATCTGTTCACCTGAGGATAAATGAGAACAGGATGGAGCCTAAGCACATAGAGGCAAGTAGGGGCACAAGCTGGATTGATCTGAGATTCCCTGATCTCTGTCCCACGTTGTCCTGGATCCACGCTGCCTCACCACCTTTAGATACATCGGGGGAAGGTTTGACTCCACACTGCGGTACTGATCTCCCGAGAGCTGGTTTGTGGTACTACAGTAACGGAAAGTAGCTGCTACAGACCGGCCACTTGCCATCAGTGACTGCAGGCTGCAGTTCATTTCTTCTTCACTCAGAGCAACTTCCCCTTTTCCAGAGGAAGGTCTATCTCAGTCATCTTTCCACCTGTCCTCCCTTTTGTGCTGCCCCGGTATTTTCTTCCCCTGTATAATCACTCCACTAACTGCATCTCTTTTAGGAATCGCACTCAGCTGCAGCAATGCTAAGACATCTATGCCCCTTGGCCAGAAGAGCGTATATGAAAGACCAGAGTTGCCACCTTAAACTCTTGGAGGCCTACACCTCACAAATCAAGTCATGCTTCAATTTATAGACAGTCAAAGAGACCAAGACCTCATGCTGGTCCTGGGCTCAGTCACCTGCAAGGAAAACAGACATTTGGAAAGCCAGAGCTTTCCAAAAAAGACATTCATCGTCTTCTGCTGCCAACACATACAAGGATATTGGGATGCCCAGGAGAAAATAGCAAATAAACAGAGTTGCCCTTTCCAAGTAATAGGAGCCTGGGGTTTTTTTCAAGACAAACAACCAAGCATGCTCCACTTCAGATAATACAGACTTCCCACATGTTTCAATACCAGCTTTGCCCCAACTAATTTCCTGATGGGGAAATTAGGGCTGGCATTGATTACTAAGTCTCAATCAATTCCCAATATCTTTTACATACATAATGTGCTACATAAATGGTGTGCACTTTCAGAGAGTAAAATAAAGAAAACAAAATTACTGAGTATTTCAAGAAGCTGGATTATGGAGTGTTTTTGCCTTCATCTAGACAAAGAAAGGAAACTCACTTTGTTGCTGAGTGTAAGTCAAGTAACTGGGTTTTCCTTTTCTATTATTTTGCATTTCTTTCTTTTGCATTTCCTGTAGTTTTAAAATAATAGCTATGTATTTGAGACATTACTTGAAGCTTTTAATTTATGTTATCAGTATGACATCGCAGATTTAAAATTGTAAGAAACATATTTGGGCTACAATAAATCATATACCAAGACCCAATCCAGCTCAAATGAAATATATTCATTTCCTCTGGCCAACCAATGGGAAATATTTCTGACTTCCAGAGCAATCGTGAAAGTCAGGCAATCTTTAGTTACTGGAAATGGTGCACTGGCCCTAAATGGATGCATGTGCATGATCGTATGAGAATTAAGCTTTGCTACACTAGTTAGACAGAAATTCCTTCCATCTTGCTTTATGATCACAAAACCTCTGAAACAGAAGCTTAAGAAAGCCATCAATAAAAACTGATAAAAACACCTAGCCTTAAATTCTACTACTTTAATAGTTAAAAGACTGGCTGCAATCACTGAGTGCAACAGACCGAGAGTATTATATTTGACATATAACTTTTAATCTCCTCTGCACTAGAAAATTTCAGGGAGCAGGTCCATCAGCGGTACTGTAGACTAACCTCCTTTTAAAAGGGCAGACAGCCCATTTTTATCCCCTTGCACAGTGCTTTCAGTCACAATTGTTAAAGAAGGATGAGTATTAATTACCAAGTGGAAAAAGTCCTAAAAAATAAATCCAAATGCCTATGTTCCCAAGCATTCAAGGGAGCCAGTATATGTAAGTGCAGTCTCCAATGAGGAGAGGTGTTCCTTCAAATCATTTATTCCCAGTTTTGAGGGAATTCAATGTTTAAAATTTACGCCTTCCAAAAAAAGGAGATAAAAATTCTGGTTTAGGTAGGTAGGTGTGAGGTCTGTGATTCTGAATACCCTAGCCATTCCATGGGACCATAACAGAGATGAATGATAGAAAAGACCTGAACTGGGACTGCACAAGTTGAGCAGGAATTTATTTTTTAAATAATACATTTTTAAATATGAAAAAGGGAAAATACAGATTTGAGGCCTTACAGGTCATTCTCAAACAAAGAGAAAATTCTGCAATATGCTAGATACTGGCAGGGTCATAAATCCTAAGCCGCTTAAGATAAGCCCAGTTTACTAACATTTTTTAAAAGCAGATAAAAGCTAATTCCCTGCTAGGAAATTAATCACCAAATTTGTATTGCAAAAGCACTTCTGTGTTGCCTTTTACTTGACTGAGTTTTCTGTACCTTACAGTACAAAGTTTGAGGTTTCTACTGTTTGTCCTCACTTCTTATGTGTGCATTAGTAGCTGAGTTTGCAGTAGAAATCCATTACTTTATAGCTCAAGAATGCAAGGGGGAAAACACTTAATTTCCTCCCATCTTTAATATCTTTAATGCTATTTCGCCTTCTATTTTATGTTATGTCTAGAGGTCTGAGTAATAGAAATGGCTCATGTATCCCATGCTTAGCAAAAGAGCATACTTTCTCTGGGTGGATAGCCTGAACCATAGCGAAGCTATCTGACCCTTGCACTAAACTATAAACAGAAATTTCTTTGCACACCCTGCTAGTGTTGGGTGGTCTTTGTACAGGGATAAGTTTTATAGGCTCAGCTTTGAATCTGAAAGTGCACTAGATCAAGTGGTGCTTTGGGAGGAGCCTGGTAGTTTCAGAAAGCTTTTACAGACTTCCCAAGTGACTGAGGGGTAGTTAAGATACAGCCTCACTCCCATAGAAGCTGTCTCTTTTTTCCTAGTAATGCATCTACTCCACAATATTCAAATCCTGTGGGGTCCTTCCTTGGCAAGAACAGCTCTGAGCAAGGGCATGGTGAAAGCTGAGTTGGCTCAATCCCTCTCGTGGCCAAGCTTGCAGGAAGAAGTAAAGGTGTGGAACGTTTTCTAGAGATGCTTTTTAATAGCATTCCCCTTAAATATGTCCACAGGGGACAATAAGGGGGAGAGGGCTTTGCCTCCCTTTTCAGGTCCTAAAAACTAGGAGAGCTAATGGGATATACAGAAGGCTAAAGCCAGCTAGGCCAGTAGCTTAGGGTTTTTGTCAGCTTCATTCAACCAGGGACAAATTTCACAGCGGAGTTCACAAGAAATGGGCCACACAACTGCAAACGTCACCACTTTCTCAGCCAAATGCAAAACCAAAACTGCTCCTCAAAGATAAACATACACATGCTGTATTTACATAACAAACGCTAAGTGCTCGTCTGCATATGCATGAGGAAGAGGATGAAGCCAAGCCACTCATTACCTGATATGTTACTTCCGCACAATTTAATGTACTACTGACAGGCACTCAGACACCATAATGATAAGTACAACCAAAGACCAATGTGAAACAGAAGAGAAGATACCTATTTCTTTATGCAACAGCGACTTTGTTATTTACTCATAGGAGCAACTTTTTTATACTAGTACCAACCATCTAAATGTTCATTCTGGATTCAAGAAGCTAACGTGAACATAAGCCTTGAAGATTTTAAGTGCTACTGCAGCAAACGGGCAGGGCACAATAAATCCAGCTCTGCAGACTTCCAGAAGGAGCTGGGTCATTCTTCTACAACAGTGTTTACAAGTGGCAGCAGCACAATGACTGAAAGGAGGGAAGTCTGTTTTGTTTAGTAACTCCAGCCCCAAGCACAGCAGGCAGGATGATATCTCCAAAATTTCCTACCAAATCTAGATTTTCTAAACTACAAGTCAATACCATTTCCTTATATCAGCCACTGCTCATGAAAATAAACTGCAAAAAGTTCCCTATCTGACCAAGCCCGTTAAGTGACATTTTCACAACTTGCATAAACGTTCAGTATCCAAGAGCCATATGTGCTTTATTGAAAGACATGCTGTAGGTAGGCAGAGGGAGCAATCTATACTAAAAAAAGGGCATTGGGCTGCAGCTCTAAATTTGCATCGCCTAAGCAGTCAAAGGAACAACTGGAGTAGAGTGCAAGTGCATGGCAGAAAGAGACATACTTTACAAGAGCCGAAGCAGCAGCTCTGCAAATGACTGAAAGGAGGAATACAAGAGAGATCTTGGAATATGAAAAGACTCTGGTCAGGTGAGTACTAGCACTCTCAAAGCACAGCCTGGCTACATATTTTAAAAGGATTCATTACAAGGCCATAAGGCTAATGGACATGGTTTACAGTGAGGGGAGCAAGTTTATTTACACATTTTGTAAATAACTGCAATTGCTTCACAACTCAGTACGCCACCATGAAAGGGGATCACTTTAGAAAATCCTGTTTCTACAAAGTAAGTCTCAGTGCTAGAACATTTTAAGCCACAACTGTTTTTAACAGTATAACTAAATGGACCGGGTCCATTTTGCATGTTGCAAGCACACTGCGATACCTTCACATTTAAATCTGCTCACAGGCAGTTCTTTTTGTCTGGAGGGATTCTCTGATGAAATCAGGTTCCTTTTACAAGCTTCCTTGCTTTTGCTTGTGCCCATCAAGCTGGAGCCAGGATTACAGGGAAGGTTTCCCAGGGATCCTGAATTCTGAGGAACGCCAGAGGCACTGCACAATAAAGCAGCCATCAGGCTACTGTAAAGTATCCAAGAAGACAGTCACATAAGCACAGCCTAGGGATGGTAAAGGTTATCAGTAGGCAGTATAGATGCTTGTTCACTACCTATCCATGCCAAGCAGCTTACTAACTTTAAAGGCTACAGTACTTTCTTCACTGGACCATCTTACACATCTGGCCTCTCCTAAGCACCCTAGACATAGCTGCAAGAAAAAAACTGGTGCCCCAACTCATACCACAGTGCAGAGAGAAACACACAGCCTCAGTACAAGGGCAACAACGTTGACATAGTTATTTGGATTGATACCAACAGACTAGAACACCTGTTTCTGTTTCAAATGGCCAGAGGAGGACATCTTTGTCCTCCTGCCGTCTTCTCCCATGAATAGACGCTGCTGAGTTCTCTGTCACAGGATCTGGTAGGAAGTTAGTATTTCTAACAGAATTGTTAAGGGGCAACCTCTTCTAGGACTGATGGACAAGATTAGAAATAACCCCTGTGCATGAGATGTGTGCATGCCAGTGCTGTTCTGCTGTTCCCTCAGAGGACATCCAAACAACCATGCTGAGGTTGTTGAGCTGGATTTGAAGGCTTTTTCTTAATTTGCTCCAGTAGTTACTTCACTGTAAAAACAAGTTAATGCAGAAGTATTCATGTACAAGCTCAGCAAGACACCTCATCCTTTTCTGTCTGCACCCCAGCCATGTTGAGTCAAGGCATGTTTATGGCAGGAAGGTGCAATAACAGTACTAGTGATTATGGCAAAATCACAAGCATCAAACCAGTCTCAGTCTCATCTGTTTCTTTACCCTCATTCTTTTCACTCATTGCTCTGTATTTCCCCTCCTTTACATTAGTCGTCTTCACTCCTCACTTTGAAAAGTAGCTCCTATTCCTTCCCTCTTCTCCCCACACCCTCCATTCCCCAAGCAACATTGCCTCAACCTCCCAGCTTTGCTTCAGCAGCACTCCCTCGGCACTGCCCACCACGCTTTGACACACAGGAGGAAGTTACACGTTGAACACTCATACAAATCATATTCTACACATTTGTAAATGGCACAAATTTCCCTTCTCATGCCTGGCAGTAAATATACCAATCCCCGTCTTACCGATTCCCATCAGGTGTAAACTGGTATAGCTCAATTGACTCCAGTATTGCTACCCCACTACTAGCAAGTGGAGGTCGTTATTCAAAGCCCACAAGAGGGAAGAAGCAGGTTGGCTTCCACATGGCCACCCACAAAGACGGGATTTGAGTGACAGCATATGATTCCCCGAGTCCCATGCACACTTCTCTCAATAACTTCACCCAGCTTTGTTTTATGTCAGCTGGGAAGCCAGTTCTAAGGTTTGCTTTTGTGCTGAATAACAGCCATAAGAATCCACTTGATTTTAATTATGTGGTATTTCGCATGTCCAGCACGCTGAGGCCATATGTACTTGTGAATGTTTACAGTGTTCTCAAAAAGACCCTCTTCTGCACACAGTAACTTTGGGCCTCTGATTTGGTGCTGCACAGCAACGACTCCCCCCTTTCACCAGCTCTTCAACACGCTGCTGTTTTGCTTCCACTGCCTGTGGGATATTGTTAGCTGCCAGCTTGCTGGCGCAGACTGGAGTGGTTCAAGTTCAGCTCAACAGCTGTTGACTCATACGTGAAGCATCAATCCTGGGTCTGGAAAAGCAAAATGCTCTCGTGGAAGGGCTTTTCATTAAGAACAGAGAACACCACTTCAAGGAGCTGCACCGGGCCCCCGACAGCAGCCTTATGGCCCTGTTGGGTTGCACATTGCTTCCCCAAGCTTAGAAACTGCATGATAACAGGAACTTAGCTCTGGCAGCTGTGATCCCTCAGTTACATCACAGCAAATGCTGGTCTACAATAAGCTGACAGTTTTCTTCAGTGATAGTATAGATAAGCTCTGCTTGAAACTCTAGATCAGCCCCAAAACATTAACTAAATTCTTCCAACTTCTGTCAGCTTTAGCATAGAGGGTTAAGTAACTTACGTAGCATCACAAAACACATCAAAAACACATCCAAAAATTAAATCTGAAGGTGAGGACACCCTATCTTGTTATCAGCCACTAACTCACACTAGCCCACCCATAAATCAGAACTGGCATCTCGTGCCAAGTGACAAAACGCAGAATGCCTGCATCAGCTGCTTGCTGGACACAACATGCTGTGCCGTCTGCATTAGTGTGGGGCTGATTTCAAGGGGACTGTCATAATATGACAGCTCATCAACGTGTCCCCTTCTGCCTAAGCGCTACCAAACAAATCGCTCTTACTTGGATTTTGTCTTTTACAGTTTCACATACCCTCAGAAAACAACACTGGCTGAAACCACCTATCTAGCTACCCCAATAGGGCAAATGCACCAGCAATTTTTATTCACCCATTTCCCATACGGCCATACTTAGTCCAACCTAACACATAAAAGAAAAGAGGTTGTTCCCATTGGCTCTCAATAAAGGTGCCATTTGGATGGTGAGTTTTGAGTCATGGCCTCTGGCAGCCTGACAGCTAAACTGATGCAAGGGAACTTGATCAACACACTACAGGACTGCAACTTCCCAGTTGTGTCCTGGAGCAAAGCGTCTGCTCTCTTCTGCTAGCACACACTGGACTGAAGATGGCCTTAGCTTTTCTTGCAACAATTTTCTGACATACCCATAACCTGAGTCGCTCTCGCCTCTCCCTTAAGCCCTGAGCAGTAAATTTGACAGTCCTCTGGCCTACCTTAGGCAGGATTTTAACCAACAACCTATAACTATTTCACTACCAAATCCAGACTTTCAGGTCCCAAAAGACATTGCACTTTACAGGGAGATGATATGCCGCGAAAATAATCCATGGTTTTCCACTCGCTCACTAAGGGAGCAATAAAACATCTGTATTCATTTACTTAAACTGTTAAACCAGTGAGACAGAAGGAAGCAACTTATACCCGTATTTAGAAACATGCAGTCTGCTCAACAGATCAGTTAGGGAGACAAATTTACAGCAGACAATATCATCATAACAGTGGTTATTTAGCTCCTATTAGCAACTGAGAAGAGCTATCGCATCAAAGCATGAGGCAGAGCTTTCTTCCTAACTTCTCCACTGACTGACACGCTAATTCAGCAAACCAGTCCAACTCTTTGCAAACTCATCCAGCTGTTTGACACAAGTGTGAGCCCTCCCCCCCCCCTCATTAGGGGTGACTCTGCCAAGTTCTATCACCGTTGGAATCAGGCTTTTGGAATTGCCATTCCCTCTTGCAGGGAAAGGAGGAAGTCTTTGGATGAAGGCAAACAGGGTTAGCCATATGCTTAAACCAGTGGCAAATAGCTTCCGTTAAACACAATATTTTGAGAAAGACAGGCATTATAATAAAAAGGCCTACTCCACACAATTTCAAAGATCAGAAGTCTTTCCACACTGCTGTATTGATTACTTAGAACCAGTCTGATATATTTAACTAAAAATCAATGGGAAAAATAAAGGACTGCCTATTTGACTCAGAGGAAGAATTCCATTCATGGGATAAAAGAGCCTAATGAGGCAATTCAGTATTCAAAGAGAGCTATTAGCAATGAAGGAATAAAGTGGTTTTGTAACAAAATGATGAGCACTGAGTGCAGATGGAGGAAATGGTGTTTTGTAAATTCAGAATCCGGGAATTTTTTTTTTAAATCTTTAAATACTTCACTGATATGCTCTCTGCAATATTTAGCATGATTTAGGGTCTCATTCGTGGCCATTTTTTCCCCAGATGAGGCACCTGCAAAAATATGCTTGAAGCCAGTAGAAGCACTTGCACACAATTACAGATCACTTATTCATAGGGGCATGCCCAGTACGTCCTCTTATAAAAGTCAACATTTTTGAGACTTTAGTGCTTCCCCCAACAAAATAAACAACTAAAAGAGGCCATGGACTGACACGGCTATTATTTGTAGCTTCATCTGGAGAGAGGCTTATTTCAAGAAATCCTGCATGATGGTCATGCTTTTAGCCTGAGGGTGGGGATCAGGACAGGGACTGAGCAAGGCAGAAGTTTGTCCTTCCAGCAAGCCCAGACAGGTCAGTAGGGGATGACGTGACCTTCACATGGCTCTAATCAGTCAGCTCAACCCAGCACCAGGCAAAGGTCCTTTAGGACATTCTCCTTTTGGTTCTCAGAAATACCTTTTGGTGTTCAGGCAGCATCAAATTGTTTGGACGAAAAACTTTACAGGTATTTCCTGAACATCCACATTATTATTATCACGTCTTTTTTTTTTTTTTTTTTTTTTTTTTTTTAAAATTCATCAACTTGCTTTTCTAGAAAACCGACCTGAGCCATTAACACTGACTCATTACCTGTTGAACAGGTGTTCAGATAATAAATAACAAACAGATCCTCTAAGCAGAGATGCCTACAAATACAACATAGCTCAGCAAACAGTAGGGATATGCACTGACTGAAAGAACACAAAGCATTTCATAAAAAATCATTGGCTGGCCTTCTGGGGGTCTTAAAGCTGAGAAGATTTGCCTGTAAATGGGCTAAATAGCAAAGCGGTCCTTGCACCAAGAGCCTGGTGCAACCAAACTACTTTAGCAATAAAGCTGTTTTGTGGCTATCATAGGAGCTGCTCGTTTTGATGCCTATAATTAAGGTTGCCCAATGCTTTCCATTACAGGATTCCGCTCCCAGTTAGCTGCAGATTTACAGGGCTTTATCTGAATGAAGAGTGCTTGGTGTCCACAGCCAGCGACTGTATGTGAGGAAAGAGTTAGGCAGCCTGACTGCCACTCCCTGTTCTACCACATATGTGTGTCTTGCTAATCTGGTGAAAATCAGGGCACATATCCACTACCTGCTCTACCCACCTCAACTCCAGAACAACAGACCTGCAAGAACACAGCACAGCTCTGCTAAACATGAGCCAGCTTGTGTAGGGAAGCAGCTCAACAAGGAGGGAAGATTTTCAGGGAAAGGGAATATCCTTGTTTGACTATCTGATAAAGCTTGGAAATCACAGCTTTTCAGCCTCAAATCTTCACATTTACTTGGGCAACTAACAAACTCCAAGCAACATATTGTCTAGACGCAATACTCTAAAGGTCTACGCATAGGAATCATGCTCTTCTTCAGCAACATCAGCATAAAAAGCTCCTCCTGTCCCTGCTCAGCCCTCAACTCCAGGCTGCAGCCACTACTGCATTCCGCTCCACCATGCTGCTTTGATGCCTCTCTGTGGGTGACACTAAACTCCATTACTGAAGTGTCTGGATTAGGAAGCCTCCCTGATCAGTATGAATGAAATCGGTTGCTAGAACAGGTAGAGAAGACAGGATGTAGCTAGGGGACAGGCCTCTGGAAGAGACAGAAGGCAATGCAGAAATATGCCCTGAGCTATGAAAGGGAGGCAGCACAATTTTTGCTTTCAAGTGGGGATTTAAGTTTTGGGATCAGATTTCAGCATTTCCCTTTAGGATGATCCTGAGAGATCAGAAGCAGAGAGATGGTTTTGTGAAATTAAAACCAAACCAAATGAAAACAAACCCCACACACTTTTCTCCTTTGCCGCTGGGTCTTTGGGCCCCTTTACAGAGGCCTGGCAGTTCATTCTGCAGCCCAGTGGCTGCCCTGTCTGGAGTACTGGATGACCTATTATCACATCATGAGATAAGCATATACAAGCTGTGTGGATTTAAATGATTCTGTTGAGAGGACATTGATTACAAGTGCTATGCGACTGCATATATTGTTTGGGCACAGCGTGGCTCTGCTTGGAGTTTTTTAATCTGCAGAAATTTTGCTTCTGGTCATGATTTACTTTGATTTTTCTCTTTTTAATCATATCTATGCAAACGTTGCATGGCTATGGAATAAGAGAAAAGTCCTTTCAAGGAAAAATAACTGGTTAAAAGACAAAAAACAAAGCACAAGCTTTCACAGTGGAGAGAGATCATCAGCTGATTTCCTCAGGGAACTGTGCTGATATTCAATTCACTCATGAATAACTGTCAAAAGGTGAGAAAGTTTGCTGCTGATAAAAAAATTATTCAAGACAATAAGAATGTGGGCAGACTAGGAAGAATTGCTAAGAGGCCATACAAGATTTGGCAACTGGGCAATAGAATGGCAGATGAATGACAATGTAGGTAACAATGCACATGGAGAAAAAAAGAAATTGTAACTTCACATAGGAAGCGATGGACTCAAGCCTGACAATTATCAGCTAGGAACAACATTTTGGCATTAGGAGTGTTAGTTCTATAAAAAAATCAAGTCAGTAGGAGTCAAAATAGCAAAAATGAAATAGAAGAAAATAAAATACATATTATCAAGAAGACATTAACAACACAGAAAACCTAATTATGTGATTGTATGAATCTGTCTATGACTCTTCCACATCTTCAATATAGCATGTAGTTCTTGTTCCCTCATCTGAGAAAAGCTGTATTAGAACAAAAAACATTCAGAGAAAGGCAACTACAATGACCACAGCTACAGAACTGCTTCCACACAAGGAACAATTTCCATATGTTCCCTTTGGTTTGGAAAGGGGTCATCTTAGTGCCATTATGATGCTGACCTACAAATCAAGACTAGCCAGGATCAGATAGACAGGCATCAACTACATACTGTCTCTTCCAATACAAAAATCAAGGCTATAAAATGAAGCTAGAAGGAGCCAGCCTCAAGGTAAGGTAAAGGAGATGGTTCTTCATGCAACAGGTAGTCAGCCTGTGGAATGTCTTGCCAAAGGATGTTATTGTTGCAAATAGTTTAGAGGGGTCCAAGAGAAGACCAGACACTTACATGGAAGAGAGATCTACTGAGGAGAAAAAGGATCTGAAAAAATAAAAAAGTCAGCGGAAAGTCTTGCATGTGCCTATCCTTCAAGTATCTGCAAGTGGCTGGCATTGGCAGAGGATACTGGGGCAAGTGACGTTTGTTCTGAACCAGTGCTGCTGTGCCCTCTTACTTCTCTGCCCTTTTGTCCCGTATTCTTGCTTGGTGACACAGTATACTCTGGCTGTTTGCTTTTGAATGGATCAAATATCCTATTTTTATACACGCTAATGAATAAAAATTGAAATTATTTCAAAAGCTCGTCTTCCCCACTGTGAGGACGGCAGCACAGGCCCAGGAGACACTTTACCTCATGCTTGGAATGTCTGGCAAACCATTTTGTACAGAGCTGATGATAATGAACCCAGCAGCTCATTTTCCTGAGAAACAGGAGCTCACCATTCCTTTGTCCAGTAGGAAATTCATGGATAATACGTTCAGCCTTGCAAGAGAAAGCGAGAGAACCGAACTTCAAAATGAAAGGATTCCTACTTAGATATAAAAGCCATCTGAGTCAATAAGCATGAAGTCTTTTAAGTCTTCTGCTGTGCTTATCTATGAAGATTCTTTACCTAACCCTCAAGAACCTTCTTGGTACAAGAATCACCATGCTGCTTCCACATGAATATGATTAAAGTCTTTACCCGCTGAGGAAGCTGGACATACACAGATATGCCACACAGATATTCAAGGGTAAATAACATGAAAATGACAGATAGAGGAGAGTCAATGCCAGTCTTCCAACTTTATCTCTGAGGGTGAAAGGGCTGCTATTGGAAAGAAATTAATGACTGAATGGCAGCGAGACAACTTTCAGCAGGGTTCTGCAATGCAAAATTAAAGTGAAAATGTTGGCAGAGGTTCACTTGGATAGCACCATATCAGGAAGCATCAAATAAAATATGTCTTACCTGCTCCTTCAAGCTCTGACTGTGCCTGGCCTGACAGGGAATTAGTGAGACATTTCTATGTGCTGACTTATTTATTACTGAAACACTCTTGTTATAGTCTTTGAAATGTTGTTCACAGTTTTAGCCATTTTCTGACTTAAATTCAGTGACAGTCCTGCAAAAACATTCAGAACCAAATGGCCATAATATGTTCTGCAGACATATGAAATACCCTGAGGAGGGAGTTAATGGGAATGAACATAATAAGGCTTTTTGAGGAGAGTGAGATGTGGTATATATTTTATCTTAGCAGACTTTAACTAACTCCCTGAAGGTTCTTTATGTGGGAAAAGTTTTTCTGTTTAAGTGAAAGTCTAGTTGAATTTGAAAGGACATTCTAATTTTGTTATCTTCCTCCAAGAAGAGTGTTGATAGATTTGTTCTATGCTATTTTGGGTTTTTTGGATTTTTATTTTTTTTTTCCAACAGGGGTCCTCTAGACACTGGATAATCATTAGCAGCAACTAGTGCAGAAAAGAAGGACTAGAGCGTGTAGATTTTGAGCAAAGATTAAGATGGCCTTCCTTTCAGGTCTCTGTTTCCGCAACACTACTTTTTTCATTTGTTTAGTTAGACATCACTAAGGACCTGATTCAACTCCCAGTGAAATGAGTGGAAAATATCTCCAAATCAAGGATCTCAGAAAGGCAGACCTGCCGAAAGGCAGTATCACATCCACCCACAACATGAGTCCAATACAGTCTTCCCTTCCAACCCAAGGGAGATGCTACAAACTCACAATGCTGTTCCAGGAAGACCAAGACCACCCTTTTCAGGGTCACTATGGTCTCAAGACTGGCTTAGATCAGGGCTGAAACAACACCTTCTTTCCAAAGCTTAGCAAGTCTTTAACTCTACCGCTAAATCCTCCGAGACATTAAAAAGGCAGTCTTGCAACACTCCTCTTTTCTTCCTTTTATAAGGGACAATAAGACATGTGCAGGTGTGAGAATGCCACAGGGATCCAAAGCACTTCACCGAGGGTAAGTTAATGTGGCAACGCAGGAGTCATATTGTGCAGAGTCACTGGATATTTTTGCTTAAGACAACTTGGATGTCTCTTTTTAAGCTCATTTGTAAGATGCACTGCAGAAAGCTTCACTATCTATCTTACATCTCATATTTTTGATCAGTCTTTTCATAGATGTGCCAATAGCCTGATTTTACAAAGTAAATCAGGAGAAATGCAGGACTCTCAGGGTATCGCCTGTGTGTTCTGCCTACTTCTTTATTCGCAGTGCATCAAATGAGCTCTGTTGTTCATGGACATCATCAGTCAAGTGGCAAGCTAAGGTAAGTATGCTGGTTTAGGTTGCACGGTTTTAGGTTCATGCCCTAAATACTTCTTGCACCACCACGCTTTGGGAAATGCTGACAAGAAACAAGAAGCTGCAAGTTTTGGTCTTGAACACGTGATCTGCCCAGTGGATTTCACTGGCTTTTTTTCAGGCATTTAACTTATACGTTAAAAAAGTATACACTTTTCAGTTCAGTCAACGGTTTCAACTTCCTGACCCCAGGTTGTTTCCAGGGTGAAAATACTGAGGTTCAAAAAAGAAGTATCTGGCTTAGAAACGTTCTGAGCAGGCAGCGAGGTGAACGCTCAGTGCTGCCAAGACACCCAATGGCCTGCGTCAGCATCTCCCGCATGCACTATAAAATAAGATCTGCTTCACCTTGGGCTGATTGGTCTCTATTCTACTAGCTTCATCTCTCTAGTTAGGGACCTGAAGAAAGTAACCTCTGTGTGTTAACATGCCAATTTCAAATGCCCTTGTCTAGGTTGGTATCACTCACCTCTTGAAGTGAGGCCGTGATCCCAAAGCACCAAGATTGCCCCTGTGTACTCAAATGTAACGAGTGCCAGTAAGACCAGTAAGTCTCACCACGGTGAGGATGGCAAGAGAAGCTCTCCTCGAAGAACCACAGGGCAATGCTTCCATAAGAACCAGGATACCCACAGGGTTTCCTAGGTCTTCATGAGGTGTATATCAAACACACAGACGGCACTTTCTTGGCCTGCATCTAAGCACCTTCCTCCACAATTCTCCACCATTTCCATCATGCCAGCTGTTTCCATAGAGGCTGTGCTGAGTCTCAGCATGAAAGGTGCAAAGCTCACGTGACAAGAAAGGATACTGACCTTCTCAAAGACCAGAGTGAAAATGGCAAGGAAATCCATTCTCTGAACTGGCCTACGTACTCTAGGGTCTGACCGAACCCAAGTAAATCCCTCCTTTGATCAGTGGATCACTTTGACATTACTAAAGAGGCGATATGATATTCTAGGTCTTGTATTCCATGGGGTTCTGGAAAGGGCAGCCTCCTTTCACTCTCTATCTACACGTTTCACAATGTAAGGCAATCCCTGCTGTTAAATAAACCTCAACGTCCAAAGCTTACCAACTGTACTGAGATCTTTTCTCAGCATGTTCTCTTCCCCGCCAAGCTAGCTGGCATGCAGAAACTTACAGATACAAAAAAGGTGGGAGGAAGGCAAAAAACTTTTATAGAATTCTTCCCAGTTATATACTAAAGAGAATACATGCAAGCTTAAATTTTGTGCAGCAACTACATCTTAGCAGAAGCAGCACCCTGAGCCCTGCAGCAAGTCTGTTTCATCCAGCTCCAATTAAAATGCTGGGAGTTTATCACCCACTGAACTCACACTGCTTCAGGCAAAACCTCTCATGAGGCTGCAAAATAAATCCAACACCTGAATGATATACTGCAAAACTCCTTCATGGATCTTCTTTACTGTCATGGCTACCCATGCCTTGCCACTGTGAAAAGTTTCTGCATTTTTTCTGTGATTAGCTGTCAGTCAGGTGGATGAAAGACATTTTAATACATGATATTTCTCAAATTTTGCAGAGGGTTGTGAAGAAATGGAGCCTACTCACACATCTATTCTAGACCACTTGAAAAAGTGTATGATGGGATGACTTCTTCCATCACAGTGGGTGACTGCAGCAGTACAACAGGATTGCTTTGCTCCAAATTCCTCTCTAACGGCACAACAGCACTGCAGTGTTCGTCCTGTTTGTTTGGCCCACAACACTGGACAAAGGGTCAAAACCAAAGCTGCAGCACACGCAAAACCATGGGCCCTCTCTGGGAATTTGCACATGGATTTCATGCAGGTGCCCCGTTGCTATAACTACACATACTTGTAATTGTAAGCCTGTTCTTGGAGATGTATACACTTCAAAAAATCATGGTGCGATACAAACTTCTTTTTCTTACCCTCAGCTGTAACTTTCAGTGTGAAGACCACAGCCGTTCTTGAAGATTTCACAAAATGTTTTCAGGAGGTCTTTCACTGTCTCTGACTAAATCCTCTGCCCAGTTGTAGTATGAACTAGCAAGGTTCCAATGGGATAATTCAAACCCTTAAAAGACCAAGCGCTATGTTTTCTACCTTTAAAGTTCCAAGCCTCTCAGATAGTTTCACTGCTCAATGTGATAGACAGATTATGAGTTCATTATTTGGAAATCGTTTATAAAGGTCATTTTTATCTTAGGAACAAACCTTAGAAAGTTAATGTTAGATTTATAGTTTCCATTGTTAACTTTTTCTAGCACTTCCCGGTAATGTTCGTATTTTCCATATAATTTTTTCAATTTTCCAGAGCATAATTATTATACTTCATAATCATAAATTGATGATTAATTGTACAGAAGACCAAACACCATCAGCAGCTAACCTCAACACAGGGAAGGGAAGAAAGCTCTTACTCAATGCCTAGCAGTAAGCATATACTTGTCTTCACTGTATTTGAAAATCAAGCTCTAATGCCAACCCCATTCCCCACTGGGTCACTTAATCCCATTCCTGAAACCACACTGTAACTGTAGGAGCTCTCAGATAATACCACTTCAGGAACTCTCTAGTAAAAGAAACCAGACCATATTCAAAAACTGCTGCAAGATACACTTCCTTAACTTAGGTTTTACAAGTGCTGAATGTGTTTCTAGCTCTGTCCTTCTGCAGTACTGGTGCAGGTGGGATTCATCTGGTTCAACAGTCCCCATTTGCACAGGGAGTTTCCCTTTACAAGAACAGCATAATCAAAGAAAGCAGCCAACCACTGGGAAGTTTGTTTGTCCTTTCTTATTAGTTAAATGGATACCAGAGTAAGCAACAGCAGACACAGCGCTACAGAATTTAAAAAAAAAAAAAAACATCAGCACTGAAGATGACAAAGTTAATATGAATGAAGCAAATTATCTTTCCTCAGACATGCTATTTCCTTCATTGACTGCAACCTTATAGCTTACAAGCCCTTCTTCAGTTGTCTGATAACAAAACACAAGACTTCAGGTACTGCAGCTTGAGTTGCCACGATTAAGCTGGAGGCCCTGACAGGCAGTTTGGTGTGTTAAAAGAACAGCCCGACTCCACCTGTGGAAGCAACACAAGTGTCTGGCCGTGCACTGCAGCTGCAAGCAGAGAATTTATACCAACGGTTCAGGTCATGAGTAAGTTAGAAGAAGGGCTTGTTCCTATTGTTGTTTTATGACCACTTTGACCAATTAATTTAATGATCATATAGATGACTCCTCTGTCAGCCTCTCAACCCTATCTATTTCACTCTTCCTGACGAAGCATTTTACTATTTTGGCAGCTGTTGAAAACAACAAGGTGCTGACTGAGAAGGAGAGAGATGCCAGACCTGCACTAACTATCCCATCTGCTTCCTGCAAGCAAGGCAAATGAGAAGCACCTACTACATTTTCAGGCATGGAATATTTATCACTTGATCAGCGCTATCACAAAGGCAGCCTGAAAGGTTTCTTGCATTTAAAGATGTAGTATAATCATTCCCAGAGTACAGTGGCAGGTGTTGAATGCCAAAGAAGTGCAAGACTGGGCCCCACACTTGCATCTTGAGGTATCTGCTACCTTCATAAAATATAGACACAGTTTTTCAGGGTTTTGTTTTGTTTTTTTTGGTTTTTTTTTTTTTTTTTTTTTTTTTTTTTTTTTTTTTTTTTTTTGCACTGATTCATCGGCATGTCTCCCTTATTGCAAGGATTCACAAGAGCTGAGTTTCTCCTCACATGGGCTGGAGTGATACGGAGGGAGAAATTACACTGGCCCTTTTAATAAAGTCCAGAAAAATAAGGCAAGTCAAATTATGTGTTCTGGATAAACAGATTAAACTGTGCTCTAAATCTTGCATAGGTGTTTGAGAATCTAGACCTGTCATTCACATCCACAAAGATCTCCCTGACTTTCAGCTTCATTTGAACAGCTCACATGGGAGCTCTCTTGTTACGAGAAGAAGGGGAAGGCAAGCTTTGGAACATAAAATTAAAGGACTAACTGTTTTCTCAAATGGCTCAGTCGAGCTCTTTATTGCATGTTCACAGTTCCAAATGAAGGCCTGTACAAAAGCAAACGATGAACATTTTTGAGAAGCTATCAGATTAGTTAGGAAGCTCTGTACAGAATAAAGAAGGGTTCAGCTGCAAATGTTTTCTATGTCCATGTGTAAATCTTTCCTAGAGTTCAGCAATACCCAGTTTCTGGACTGGGCAGTTGCTGTTTCTCCCCACCAAAAGAGGTATCAGTCCCATCCTTTAAATTACAAACTGAGTCTGGAACCCAAGTTTAAGGATTCTCATCTGGTGTTTTGATTTGGGCATAACCATAGCTCTGAGGAAAAACAACAGCATTTTTCCCTTAGCAAAACTATTCCAGATCTTTTTTAAAGAGAGGAAAGACAGACATTATTTTAGTTAACATCTAATGACTTCTGCAGGATACAGGGACTGGCAAAGTAATTGCATTTTATTTTATTGCAGAGGCAAAGAAGGAGTAATGCAAGTCGGAAGGGTCTGTAAATATCCATCTTTAGCAAACGTTTGGCATATGTAAGTGCTGTGTTAGATTGCATTAATGAGAGTGTAATATGTGAATCAATGGAGATCATTCTGTGGTGTTTGGGCCTCGTGTGGTGTTTGATCCACTTTAGAAGGACACCACATTTCATTTTGACAGCAAAAAGTAACCTGGAGAGAAACAAAACATGGTGGAGGGGTGGTTTCATTACGGCTTATACGTTGCCTGCCACATTAGGAACTCCCTGGCCACACACTTTATGTACACCCAAACACACGGGACACCTTACCCTTTTCAGTGCAGACATCTTCAGGATTGCTCTGCAAGGAGGGGAAAAACTACCATTGAATAATACAACAAAAGGAATGAGACCCAGAAGGTAAATGCCGTGAGTGGCCCGAGAGCCTTTAAGTGAGGCAGGACCACCTAAATCCTTGGGGAGCATCTATCCATAGGCTGGGGCTTATGGCAGTGCCCTAACATCAGCACCAAGCTGCCCTGTTCAGAGGAAAGACCCTTCCCATGGTGCAGACAGTCAAGTAAGAATAAAACTGAAGGGAAACGTGGGAGAGCCCTGCAGACATGGGTCGCAGTGTTCAAAGGGAAGATTGTTATTCTTATTAGACAAGGACACTACAAGAATGAAGGGATCTGCTGTTGTTTAATATTGGTGCTTCACAGCAAATTTCCCATGGCCAACAGTTTTGGTTACAGACCAGACTGGAAGCTAAAAATATACCCAAAAAATTACCTGGCAAGTAGACTAAGCTGTCACAAGAGACAAATATTTTCCTTGGACCTTTTGCCTTCTATCATGGAAGGGGCTAACCTATTTACAAGAAACATCTTCCATTCACGTGTTACACCAGATAGAGCATGTTGCAAGTTGCTGTCTTGTACTAATATTGTGGAATTTGAGCCCCTTGAACATGATAATGAATGCAAATGCAATACCAAAACCCTGTCACAGATTAGAGGATCATTAAGATCTCCAGTCTGAAGATAAGACATCCGAGAAAAACAAAGGTGAATCACTTATCCACAAGCATGCAGCGAGACTACAAATGAAACAGGAACCAAGCTCATACTTCATGAGTGCCATGGGCCCGTTGTTACCCAAAGCCTTCCCTTTTCCTTCCAAACAGGAATACAGTAAAGCTGTTGTACCTAATTCAGTACTCCAGAAAATTTTTCAGTGAACAGTTTTGCCACAAGTCATGGGAATTATCAGAACAGGGGAAAATTCACAGTGGCCCTGTAAATTTCTGCAGAGATTTTGACACTTGGGTGCAAAACCGTTCCAAAGAACAAGCTCACGGGTAGCAGTGCACAGAGCACTTGCAAAAGGCACAAGAGATTTATCTCTAATTGTTTCCCAGAGCACAGAAGGAGGAATCAGAAATTACCCCAGAGTATTTTTCAGACAACCATATTTGAAAAGGAGTAGTCGAGTATTATGCAAGTCATGCTAACCATAAAGCCACTCTGATAACAATACACTTTCCATTGCTTTTACTTTACTGGAGTCTCTCAGATTTTAGCAATAATCAAATTAAAAGTGATCAGTAAGAAAAATTTCAAAACCACTTTAATTACAAAACACTCATCTGCAGTTTGTCAAGGAGACTTGACAAAAATGACAACTAAAAGCAGCATTACTGTGGATCCCATGATTCTGAAATTGTCCATCCATCAAGCCATAAAATAAGACACAGAGCAGGAGAGAGAGACACTTACATAAATCCATTCATAACATAGTCCAAAGCATGAGAGGAGAATGTCAGCACTTGCTGAGTTAGATATAACAGACATAAGAAACTGGACACAGATAAAAACAGAAGTGGACAACTGAATTAACATGGGAAAAATGTCCAGTGCCTTTTACCTTGCTGCTCTTCATGATGGTATAAAAACAGGAGAAAAGGTTACACTGGGAAACTGGCATGGCTCTGATAGCCAGCTAAAGTACATTTGTTTTAGGCCAGGATGAAGGCCAAGCAAGCTGGAGCCTGCCTTCAGATCTGTGCAACCTCCAGTGCACAGCAGATCCAGGGTGCAATCCAAAATGCAGGAGGACACTTCCCACCCTCTACGGGGGGCTCAGGCCTTGCACCCTAGAACATCTGCCACAGGCATGAAAAGATACTAAATGCAATGGAAATGTTTGGTTTCCTTCTGATTTAGTGAAGTATTCCAGGAAACCTGTCTGTACAGTTTCCTCTCTTCTTTAGTAAATTTCTTTTTGCTAATGATTTAACCTTTAGATGACAGTAAAAAGCTTCATAAGCCTACATTATGCAGGCAGCCAGAGTTTCTCCACCCACCAAATGCTAGAGACTGATACAGTCATGGTTCCCTGTCTGTCATGACACAGAGATCTTACCAACGACCATCGCTAACCAACCTCCTGAAATCTGTAAAGCGCACAGCCTCCAACTCCACAGCTTCAGCCTGTCCAGACCTCTCGTATACAGATAGCTTGTACCTTTTAGGCTTGCAGCAGAAGCCTGGGGAACAGGTGCCTTGCATTCACGCTCTGTTACACTAGTGTAAATCAGAGTAAATCAAATCAAGCCCCAGCTGCACAAGTAGCAGCACTGCTTCCCCCCTACACTACCTAACAAAGTTGGTTACCACCTGTGAAGCATTAAACATGCACACATTTATCAGGTTTTTCTAGTAAGGAACAGGAGAAAGACAGAAGAATTGGTATCTGGATTTTCTGTGATTTATTTGGATGTCTTTCAATGTCTCCCCTCCTCAATTTTAGGTTTTCACAGGGCAAACTCCTGATGACCCAGCCTGTTTTCTAGCTTAATGTGCCAGATGACAGGATGTCAATTTTGCCTTGGTTAGCCTTTGAAAATTATATTACACCTCTGTTTCCCATACTGCCTTGATTTCTTATAACCTAGTATTTGGCACAGAGGCTGGTATCTGCAGCAGGATGCTTTCCTGACTGGAGCAAGGATTTTGTCCATAATGCAGGCAGGATTAAAATCAGGTCTTGTAAGGAATAGCAGGAACTCTTTGCTCATCTGCAGAAATGCTTGTAAGAAGACACTCAGCACTGAATAAAGAAATGAAAATAAAAGATAATATATGGGTTTTGGTGGTTGTTTTTTAAAATCAATGTATCCATATGTGAATTATAAAATGTGTTAAGGAAGTGTAAATAGAATCCAGAGACATAGATGCTAATCCATACACAGTACAGGATACATAATGAAGTCTTCTGCATTTCTAGATGGGAAATTTAGCTATTAAATGGCAGGCACCAGTCAAGAAATGACATGTCTGCAAGTTCATTTTAGGTGAAGAATTTTGCCAGAGACTGCTCTCATATGAAGGCAGCAAGCAGGCACTATGTGCTTGGCCTCTGAATTCAAAGCGATAACACAGTTAAATGAGTTCCTTCAGCTCTATGAAATGGCTCAAATTAATTAATGTTTCAACTTGCTTCTAATGCATGATAAGATGCATGCAGTGAGGAGTGAATTAAATGAGAAAAATGCAAAGGACTAATTACGTTTCCAATGCTGTGCTGAAGAACAGCAAGAGAAGAGATTATCTAAGCACCAGAATCATGAGACCTATATTTTATGAGAAATTTTTTTCTCTCTTATTAACAGAAAACCCAAACAGTGTGATTTGTCAAGTAGTACATATCAGTTACATAATTCTTCTCAGGTAGCCTCTTGGCCATTAAAAACGGAGAGTCAAAACCTAAGAGAATTCAAGTTTGTTGGGGAAAAACTTATCAGTAGTACAGTATATCCCAAATACTAATGTTTAACATGCTCCAGAAAGCTAAAGTGATATTGCTATCCCCACAAGCAAGATAGGGCACGCACACCAAAAAAAGGCACTTGGCCCAGGTCACCCAGCAAATCATTTATCACAGCTAGTAAAACCAAAGTCCTGCATCTCCAACTCTTGTGCTCCTTTGCAAGGGAGTTTATTTGCTTTCCATGCATTGCTGAATTCAGGGGAAAGAAAGAAAACAAGGGGGGGAGGGGGGCAAAGGGCGGATGGGGAAGATGAAAAAAAACAGGTTTTTGTTGTTAGAAAGACACAGTATCTAATATTTGCAGCTCCCTGGATGTCCCCCGGCAGCTCCCACCATTTGTGCTGTGCTGAAACAGCTCATGGAAGTCACTTACCCCCCCCAGCCCCCAAGCTCATGACTAGCAGCTCACTTTCACCTTCCTCGAGCTGCCCACCTCCCAGCATACCACTAGCCACACTCCTCTCCTTGAAATCTTATTTTCTCTTGCTTTCCATGACTGTTTTCTCTGGGTTTTCCTGTTACACCTTTAAACACCTCCCTGGGCACCTCTGATGCAGCCATCAGGTCCGTAACACACTCCTATTGCTTTCCACAGGATTGGGCCCTTTTGTCCTGAAAGCTGAAACGCGTGTGTGAAGTGTGATCAGACTGCTGAACTGTTCAGATTTCTTTGCAGTTTTCTGGCAACTGGTCCGCACTCCCCAGTGTATTGGACAAGAAAACTACATGTTCTGCTTGTATCCCCACTCTGCGGCGATCATGACATCAGCTCCCTTTAATCTATTAGGAAGCTTGTCAACAGTGTTATGCAGGTGCAATTAGACAGTTATAGCCAATGTACCAGTATGAAATAGAAATTAAAATTTATCAGCCTTTCAACTAGCAGCACCTCACTAAGAAATAAAATTTTACAATGCCAGTTGTAAGAGCATCACTAAAAGTGTCTCTTCCATGACCTTGAGATTTTATCACAAGTCAGCAAAACAAATCTTTGGGAAATCATCTGAGAAAAAGTTAGGAATAAATAACATGTATTTCTGGGGAGGGGGTCTACATGTATAATTCACATAAAAAACAGACACCACCCCTCCACTAATACCAGCTTAATCTTTAATGAAATCTTTGGTTGCAGCAGAACCCCTTTTTAGTATTAATAAAGTTTTATTTTTATTGCAGCATATTCTCCAGACCACATCCAGGACACTATAAAAAGACGTAAGAGTACCCTTGACAAACATGTTCTGTGAGATGGTCCCTCTCTGCCCTGAGGCACGACTAAGCTGAATAGATAGTGCGGAATGACAGCATTATTTTTACATTCATTCTGAGCAATGAGGATCTGGATTCTCCTACTTATTTCTATGGGAATTACATATGAAATTATTCATTCATGGTCACACAGAAAGCCAGTGGCAGAAGCAGAAACAGAACCCAGAATTAATTCTCAGCTCATTTTTCTAATCTCCCTGCCCTTCACACTCATCTTCTAAGATTAAAATTATTATCTATCAAAACATGTGACAAGAACATGCCAAAATAACATGCATCTTTCCCTTCATTAAAAAGAATGGAAGCAAGACACTTAATAGATTCAGCAACTTGCAAAACTTCACAAATGCAAGATTTCCTTAGCTATTCCCAACAGACTTCTGCCTTGGAGCCCTGTGGATGCTCTGTGGAGCACTACTGGTTCTCCATCCTATATGGTGGCCACCGTACTTGGTCACACCTCGCCATACCACAGTCACACCTCACAGTTTATCAGTGCTGCTGGGGCTACACAGCACTGGAAGATATCCTGGTGCTTTGTGCTGCCTCCCTGAGGCGTTGTCCTGGCATTTGAAATAAAACAGTAGCATTTCCCACATCTCTGGCACTGCTGCCCACAATTTGGGTATCTTTCGGCATACTCTTTGTGCTGTTTTTATCCTTGAATGACAAGACCAGGACCCCACAATTCCCACCTGCCTCCTAGATTAGTTTTGCTTACACTTGAGCATTTGGTATTGCATATGTGGTTGGTTTAGCCTTTCTTGGGGTACTCTGACCACCTTGCTCTCTAGAGACACTTCCTTAGGGTTGGCTTTTTCTCTCCTTAAAACCTCTCCAGTATACTGAAATAGCAAGCCCACCAGTGGCAATCCCAGAGCTCCCAGGTCTCTGGGGAAGTTAGCTATTCCCTTCATCTGATAGGTCAAAAACACAGAAACCCTACTTTATATGCACACAGTCTTGTTTTGTTCAGGGACACAAAAATCATAAACTTTCAACACCCACTCCACTGCTTCAGGCAGATCCCTCTCATCCACTTTCTGAGGAAGAGAATAAAAAAGACTTCACATTTAATTCTTCATCTTGGTTTGTATGACCAGCTCAGTACATAGACCAAGCGACTGCTTCCCCTGTTGCCTTGCTTAGGCAAAGGTCTCTGTCAGGAGCTACATCTCTACTGGCATCAATGGAGATGCTAGTTTTCTGCAGCAGGTGACAGCGTGGAGACACGTTCCATGGCACAGCGCTCCCAGCCCAGCAAAGGCTGTCTCTAGTTCTGCTGGCATCTGCTGCTTGTCTCAGAAAGCTACCTGTTCTATCAACATATTACCTAGTGGACAACTGCATGCAAAGCTCTTCAATTTTGAAACTAAATTTCTGCACAGAAGCCTCTTGGTGCTGCTTCCACCCTCTGCTTTCCAGCGCATGGTGCTGCTCCTTCTGGGTTCTTACAGGGTGCAATATGAAGAGCACCATTTAAATAAATGCGCCCTCAAACTACAAGAGTCATGTTTCAGTCTTAAATAATGCATTCATCTAAGCAATAAAGCATATAATATATGCTGACAACGCAAACATGGGCCTAGCTCCCCCAATTCATCTTCTTCCCTTTATACACTTTATAGTGTAAAAATACTCTCTCTTAACATCATCTTATGGGACTAATCCCAAACTAGTCATCAGAAGAAAAATCATCAAGTAGCTGATCATTTTTATTATTTTGCTGTGTAATAAAACACACAAACAACTCACAAAAATAAAAATGAGGAGAGTTCAAGCCATCAAGTCCTGCTGAACATTTGCATGAGGAAAGCAATTTGAAGCTGGCACTGACTAGCTAAACCTCTGGCACTAAAGATAAAAATAATTTTCTTCAACTCTAAGTGCATTGGGTTACATCTGGAAAAACTGAGATTGGAATGTCCTTGAAGCAAAATGTCAGAGACCCATCATTCCAATTCCAAAACCAGTTCCTATTTCAAAGGAAAATCACAGAGTTGCCTCCTAAATATAGATAATTATTCTCAGGAATAACTGAAAAAGTGCACTATATGGACTGCAAGTCAAAACGAGAAATGCTATTTCAAATTAAAGGGAGACAAGCTCTTAAGACCTGTTAAGAGTTTATATAGTGTTAGCTTCATGATTCTGCTTCAAAGGTTTTTGCTGTTTGAGACAATAAACTGTGACAACGATTATAGTCTATATAGTAACATTACAAAATGCGATAGCATTTCATACTGTGTTCTTCACCATTTTGCATGGCTGAGACTTGTAGGTACCAAGAACCAAGAAGAAAAGGATGGACTTGACCTCAGGACTTCTTGGGACATTGAACTGTTCCCAGCATACAACAGAGCATCCTTACAGCTTGCATGGGGTTGGCCTCAGCTTCCCTGGTTCAAGCTTCCTCTTGGCCCTTAAGCTGAGATAGGTTTTGCCCATCAGCCCCTTACCATTCCAAAGAGTGATATACTGCACTTCACTGACACATTGCTTAAGAAAATGCACTGTATTGCCCATAATGAACAATACGGTGTATTTTCTATTTGTTAGATATTATCCTGAAATACAGGACACCTCTAGATTTGGAAAAAGATAGCAATCTAATTCAGCTACTGCCCAAGAAAAACATCATACGTTACCCATCAACTTTTACTTTCAGTAGCTTCAAAATGCGGCCTGACCACAATTCTCACAGGATACTGCTACAGATAAATTTCCAGAATGCACACTGGAGACAGGGAAAGCACACTGTGAAAATACATGTGTTATTTTTATTATCAGAATTGACAAAATCTCACTGCTAGTTTTATAATAGCCTGTTAAAGCCATAAAAACCAGAATGATGGGGGACAGCTGTGTGACAGTGCTTTGGCGTCAAGTTCACGGTATGGAATATACAAGCAAGCATGCTACGACTCTGGTCTCAAAGCTCACTGCAGATTAACGTCCTACGGAGTTATCTGTCAAGCTGCAAATACTTCTTTTACAGCTACCCTGAAGAAGAGCTTTTTCTCATGCTAGTTTATTGAACTTATGTATGGGCCTGCTCATAATAAGATTGCTTAATGGCTTCCTCTAGCACCTTCTTTTAAGCAAATGCTATTGAGTTTGGGCAAACAGACAGACTCTTTACTGGGCACAATGTTGTCTTTGTAAAGGCACGTAGATCTGTTCCTGAATTTTCAATGTGCTTCATAGATTAAGGACAGAAAATGCCATCTGCTAATCTGCTTCTGCCGCACACAAAGAGCCACTGCGTGTGCTGTTTCTGATGGTTTGAGGTTACGGCCTTTCTCTGCTGCTTGGGAAAAATATGCAACGCGTGTCATAAAATGAGTTACACTGGGTTCTTTGTAGTTTATCCCACAGTGCCACTGTCTGCCAGGGGGTTTCCTGCTCACCAACAGCCAGTGAAATGGTTCTCCAGTTACATATGGCGTGGTAACCTAACCAGCTGTAATGGTTTCACCAGACACTGGTATTTAGCAATGCCTGCCAACTGCACGGCTACCTGCTGTGCTGCCAGAAGCAAGTGCTTATGCAATTCACCTCCCTTCTTCGGGGCTTCGGCTTGTCATTTCAGTCTGGAACATAAATAGGTGAGAAGGTACAAAGCCTCAGCACTGGCAGTGCTATCTGTGGGCAGTCACCCATTTGTGAGAAAGCCTGCAGACATACACACAGTACTGGAAGAGTAACGGAAGCCTTGACCAACCTGCATATGGCTTGAGAGACCCTGATCTTCTGCAGGAGAACTCGCATTGAGTGTAAATAGCAGTGGATGAATACATCTAATAAAATAGATAACAATGCCTTAGGATAGTTAAGGCCTTAGGATAGCCAGCCAGACGTAGTGAGTAGCAGCAGCAGGGACATGAGAGTGAACTCATCTCTTTTTTTATACAAGAAGTTCACATATTACTCTAGGCCACATTCTGATCTTAGGCCTTTTATTTCTTCATGAGAAATAAATCAAACGACCCATCCTGAGCTTCTGGTCATCATCAAAAGATAAGAGAGGAAGAAAAAAATGGAACGCCGATACGGGTATTTCAGAAACTTAACTAGAGCAAGTGCATCTGGAAGTGGGGTGGGCAGAGAGGGAGTATTATTATTTTTCTGATTAGTTGCCTATCTCCAGTGGCCACCTGAAAATCAGGCCTCTCTGAACTGTCTCATGCCGAGTATTGCAAATCACTACTTTGCAAATCTTGACCTAAAAAGCAAATGTGTATTTTTAAATAATTAATAGCATTCTCTAAATGGAATTTTCCAGCCCCAAATGAGATGTACAGCTGAGTTCCCCTGAGAAGAGGTATTTATAATGGAAACATTGACACAACCGAAATGATAATGCACTGAGTAGCAATAAAGCTTAGCACATGCTTAGTCATTTCATTCTTCTTATCAAATTGGACCCGGTCCCACAAAACCATCATGGCACTTTGCTTGTTTGCTTGACCTCAGTTTAAACACCTCTACGGCTTACAAAAAAAAACATTGCCAGTCCAAGTGCTTTCAAAGTCTAGCATCAATAAGAACCACAATTTAGTATGCACATAAAGAGAAAGGCTTGCAAAAAGGGCAGTGGTCTGGTTGCCTCTGCTGTAACTTTAGTACAGGGATCTGGGAATCTTCCTCCAGAATGATCGTGCCTGAATGACTTCAGAGGCGAGGCAAGACCCTGCTCAGCCTGGCCACCAGCTGCTCTGCTTTACCCCTCATATGTTGGCTCAAGCGTGTGTTTCCAAAAGAAGTAACACCATCCTTTTGGTAAATGACCTTTACATATTTAGGGCCAAAACCTGCCTTTTGCCATATATATGCACAGATATATACATGTATATATTTTTTTACAGTATCAAAAGCAGCAGAAAGCACCTTTCAGAAGACCGTAAGAGGTCAGACCCAAACCTGGACAGTATCACCACATTTTCTCCAGCCCTATAAATGTCTCAGTAGGATCTGTCCTCACCGCATGTTGGAAGATGGGTAACCTGGACCTTTACTAATTGAGGTTGCTTTTGAAACTGGATCTCCTACCTAAATCTTATGCTATCTGGGTCAAAGCTGGACTAGAAAGTCCCTGAAAAGACACAGGACATGCTATAAAATGTATAAACCTACTTTTAGGACTGACTGATCAAATGGGAGAGAATGACAAAGAACCAGGAAAAGATCCAGGGACAAGCAAACTACAGACAATAGTTGACCAGAGCATGTGATTACTTGGTGTAAGATAGAGCTATGTACAAGTGAAACATCCGTATCCTTGGAGGCAACAGGATGTTTTAAAATTGATTTCCATGAGATCAGGAGCCCATTCTCTGTATTTTGTCACAACTTAGACACATGTGAAGACAAGCCAAGTGCAGCTGGTGATAAAATTTGGACAGCAGAAGAGAGAATATTTCCACAAAAAATGTCAATTTTTCAGCCAAACATCACTCTAACCCAAACCATTAACAGTATATATACTTCCTGCATTCAGGAACCAGAGATGACACCTTACATTAGCCATACTTCCTCATTAAAACACATCTCAGCTATACCAGGTTAATCATCCTGCTCTCAACTATGGGCTAAGGCTTTTGGGTCAGACTACCCTTCCCATGACGAACCATGGTTTCCTTTTGTTGATGAGAACAAGCATATCCTAAGAAACCCACCGATTCATGCATGACATCTGAGTTGAAATGGTTTCAACAGAGATATAAACGACGTATTTCCCCTCAGAAACTTAACAGTCTTCCATGGATATAAAACTAGGTGGCTGCAAAAGTCTGTTTAGTCATCCATCAACCTACCCATTCTCTTCCCATTAGACTACATGCAAAAATCTCATATTAGTTCAAATGGAGGAGCTCAAAAGTGGCAGAAGGCACTTCTGTATCTTAACTATACTTTTGTTTCTTTCGGGAAAACGCTCTCCTTTTGAATGACATGGTTCAGCATTTCAAAACCCAAAAGCACAGACTCACCCACTCTGATAGAGACCATTGAGTTAAGTTATTGACCAAAAAAATATCACTGGTTTACAATAACACATTTGTATGATCTAATACATTGTAACAATAATTCTTTAACGGTATAGCACACTGGCTTCGGGCAAGAAAATCCTTGAATGTCAGAGAAATGGTGAAAGATGAGTCAGGAAACTTCTACATCAGCATCATCTTGAATAATAAAATACATGCTGTAAAATTTCCCAGAGGTACTCTGAAGCCAGTCGATAAGGGGAAAAAACCCACACACATTTTTAACTTAATAACATCAGTCTTCAATATACCATTTAAATTATATTACTGCTGCATGTTGTAGAAAAATAAATAAATAAACAGAAGATTAAAAAAGCACAGCAAGGCAGGTTTTATCATGACACAAGGCTGTGATGTTTTATTCATCCGATGAGAAGGGAGAGGAGCTTGCAGCTGTACAGACACACAGGGAAGGGGAAGGACAGGACTCAGCTCAGTGAAGCTGTTAAACAGCAGAGATGCAGGTGGGGGATTGGAAGGGGAAATAGATTTTCCCCCTAAACGTTCAGCTGGCTTCACTGGATATTTATTAATCAGGGCAAGAGCTATTTATTCCAGACAGGAGCGACGGCTGCTCTGTCAAAAGCAAAAGGAGAGACACTCGAGATGGTGCAGGCTGCTGTTTCTGCCTGGTGGCAGGTGCGTGGTATCCCTAAACTATGCTGTTACTCAGACCAGCAGGGATCAACTAGACAGCACTGGGGCCAGCTGCCTTTCAGTCTTATAGGACTCTGCTGTCTGAGATGCTTCTCCAGTTATTTGACCATGGCAGGGTGGAGGGGGATCCAAGCATAGCATTGACCCCTGTGGAGGATGCTGATGGTGACACTATCTTTGCTACAACTGTCCCAAGGTCTGTGGACTAAGAGAGCTGGATTTACCCTACCTGCACAAGCTACACAGCACTCTGCAGAAAACTGCTGCTCCAGGGGAGAGCGTGCATCCTTTCCCATGCCATTTATTTCTACAGAGCCATTTGCCCTTACTTTCTCCAGAATACAGAGGTATCTTTCAAACTGAGGGAAATTCAGGACACATTGCTCAGGCTTGTAACATGTGCCTGAATAGATGCGAGACCAGCACCCTACAACCAGACAACTGAAGCAATGAATGGTGTTTGCTACACCATGAAATGCAGGTTTGTGGATAACTGCTACATACACTCCCTGTGGGAAAAATACTATTTGATAAACAGAGCACGCTGCAGTGACAGAAGGCATCATAACTTCTGTAGAGTAACATCATTTCAGAAATGATGGGCAACAAAACTTCCCACTGAACTCAAGAACAACTGTTAAGTCTCAGCACTTCTGAGAGGCAGGCCACACTGCAAAAGCAGTCATGAACCTTTGGAAATTCAAACATCCCAAGTCATAAGCTGAAAAATGCAGATGATAATAATAAAAAGAGAAATAAGCAAAAAAATCCTTGCTGTGAAGGACTGTTAATAGAACACAATGAGGAGCTTACTGCTGATTACAGCATCGACTAATCTCCCTTGTGAATCAGAGGCAATAATATCCATAAGATGCAGAAAAAATACCTCTGTCTCGATTGACCTTATGTTCCACCTCACTGATGCTCCATTTTGTTTACACTAGCCACACACAGGTGTAATAGCTTGTGGGGACTTATCAGCAAACTTTAAAACAAAAAAGGAAAAGAACTGGCAGGGGAAAAAAAGCAAATGGTCATGTTGCCTCCAGACATCTCTACAATTCATATTCATAACCTCCCTGTCCAAGCAGCCAAAGAACAAGTTATAACAGCAGGAGGCCATGCACTTTTACAGGAGTTCTGCAAAAACATGAACTGTACTCCAAATGCTGCAGTCCAAAAGCTGGACTTGAGGGTTTCCTATGGCACCTCAGACGCAGAGAAGAAAGAAAACAGTCAAGTCACCTACTTCATCCAGGGCTGGCAGATTCTGGCTTCACATATGGCCAGCAAGGAACAGGCAGCTTGCCAAGTTGCCCCAGAGGTACAGACATTGTGTACCCACCTCTCCTCTTCCAGGCTGAAAAGACACAGTCTTCTGAGTCACTCCTTCTCCTTACAGAGAAGCTATTCCATATCTATGGTAACACTCTCATACTTGCTGCCCTTCTCTGAACCTTTCCCAGCTTTAATATATCCTTTAGAAATGAGGGGAACAGCACACGGTAATCAAAGTGTGTGTGAATCATACATCTATACAGTGGCATAGTGACATTTTCAATTTTGCTCTCTATTCCTTTCCCAATCATTGCAAACATTTGATTTGCCTCTTCAACTGCTGCCGAGATGCAGGTATCCCCAAATGAGTGTTGTGAAAAGTTTTATTCTATGCCACTCTTAATAGAGTTCACCATGGACAACGCTGCAGAAGAATGTTATTATTTCAAAAAAGGAACATTTGCAGGCAGATATCCTGCTACCTCTCTTTGGTTTTGAGTATAAAGAGACAATAAACATACTAATTAGAGCATTCCAGGTGCAACGAGGAAAAATCTGAGATGTCCCCCTGCTCTCTAGCCCTGGCATAAGTTAAAACTTTTGAGAACAGAGGTGTGGTGTGAGTAGGCAGCTTTAACTTGCACCACTAATGGAAGTCAAAGCGAAAAAATGAGGTGCGGTGGGGCTTCATTGTGTGCACTCCTCTTCACTGGTTTGCCCTGTCCTCTGCCCTTCTCCATACCCATACCCCCAGTCCTTTACTCTGGCCAGCAGAACTGTGACACAGGACACTCGCACCCCAGGGAGGGTAGAGCAGAAATGTGGCACCCAGGCAGCATGCTCATGGAGGCACTTCCCTGCAAGGGTGGCCAGCCAGGGTGAGCTCACTCTGACCTGTGACGCTTCAGATCTGGCATTCAGCTTCTTGCAAACAAATAACAAAAATGTTCACATTAATATTCCCAAGGCCCCTGATTGAGCTCTCCTGTGTGAAGGATTGCAGAGCACTCTATGATCTATCAGAAGCATCACAGGGAAGACTCCATACGGGTGCATGGTTAACTATAAATGTTTTTACATCACTTATATTGATGTCATCCCCCAAGAGTCACAGTCACCAAGGTACGTGACAATCTCCAGACAAGCCAATGCTATGCCAATGCATTTAATTTACAACCTTCCTGTCTCAGTACAGTTTGAATTTAGCTCCCTGCAGCTGAGGGATATGATAGAGCAATGATCACTGAGTGCTAAAATTTGGCAATGCAGAGACAACCTAATAACAGAGATAAAGAAGCAACTGACAGAAAAAAGCAGTTACCTGCTGAAGCATTTCCCCTTAGCGCATGTAGGAGCCAAAAGCAAGAGACACAGACACAGAGAAGCAGCACTCTCGGGAGATTAAGTCCAGGAAGCGAGTGCTGAAAGCAGCACCAATAGGACAGTTTGAGAAACATCTCATTTCATCAGTTTTCAGCAAATTAATTAATCTTTTGCAGAAATGGACCCGTTTTGCCAAAGCAGCCATAGCTGACAGGTAATTTTCCTTCAAGAGCCTGGTTTCCTAGCATTACCCCTTCACCAAATTTCTGACAGCCCCTACACTCCCGGCTGCTTGGGAGCTCAGGCTTTGGGAGCCTGACATTTCCAGAGCAAACAGCCATGCAGACTGTCCCCCGTTCCCCGGACACCAGAGGCTGCAGTGCCAGGGAACCAGCAAGAGGCAGGCAAATGGATCATCCTGTGGCCTTCCACAACCCTGTCCTCTGGTGGTCCCATCGTGTATTCTGAGCAGACTTACTTCCCTCCGAAGGCAATTCAGAAGGAAAAAAACCCCTGCTTTCTGCACATGCACCTTAGCCCTGAATGGAATTAAATCTTTCCACCTAGTTCAGGACATGGGTTCTGCTCCACACTGCAGGCAAATCGCCTATTCCCTCTGTGTGCTGGTTCCTCATCTGCAAGGCTGGCAAGATGCATCACAGAGAGATTACGAATTTAAGGACTGGCATTCATAGTAGTGGAAAGACCAATGAGTTACTTTTAATATTCTTTAAAGATCCTTTGTTCACCTAGCAGCTCAACATGACCAGATTCCCAATGACCTCATCTTCATTTATGTTGAGGTCCCTCACACAATGCAGAAGTACAGATGGACCATAAAATAGGAATAGATTCTATTACTTGCAGTTCAGAGTCCCTTTAAACCAGCCTGAGTGACATAAAGGGGCTTTTCTGTAAAGGAGAATCTGGTCCATTAGTCTTTTTAATGCCCATAAGCAGGTGATAACAAGCTGCAGTGCACTTTACAGATGGCTGGCAGCACGTAATACAGAGTAACACGCTGTAAATAGCACCACTATGCTGTGAAGCCATCACATGCTGTAAATTGTCAGAGGAATAATGCTTTTAGCAGTGAACTTCAACATGGGGTTTAGGTTATGTACCAGCTCTGGACTTTCACATAGGAAATTCTTCCAAACAAATTCAAGATTGTCACTTGGACTTAACTGAGTAGTCAGATCAGATAGCAAATATAAGGAAAATGTGTCATAAAATGTTTTAAAATTATATATAGTAATCATTCAGCTTTTAACCTGTTTTGGGCATGAATGTGATCACCATAAAGGGACTTTATTCAGCACCAGACAACCCCAATATTGTTTTCTCTGCCTCTATGCCCCAAACTCTTGATGAGTTCTGTCTAGGATCTGATCCAGATGAGGCCATTAGATCATCCAATGTCTTCTCCTTTTTCTCATAACTTTCAAGCTAGGATTGCATTCCTGTAAACAGTCAAACTATGCAAGAGAAGGCTGAGCAAAGTACCTGAAGAAAACCCCTATACATAAATCCCATGCACGCATACAAAGAGGTACCAATAAAGCCCTAGTGCTTCAGTGGACAGCTTTCTCTCTTTCATTCAATCCATCCCAACCTGACAGGACAAAGCACTGTGGTTTCAGATTGTCCATGTATTTCACCAAGAATAGTAAACATAATATATCCACTTGCTTTAGAAATACTTCAAGTACTTCAGGTTAACTGGTTATTCAGGTTTATCTTGAGCAATAGCTCAACTTCAGCAGAAAAAGCCAAGTGTAAGCATACCCAGAGAGATAAACCAGTTAGATAACATAGGGAAGAAAGGCCCATCTTGCGTGTTCTCTAAAGGGATTGCTGGTACCTTCAGCAAATGCCAGTGCAGCTTCGTTTTGCCTCTGTGTATTCTCCACATCGGTTCAGTTATGATCCTTCCTTTCACAAGGAAGGCTTCTCTGTTGCCACAGCAGAAAGTGACCTTCAAAAATCAACCATGACAAGTTTTTACAGTAACATGACCTTTGTTTTATGAACTTAATCAGTTAATCTCATCTACTGTGTAGACATGTTCATGCTCCAAAGCTGTTATTGCCCACAGTGAGGTTTGTTAAGGCTCCAGGATTTGGGTTTAAAGCTCATGAAAAGGGCATCCTCAATTTGAAAAGCCCCTTACTGATTAATCCCACTATAAATAACAAGAGGAGTATTTTATATTATTTGCTTATTGGAAGCCTTCTTCCCATGGGTTTCCACCATACCATAGAGTCAGCATCAGTAGCGTTTGCTCAGAAAATCTTCACCATATGTGTGCACTTAAAGACCCTCCTCCTGTAATCTGTGCGTTTCATTTGGCACTCTCTGGTGCATGAAGACACAAAGAAAGCTCTTTCACAAATAGCCACAAAATCTCGGCCAAAACAGTTGAGACTGGACTTGCATGATGTAATGAGAAGTGGTCTGCAGCTGGTCCTTAAGACCATAATGAACGTTATGGTTTACATTTGATTACAATGGTAATCATAAAGGAGTGCTGTGATTCCTAGGAAATTTCTGATGGTTGAGAGAGGCCCATTGGTCTGAAAAAAACCCCAGTGATCTGAGAAAATACATGGCCACACTGGGCTTTCTTACTTAGGCTAAAATAAGACTTCACTGAAAATAAAAAGCAAATTTTGACTGGATGTTCACATTTCATCCTCATGTGTGAAACCTGGCAACAGATGAGGGCTGGTATGACTAGTCCTCCAAGAAAAAACCCCTGATCTTCTTAGTGTGAAACCAGGTTGACAAATAAGACATGGCTTCCTGAATACATAAAGTAGTGATGTATAATTTTCAGAAGTTACTTTGCCATTTGAAATTCTAAGTCATGTTGACTTTCAGTGAGAATTATCATCAAATTTTCATAAGCACTTAGGAGTATATGTACCATTTTCATAAGTCAAACTATTATGAGCTTAAAATGATGTGCAATGATGTAAGTCCATAAAACTGAGTTCCTTTACCACTGCTGAGAATGGAGCTAAAGTATCCTAAGCCATCTCAATAACTGTGCAAAAATTTACACAAGAACCTATCATGCTAATTAACTCAACCGCTTGAAATATTTTGTTGTCCTAATTGCCCTGTATAAATCTGACCACACTGGCCAGGTCTTCACAAAGCAATTAACTTAGAAATCAGAATGTAGTAAGACAGATATTCTTAGAAATCCAACCCTCTCTTTTCCAGCTCCACCTCATCATGCTGATGTATTAGCTCCATGCATCATCCTGGTACTGCTCTCCTAGCGATGGCTTACAAAGCATTTGGCAGCAGCAGAAAGAACCCCCAGGGAACCTATTTTCTTTTTATATCATTATTTTTCATTGTTATAAATGAAGTATTTAACTAAAACAGAAAAACACAGCTTGGACAACTATGACGGAAGAGCATGTATTAATTCTTTGTTCATACTCTAGGTGGCTTACAGAACTGAGATGCCTCAAGCTGATGATGAAAAATGAAGATAATGAAGTGGTAGATTACATTATGAAATGTTTTCCAGATTTCACCATGGACAAAATCTAATACATGCCAGGTATTTGCAACTCCCATTTAAACCACCTGTCCACTCAGTAGTAGTCCGGGACAGACATTAGGTGCACAACTAAACAAACTGTACAAGTTGTGTAAACAAAACCAAAAGCACCATGGGTAGCAGCATCTCCCTCAGCCACAGCCAAGTGCAAACTGAGCTTTTCTGACACACCAGAGTACATCAGTGACAAGACTGATTTTCTGGTGATCAGTTTACAAAGTTAAAAATATCTTAAGCCATAGTTTCAGATTAAACTGTGCTCTTGCCTTACACTAGCCCTTCAGCTGTTCTGATAAGATAGCAAATTGGGTCAAAGTATAAACATGCAATAATGAAACATAAGTTGTTGATAATAAGAGTACTTTACTTTTCAGCCGTACGAAACTGTGTTTCTAGTTCACATGCTGGAAAAAAATACTCTTCTGAGGCAGTTGCAGCTGTAATGTACTTGTTTAAATCTGGGAATTAAAAGCTTTTTGGTTATCAGTACAGTAAACAGCAGTGCTTCTGAAGCCCTTAATCTTACTGCAGATCTGTTTTCTACCGCTAAATTTCTCTACGCCATGATTTTCCCCAATCTGATTTACCAATGAAACTGATCTTATCAGGAGATCAAAACAACACTGTGAAAAGGTGCCCATGCTGAAAAAAAAACATATTTCAGAGCATACTTGGGAGAAAGAACATGTGTACTTAAACAGACAGCTCTCCAGGCACAGGGAGGAGAAATATGCTGTGAACCAACTTGCCACATAGACAATAAAAATAAAACAGGATTTCACTGGACTCATCATTTCACGCCTAGCTGGAGTTAAATCCATTTAATCAATAATACACATATTTTATCGCAAAAAAATTAGAAAACGTAGTTAAAAACTGCATGCTTTGCTATTCATTATAGTTCAGTTTCAAGAGATGTAGATTTAAAATCTAGAGCCCTCTTAAAAGCACTGGTCACTCTTGGCTTACTTGACAGTTTCTGTCCCTCTTCTACTTATTTTCTTGAGCCTTCTTTAACCTCAAGCTCCACTCTTTTTCTTTTTAAAATTAACCTTTCTTAATTTTCTTAGATTTTGACTGTTTATTTTCATAAATGTGTGCCCAACTGCAGACTCTCAAACTCCTAGCTAAATGCGTAAACAAGAACATATTTTTAAAGGACAAACCATTCAGCAGTTACAATTGCTAGAACCACCCAATTGCTGTCAACACCACTTTTTAAATCTTAACCTGTGGCTAGATTTCACAGAGGAGCTCATAACATACCATTAAGCTTGTGATATAATTCAGCTTTAACTAGCCATCTCCTTGTCATTTCTTAAAGTAATTTGTCTGTAATCCATGTAAATGCGTTTAATTACAGAATCAGTCAAATAAATGTAACTATGTATTGACAGTGTAGAATTTTAAATAGCTCTATTTCTAATCTTAAACCTATAGAAACCTCACCAATCAACCTAGAAGACACAAGTATGGACATGCTGTAAATTCCTGCATGTTTGGAGGACTACAACATGCTGGCCTAAGTGGCAGCAATAGAAAGAGATTGTGATCACAGCATCCTTTATCGTTTGGTCCCAGAATAAGAGAAATTGGGGAGGTAGGAAACCTCAGAAGCCACATATTCACTACAAAGCCTCAGTCTTTTTTGGACATTCTAGTTACAGCTTGGATTACTGCCTTCACTAATCTCTCTGTGAAATAGCAATCTATTAAGTCCCAAGGACTCAAAAGCACCACTGTAGCCCCTTTTTTAATTTCAATTATACATCCAAGAGTAGGCTACTATAATTCTTCATTAATGTAGGACCAACAGGGTCATCACCATTTCAAATAGTGTCAGAGGCTGAGCCTGTTAAAAATACGCTCACACATTTTATCAAGAGCTTTTTTTTCCTCTAAACAGGAGAAGAGTAAGCAGAGAGTCCCTCTACATTAGCTAATCCTCCAGAGTCTCATTTAAATAAATTCATTAACTTTATCTAGAAATTAGACTGAGTAATATCAAGTCATAATACTGACTCCAAACAAACACGAGACACTAAAAAAATATATACATTATCAATTATTTCCTACCCATGTTGGATTGGATCAGGCACATATCTAGATAATATCATCTGATTTATCCAATGCCTCTCCTTGATAAATCTTCCATGACAACTTCAAGCTTACCAAGCTAGAGTCTCAAAGTAAAGTAATACATAAATAACTTAGTAATCCATAAAGAAAGGGATACTATTTCCAGACTAATATTAACTCCTTATTTGAAAAAGACTAGAATTATTTGAGTGAGAGTACAGATGATTTATGGACAGAAACTAAGATACTACCAGCCTAGTAATTAGAAATCTTAGTCTTTCTTAGACTACCTGATCTATCTAATCAGGAAAGTGTCTTGCTGGGCAGAGAACACAAGCATGTCCCTACCTCCTGTAGTTAAAACTGATGTTTTCGGCACCACTCTCTTCCCCATTAACTTTAATCTCTGGTACTGAAAGAGCTTGGTCTTGGCCTCATTAATTAATCCAGCATGAGCTGTGATACTGTGAACAGGCCATCTTAGATGATAAGTGAGAGAGAACTAGATCTCTGTAAATCAAATATGCCTGAGAAGTAGCAGTATGGCAGAGGAAGTGTTCTGCATGTGCCAGTATTGTGGAAAGTCATTGTACTACACACAAATCTAAGTATTAAGTGTGCAGTATGTATCTCAAAAACATCTTCTAGACACAAGATTCAGGAAAGAAGTATTTCCATCCCTCTGCATGTCAGAATAGGAGACATCTGCACCATCCCTGTTTCAGTATGTGGATGACTTCCACCACACTAGTTCTGTTTATCTTCCCATCTACTTGCTTTCCACAGAGAATGAAAAAACCATTATCAGATGAGATTTCCAAAAATCATTTACAAACATGAAACTTTCCACAGAGGTCTAGTTAGAGCATGGATCCTTTGTCATCCATGCTGTTGTGTGAACGCAGGTTGAGATTATATATGCAGTCAAGCCAGAATACTTACATTAAAATAACTGCATCTGATGGATGTTCACATTCAGGATCTTGGATAGGGCCAGAAAACAGAAATATCTAAGCATCTGAACTTGGATGCAAATTTAATACCATCCTCCAAACTTTCTCAATGTTCTGGAGTGGGAACGATCTTGTATTACCATTCAGGCCTATCTGAAGCAATGACATTTAAGTGATTTCATGCAAACTACTTTGTTGTCTTTCTGGACTGTATTTGTATTACCTCAGCACACAGCAAGGTTTTGTCTAAGGATGTCCTCTTAGCTTTCCCTCTGTTATTCATTTCTTGGTTGTACCCTATCGAAGTAGGTAGCCCTATCCTTCCTTCCCCAACCAGCTTCAAAGGCAGAAAACACTGGGCCTATTCATAGTGTTTATTCAACCAGGTTTATGTGGTATCTTAAGGATAATAGACTGAGAGAATCATTTTTAGCTGCAGTGCAGGAAGCTGCTGAGGGCAGACAAGGGATGGGAAATGCCTTTTTCTCTTCAGCCATTACTGTAAATCACTCCAAGTTCACTTTTGTCCCTTTTCTTTCAGATAGCACTAACTTCTCGCTGCTTAGTTGGGTGGCCCAGAATAAACATTAAGTCTTATTCACTGGAAAATTCTTTTCCATGTCATCTTTTCAGGTAGCCCCAAACACTCACTCAGTTGATGAGTTCTTGAATGAAATTTCAGACTCTCTGATTATTGTCATCATCTATCCTCCAAACTATCTTTGCACTCAGAGGCCTCAGATGAGAAGAGCTCCCACTGTGCTCCACACCAAAATCCTCACACTGGGACTTAGTCCCTACACTGAGAAGCATAAAGTCAAAATGAAGGGTGAAATGCATGAGCAAGTTAGGAAGTAAGTGATTTGCCATTGAGCCAGTGTGTAGCAGAGCTAGGACCCAAACCCAGCTCTCCAGACCTCCAGTCCCAGCTTCTAACCACCTCCTCATTTAAGCCATCCATTTTGAAATAGACCCCAGCACATTTTTTCCACATCCCAATTTAAATTTCAAATCCTTTGCTGTATTTAATTTGAAATAGTATAGTTTAGTTAGCATTTCCAAGCCGCACTTGAACATGTATGCAATTAGCATAGATAAATCTTTTATCTCACTGTGATAGCATAGGCTGCTTTTTAAATAAAAAGAAAGACCCAGGAACACATATAGAAAGATAGAAAGTCCTGCTTCTCACTCACTTGCTTGAGACACAGTAGTTCCTACACATAGTATATAATAAAGACAGCTCTGTGTTTCCTAACACTGGGCTATTTGTGTCATATGGACATAAAAATAGCATGGAAAATTGTGGGTCCATACCGGCATAACTGAGAGCAAACTATAAATGACAGTTTGGGGGTTCATAAAATGTGGTGGGGGGGTTTTCATATCTCCATGCTGCCCTTTTCCCCATCACTTCTATGCCTTTCATACCCTGGCCATAAGTAGCACTGATAAAGTCAGTGGTACAACTTCCATTGACTTACCATACCAAAAGCAATTTCCTGAATTACTGTAATAAAAGCTTCCTTTGCAGCATATCCTTCTTGACCAGAGAAATACTAACAAGCTACAAAATTTGTTCTAGTGGGAACCAAATACAAAATGTTCCCTTGTCTCCCTGATTTTCATACACTTACAGCTTCACTCTGTAAGCGTCATCCTTCAGAACAAACCAGAGTCCTCTGTTCCCATACTGTTTTCTCACCATCATGAAAACCAATATAATTATTTAGACTGATAGACCAGTATCATAAGAAGAGTGATTTGATTACATGTAAAATGGCTATTTGGCAATATTTTAGCACTGAGGTAATGTTTTTTCATAAACTAATATGATAGATTAAAAAAACCACCAAACCACTCTGAATTTCTTTGCTTTACACTGCAAAAGGGTTGTTTTCTGTTAGCAAGCCAGTATGAAATACAAAAGACTAATCCAAGATGATGGCCCCCTCTGAAGAAACATGGTAAGAGTAATTTTTTTTAAGTGGAAATCATTCACCATTTGCCAGACCATCTACTTGAGACACCCACTATCATTTTTCTTTCCCCTGGGGCACAGGACACAGGATATAAAAAAAGCAAGTCAGCATGATGCTACACCACGAACCAGGAGGAAGAAAACTGGCTTCTATAGCTTCAACATGTTGTTTTTTCTACGGCATTTTTAATCCAAGGCTCTCAGACTATTCCAATTATAAAATATGCTCAACTTCCAGTTAGTTATAAATATACTGCTTCTACTGTTTTTACCCTTTTTCCGCGCAAAACCAAATGACTTTCCAAAGCACAAATAACAAGCTACTGGTAGGGTCCAGCAATATATATGGCTGGCACTCCCAAGTTATTTTCTCTCATACTAGATACAAATCTCTCTACACAGAAACAGAACATAACATACCACCTGTAAAAAAGGTATAGTCACACTGGAATATGTCATTATAATCATTTAGATTACTATTTATATTTGTCAGTGCTTTGCAATTGTTAGCATCTTGCTTACAAGGATCATAAACTATTTGATCAGAATCTAATTTTGATTCATGTAATTACAATCAAGGTGATATCTATTGTATAGCTATAGAACACTTTGTATTTTCCAAAATAATACTGAATTTAGGTCTATTTGGGATTTTCTGTGATTTCAAGGAGAAGATCCTACAATTCCAGGATCTAGAAATCCAGCACAGAGACAGGTTTTGACCTGAAGTTTCACATAATGCATGTCGGGCATTTGCTTTTGGCTTGCTTTGTCACACATCATGCACAGTGCCCTGCAGAACTTTGGAGCTGACCCTGTAAAGCAGAACCTGAATTTAAGATCCTCTTTTTGAAAAAAAAATAAATCAACCATGACTACAACATTGAAAAGACTAGCAGAATCACTTGGCTCTTGCACAGGAGAAAGTCCCGTGTTCTTTTCCTCACTACCTCTTTACTACAATAAGTTTTGCAGGAAGGCTAAACGTCTCCTACCAGTTTAGGAAGAAGCAGGTGCTTTCCCTTTTCTGGCCACTGCTGCTTTTTTGACCAAAACAAAACACAAGCACTGGATGCTCTTGTGTGCCCATGGTGCCCAGACAGATGTCTATGGCTCTTTTATAGGATGCCTATAGAAAACAAGTTTAGAACGAGCATAAAGGGCAGTCTTACTTATTCTCTGTTCCACTCCAACAGCAATAGTTCCCATTAATTTTTTCTCAGCAGTTTGTGTACCCTGTTCTTATAAAACCTTTGTCAATAGTTTATGTAGCACTGCCATTTAAAAGCCTTTCCCACTGCCTAATACAGATTTCCTCCAGTGGAGTTTAAGCCTACTACTTCTTGTGCTATCTGTACCACACACAGAGCATACCTCCTTCTCTGAGGCAGCCATTTTATTTTATTTTATTTTATGAACTCTTACAGCTCCACAGTTATCTTGTCTCTAGATTAAACAGATTCATCCTTCCAGCCTTTCCTCACTGCCTGTGTTCTCCAGATCTCTGATCTCCATTCACTCCAAGTCTCTGTGTGGGGCCCAGAACAGGACAAAATGTTCCAGCTGTGGCCGTACCAGTGCCAAAGACAGCACAAAGGTTGTCTCCAGTGTTTTGCATGGTATGGTCTTGTTTATGTTGCCTTGCATCACTAGAATAGCCTCAAATGTTGTTCAGCTTGTCATACACTATAACCCCACATCCTTTCTTGAGCAACTGCCAGCTAGCCGTTCATTCATCTTTTAATCTCACAAACATTTTATACCTCATCATAGGACTCTGTGCCTGTCCTTGAACTGAATCCCACTTAATTCAAATGAGTTCTTCTAATTGTCAAGATTCTTTTGAATGTTAATCCTTTCATCCAAATGCTTGCAGCCTTTCCAGCTGAGCATGGCCTAGAAATGCAATACACACATTTTCTAGTTCCTTGCACAAATTACTGCTCTAAGTACCGACATGTGCTAGACCCACCACACCCTCCCAAGGAATCCCACACATTGCATCCTCCCCATTTGACAGAATCTCACAAATAGCTACTCAAGACTCTCCCTATTATACTACTCCCACTTCCTGTCACTCTGTGTGTCTTTATCTTGTTTATGAGAATGTCATTCAAAATAGTATCAAGAAGCTCTCCTGCAGTGAAGATAAAAGTTACCTTTTCCTTATTGACAGTCTGCTATGCTAATGTGGAAGGAAATTAAGATAGTTGTCATGATTTCGTGCCCTTGGCTGTCTATTAACACCTCATTATATTCAAGATGGTTTGTTTTAAACTTTTCATCCCACTGTTCTTCTGAAAACTGAACATCTCTGCTTCTCCTCCCACCCCACTGCCTCCCTTTTCAAAGCTATTTCAAATGGTGGCCCACTCTGCAACCTCACCCATCCTTCATCAGCTCTGAGAAGCAATTCCTGCTGGCTCCTGAGTCAGCCATTCCCCTTTCAACTCTTTAACTCCTCCAACTTGTAATTTCCCTATTTTAACCTGAGCTGGTATTTGTTCTCACTGACACTAGGTGTAGCACCTGCCTGATCATTGCTAAGATTTTTTTAAAAATGAAGCCGGGAGGGGGGGACAAACAAACGAACCAACATTAAACAGTTTTCCCTGATATCTGCTTGTTGTTCAGATAGCAGCTTTATTTTGATTTGCCAGCCACCTCTAGACAATACAACAGCACTTTGTTCTTCACCCTGAAACTCTCTGCTGGCCCAGCTCCCACCACACTGTAGCTCTGTGAACAACCCCATGGGCTCCCTAACCCTCCTCCTCCTCACCTCCTCCACCCGTGTGCTGCTTCCTTTCATAGCACCATTCAGCCACGTGGTTTATCCCACTCAATCTCTTTTAAGGCTAATGAAGCCATCTTTTTGATTGCACATAAAAATGCTCAGGTCCTCCTGCTAGAGGCAACAATCTTTTCTGAGAAAAAAATCGCTTCTAGAACAAAATCTCTAAACAAGCCATCTACTCTAGGAGTCCAAACTAGGGGGTTTAGGAGCCAGAACCTAATTCACCTACTTTAAGTCACCTCAAGCGTAGGTGAATTAAGTCCTATTATTCCACTCCTGATTATACTCAATGAAATCTCCTATAAAACAGTACATAAGCTGCTTTCTTCCTTGTTGTTTCCTTATCTGTAGTGTTTAAGCCATTCATATTATTTTCTTCACTAATAAGATTTGTCAAAATTACTTTGACAAGTAATTTTAATGAGAATAACAAAATATTTCTTTTCCATTTAAACCTTTCTCTCCACTCCATTTTAACCCTGAAAAATGTGAGAATCAAAGGTTTTAAATGCCTTGTTGTAACAGCCATCTGATGTAACCATGACACCACTGATAAAAAAAAAAAAATTCTTGAGACAAGCTAGGTAAACAGCTGTTAAAGGAAAAAAGAGCTAAAGAAGTTAAATACCTGGGTGCTTGGTGTAACTACCTTTGCCCTCCTTTCCCACAATTATTTAATCTTATTTTAAATTAACTCTTCCTTACATACGTTCACGCCTGGGTGTCAGCCTTTAGGAGCTGACTCACCCAGAAGAGTACACAAGGACTGCCACAGTTACTGACCCTGGGGTATAAAGCCTTAGTAGCAGGTTCATTTTAAAAAGAAAAAGGTGGTGCTTGTCTTGGGGCGGGGGCCTTTAGCTCCCATGGTGTCCCATCAACAGGAAAACCAGTGAGGTTTGCTGTCCCCTCAGAGGAGACACAGCACACCTCAAAGGACCAAGGTCTCTGTAAACTACGTTTTCAAAGGTAGTTTCAAAGGTACCCTTCCAATGTCCTCCCGCAAGTCTTAGTGCCACCAACATCCTTGACACAGCACCTCTCCTCTGCTGTACTAAGTGGACCTCCCATGCCCCTTCCCTGAGCAGTTTTAAAGCTAATAACAGTGTTCTCAGGAAAGAAAAATCACAAACTGAAATGGAAACACTAATGGACTAAAGCATAGCAGGGCAAACACAGGCACTGAGCCTAGAGCCTCTGTGTCCCTGCAGCACCTCCTGGGAGAGCACAGCCTGGTGGTCCTTGCCCCTGAGCAGGGAGCTGCAGTGGGGTCATATACTGTTGCTGCCGGCAATAAATCTTTACATTAACTGTACTGCAGGACCCTAGGTTAGGACATCATGGAGCACCCGCTAGCTCCTGACGAGCCTGGACAGATTTTTTTAGCTCCATCTGGTGGGCAAACAAGTTGCTTCTGAGCCACAATCACCCACTCCCTTTGACAACAGTTACTGCTTTTATGAGAAAATGAGATTATTAAAGCGAGACTGTCTTCATTAACAGTAATTTTTGCTTCTCCTGTGAAAAACTCCATTTATAAAGATTAAAATACATCACTGCTGGCTGGGATTATTTCCTGCACATCTCCTCCTATTTCCACATATTTCAGTTGTAGAGCAGTGTTTACCTTCACAGGTCCCAGACAGTTGAAATTACAGTCCTAAAAACCAGTATATATTTACAATCACCACTCCTGGGACTCGAAGTACCCCAGTGTTAGCGATCATCAAGCAATTCATGAACAACTCCTAAGCAGAAGTGGAGCAAATACACAATTCCTACAATCTGCTGTTACTACTGTGCATAACCACAGTGCAGCCCCTGGGCTCAGTTTCTTCAGTGTTTACCCAGGGATTTGATTCTGCCTGGAAGAGTGGAAGGAGTTATAAATTGCACCCCCAATGCACATATTTCCTCAACAGAGACCGTACCTAGCTCTTCTCCAGAAAGATGGATGAGGAGTAAATGAACTATAATAGGAGCTCATGAAAAAGAATTCAGTAACTCCTTGAATTTATCCTTGTCCTCACGTTTCAAAAAAAGATAAACATTACACAGGAAAAAGATCTAATGAAAGGCAGGATATTATAAGACATGGCTCGATTTAAATTCATGATGGATTTCATTTGTTCATCCCACTGACAGGATTTAAAATAATTTTTCATCCTGTGTTGTCAGATTTTTATACTTGAGAAACAATAGAGTTCTATTAATTGAACTAAGGACCAAGACAGTCCCAGCCATTTTGTCTGTGCACCCCAGCTAATGACAGGAGCAAAAATAAAATATTCAGTTAAGTATCTTTGTCTGCAAGCTGGATGCAAACCAATGGCATTAATAGCTCTCTTTAAGACAGGCATATGGACTAAAGCCCAAGATTATATCTTTGTAATTGTGATTACAATAGGTTTCTAGTCACTGAAATATGTGTCCCAGTTTAACAAGGTTCCTGCTGTCACTATTTTTTTTCTGAAGTTAAAGCAATAAATAGTCCTGCACTCTTGATTTCTGATCTGGAAAGAAACAATCCTAACAGTACTGCTATGACCTTTTCAACATCAGAGTTCCATTCTGTCTTTATCCTTTTTATTACATGTGAGTTAATTTATTACAAGACAAAAATATTTCTCCAACTCACAACCATCCACTTGCAATAGCAATTGTATTTAATTAATTCCAGTATCAACTTATTTCATTTAGTGCTGAGTAAAAATGGTTTCCCATCAAGCAAATCTGTTCCTTCTTAGGCTACATTTAGTCATTATCATGACCAAAATGCATTTTGATTTTTTTAATTCCTGAAGATGCAGACTTAGCTCATCTTAGACTTGTCAAAGCAAAACATTTTATAAAGGAAGATATTAGCCCTATTGTACAAGTGATGGGGTAGCTGAGGCACAAAGAGATGAAGTATTTCACGTCAGGAGGTGAAAATAGGAATCAAACACAGCTCTGTGGACTTCTGATGCAGTACTATACCATGATGTAGATCCTTCATGTACTACATTGCAAAAGCTGCTTGCTATACCCATGTAAAAGTTTGCAAAGATTTCTACTGGCAGCTCTGAAAAGAGAACAGATTCTGTTTCAATTCTGCTACAATTTCTGCTTGAGCTCATGCAGTAGACACCCTCCTGGAAAAAGAACGCTGTGCCTCTTACTTGCTCATTAAATGACACGCAGCTGTTTATTATCCATGGTATCTATGTTTCTCAGAGGAGACAGACTGCCTAAATATGCAGATATGTAGTCATATGTGAACAGCACTGATGAGTCGCATCATGAAATTTTACTTGTCTAACCTAATTGAATCTATTCCAGACAGTAATAACACTAAAGAAAAAAAGGAATTTCACAGCCTCTGTTCCCTTTCTCTTTTTCATAAAAGGCTCAGCTCTGAGTGTAATACACCAGGGCAATATTTGAATGCTACAGTGCACAGATGCAGTCACACAGAAAATTAGAATTGCTCCAAATAAAAAAAAAATTAAAAAAAAATTAAAAAAAAGCAGCAGCAGCTATAGTATATAGCTGTGTCAGTACCAGCTCAACAGTGGAAAAGTACTTCATCTGCTTAGCCCCCTTTCTACTCTGTTGGTGACGTCAGTCAGGCACTAATGAAAGCCCAATTAGCATATCACCTTGTGTGTCTGAATGTACAAGTGGAGCAGCTGATGATTCTCTTCTGAGATTTTAAATAACCACCAAAGCTGAGCCAGAGCTGCTACTTGGTAGGAAAGATTTAGCTTCATAACATACTCAGTTCCCTATGCAACACAAACAAATAAATGTGCCAACGGAGGCAAAAAAACCCAACCCAGAACAGATGTGTTTCTCTAAGGAAAGCAATGCAAACCAGCTTCAATTTTGAACAGCATTCATTTGGCCCTTATTCCAGAATAAAGGTTTTAATTCCTAATTGAGTTTGAACACTGCATTGACTATTTGCTCACAAAAATCAGGGTAAAGACCTTGGTGAGCTTTAGGAAGGCCAGCAACCTTGCTAATGCCCTGCCAATTTTTCCGATGACAGTGACTGAAAAGCGAACAGCCGTGGGACAGAAAGTTCATCCTTCTGCTGTAAAAAAGCACACAGTGCTATCACCCACCATAGAAAAGAAAGGGAATCCGCAGACCATTTAACTTCAGACATTGACTGGAGTCTTTGGTGGGGACTTAGTTCAGGGGTGTATGATTCCCTGTGGTCCCCATTTAGCCACCAGTGTCCAAGAGAGGACAACAAATGTATGGCACTCACCCCATCCTTCTTACTGGAACACCTGCACCCAGCTATTTGTGCCATAAGCTCAGATGTGAGTGTTGCCATCCAGGGAGCCACAAGTCATTTTCAGTATAGCAATGCATCAATAATTTGCACTAGATTTCAGTCCTGATCAAAATGAATAGTGGGGAAGGAGGTGAAATGTGAGGTCAAAGAGGCACGCCCTGAAGCAATGTAATATTGACAGAAAAGAATGGAAAAAATGAAAGGCCTAAGTCTGTAGCAAGGAGCTCTCTGTTAGTACACGGACTAACAGGACCGGAGGCTGCTGCCAGACCTTACAGAAACCCTAAAGGGCACCACTGTTTTGCAGCATTTGGGGACTAGAAACTGGAAAATCTGTCTTTGTCAATCCAACAGGAATGACAGGGAAGCACAAGCATCATACAGTGCTCTGAGCAAGAAGTTCAACCCTGACCTAGATAAAGATTACCTAAACAAAACAGAAGTTCAAGCCCAGCTGGACTTCCTTGTGTTATCAATTAATATGTATAATATGACTGAAATAACCAGGGAGCTGCTAAAGTCCTGTGTACAGCCAGCCCCACACCCCCACCCCCACCCCATCAGCTAATATTTAAAATAGGGAAACAATAACTAGACATGATTTAGCGTTTAGGAATAAACTACTAAACAACGGGGCTTTGTAAATACATAGAATGCTTATGTCAGAAAAGGTAACGGACCGTGGTCTGATCAACAAACCTCAAAAAACTGCTTGGAACTGCCAAGACAGAGTAAGAAGTAGGTGAAAGGTAATTCCTACAGGGGGAGATTGCAACCAAAGACTCACTGACCACCAACTCAAATGATACCACCTACTCAAAAGACGACAATGGAGGAAGAAGACAGAGTCTGCACACTACTTTACATGAGAGGTAAAGAAGAAAGAACCAATCATTAAGGGAAATAATAATGAATATGTACTAGTTAAATACATAAATGTGGGAATTTTTGAGACAAAGGTGTGCTGTCTTGGGACAGGCACCCGTTCATGCACATCAAATGAATTTAAATTCAAAATACCTTGACTCTGCGTGTTATTGGCTTGCACACCAGGTAAACGGACCCCGTTTGTGGGACAACAGTTTTCTGGCAACCTAGATGGCACATCGCTGACAGCCTTGCCTGGATCATCTTGCTGCATCCAAAAGGGAGAAGAGACCTGAGTGGATTCTAACGCACACTAACCTGTTGATCAGGGACTCCATCAACTCCTCTCCTGCCGTCGGGCAGTAAGCAAGACAATGGTGCAACACTATTTAAAGGAGGTATTATTTTACAAAAACAGGGGAAGGGGAGACTACTGAAAAGCAGTGAGCATCTGGATCCTGCAAAAAACGTATCAAGGAGGATACACACAGCAAAAGACAAAGGGAGACATCCCTCGTAAATTATTCAGGTACCGGGGCACTACTGCTTCTCAGGTAGTACCCTCCTGCTCTCCCTTAGGATGCATCCTAAAGAATTGAAATAAATTTGGTGGAGATCCCCTGACAACAGATATATTAAAACATTACTGTAATCAGTGGTGGCCACAATACCAATTAGAGGATGGTGAGAAGTGAAGTGGCCAGAAAATGGATGTTTGAAATATAATACAATATTACAATTAATGTTGTTTTGTCATAAGACTGAAAAATGGGATGAGGTACCTTATGTTGATTTATTCTTTACTTTGAGAAATGACTGGGATATTCGAAAAAAATGTGGCTTAATAGATTCTAAACGTCAAATGGGCATATATACATTGAAAGAAAAAAGGAAAAAAGGAATTAAATCTTGTTGTACTGGATGTGGGTGTAGAAAATCTGAGACTGGAGAAAATTAAGAGGATGTACAATTATTAGCATCCCCCCCAAGAATCCAAAGGCAAATAGTTCGAGTGATGAAGTGACAATATGAGTCTCAGGAAGAACAAGACAACAGAAACCTATAGTGCAGGCTCCCCTTAGACAAGCAGTGGGACCAGAAGGAACACCAGTGTATGTACATGTACCATTTACCACCTCTGATTTGTTAAATGGAAACAGGTAGTTAGATCATATTGAAGCAATCATGAAGGGATGCATAGTATCCAAATTATATGAAGTAGGACAAAGGGATAAAGAGACCCCTTCTGTTTTCTGTGAGAGATTGTGTGAAGTGGCATGAAAATGGACTGATTTAGATCCACAAGATCCCAGCAATTTGAAGTTGTTTAATATGTTGTTTATCGGTCAAGCTGCAATAGATATTAGAAAAAAAAATACAAAAAGTAGAAGGAGCAGATGGAATGATAATTTCACAGTTATATTCATTACATATAAAGAATATAATAACCAAGATGAGGAGGCTGAGAAGAATGAAGATGGGCCAAAATTCAGGCACCCCTAGTAGCTGCACTAAATGATGGGAGAAGTAGAGGGAGAGGAAGGGGACACGGAAGAGGTGGATTTCAAGGAAGGGGAAGAGGACAGGGAAGTTATAATAGAGAAAATTACAACGTCCCTTTAGGAGCAAATCAACGTGCATATTGTAGACAGGAAGGACACTGGAAAAAGGAATGCTCTAACCTCTCTAATGATAAGGGAAAGAGGAAAGAGGAGGCTATTGAAGTAATGACAGAAATTAGGTTAGACTGAAGGGGACTGGAGGAATCTATTAAAATCTCCCCAGCCAATCCTCTGGTTCCAGTTGAGCTGGGGAATGAGATAATAGATTTTTTTAGTTGATAGTGGAGCCACATATTCTGTAGCAACTAGTTGTAAGGGACCCTTAAGTAAAACTAAAATAAATGTTGTTGGTGTGACAGGGAAAAAGACCTTAAGACAGTTTTTAAAACATACGGAGTGTTCAACTGATGATACTAAATTAACTCATGAATTTCTCTACATGCCAGAATGCCCCTTACTACTGCTTGGATGGGACATACTTTGTAAGTTGAATGCACAACTAACCTTTTCTGAAGACTCTGTTCTGTTGCATATTCCTCCAGAGACAGCTTGGAAAGATATCTTTAATAACAGAAGAAAATCCTGATGATGAAATGGATATTCCAGAATAAGTACTAAATGAAGTTATACCTTTGGTATGGGCATAGACAATACCTGGATGAGTGAAGAATGTGATTCCGGTAAAGACTGAACTTAAACCGCGAGCTCAGCTGGTAAGAAAAAGACAATATCCTATTAAGCCAGAAGCCCGAAATGGTTTAGAACCTATGATAAGCTCCTTTTTAGAATATGGACTGTTAAGAGACTCCAATTTTACCTGTAAAGAAACTTCATTCTTCACATTATAGACTGGTACTGGATTTACGAGAAATTAACGCGAGGACAGTAGATGTTCACCCTGTGGTTCTGAATCCATACACTCTCCTTGCTTCAATCACTGACAGTAACACTTATTTTACAGTGTTGGACTTAAAAGATACTTTCTTTTGTATTCCTGTGGATAAGCAAAGGCAGATCATCTTTGCCTTTGAGTGGGAAAAATCCAACTACAGGGCAAAAGACACAACTATGTTGGACTGTTCTTCCCTAAGAATTCAAGAATAGCCCCACCTTGCTCATTAACATACTGGCTAAAGAGCTAGAACAATAGCAAAATGATAATGATGCATCATGACTATTTGATTACTTTTGAACAGGTGTATTCCAGTAGACTTGATCTGCAGGATGAACCCTTGTCTAATGCAGACTTGGAGTTATTTACTGATGGGAACAGTCTTGTATTGAAAGGAAGGCAAAAAGCTGGATATGCTGTGGTAATAAAAACTTTAGAAGCTAAATCTCTGCCTAATAATACTTCTGCCCAAAAGGCAGAATTCGTAGCATTAACACAAGCCTTAGAACTTGGCCAAGGTAAAAAAGTCAATATTTATACTAATTCTAAATATGCTTTCAGAGTGGTACATACACACGGACCGATTTGGAAAGAAAGAGGACTTCTAAGCTTGCGAGGAACCGCAATTAAATGTGGAGAAGAAATAATGACACTTTTACAGACAGTTCTTCAACCCAAGTAAGTTGCAATAATACATTGTAAAGGCCATCAAAAAGGGAATAGTGAAATTATAAAGGGAAATCGAAAAGCAGGTCAAGTGGCAAAAGAAGCGGCTCTAAAAGAATTAAAAATTGAAGGAGCCTTAATTTCAGCACCTCATTTTGAATTATCACCTCCACCATATACTGAGAGAGAAGATCAATTGGCAGAACAATTAGATTGTTCTAAAAATGATCACGGATGGTGGGTGACACCTTTGAAGCAATTGCTAATTTCTGAAAAGATGATGAAAATCCTACTTAAAAGGTTGAATCAAGAAACACATTCAGGAGCAGATGCATTAGTATTGTCTGCCAAAAGATATGTTGTAGGACCAAAAATGCAAAGTCTAGCAGATATAATAGTTAAAAGATGTGCTATTTGTTGTGCTAATAATCCCAAAATTACTAAGAGAGTTACAAGAGGAGTTGTGAAACAAAGGATAACTCCTGGGGAATACTTGCAAATAGATTTTTCAGAACTACCAAGGTACAATTTTTACAAATACTTATTGGTGATAGTAGATACCTTTTCTGGTTGGCCAGAAGCCTTTCCATGTTGTGCCAACAAGGCTAGAGAAGTAATTAAGGCCTTATTAAAAGAAATTATCCCTAGATTTAGTATTCCAGAAGGTATTTCTTCTGATAAAGGACCTCATTTTATTGCAGAAATAATACAGAGAGTTTCTAGATTTGGGAGTATTAAGTGCGATTTGCATACCCCTTGGAATCCACAGGCCAGCGGTAAAGTAGAACAAATGAACCAAACTCTATAAAGACAAACTTCAAAGTTGTGTCAGGAAATACAGATGAAATGGGTGGATGTTTTATCTATTGCACTAATGAGAATCTGAATCATTCCCAGGATAAGAGAGGGAGTGAGTCCTTTTGAAATCTTGTATGGAAAACCATATCTAGTTAACCATCTGATCACAAACGGAGACCAAATGCATATAAAAGCACAAGCTATAATCAAAGAGCATTTACTCTCTCTTTCACAGAACTTACCTTCCCTGCATAGGCATTTAACTAGAAGGCTCCTCTTCCTTTGGACACTCCAGTACATCTGTTTCAACCAAGAGATTCCGTTTATATAAGAACTTGGAAAAACGAACTGTTAAAGGAAGAGTGGAAAGGACCTTATACTGTATTGTTAAAGACTTATACTGCTGTCAGGGTAGAAGGGATTGACTCTTGTATACATTATGCCAGGGTAAAGAAAGTACCTACCACAGGAATGAATTTTTGGAAATCTAAAGAAATAGAACCTTTAAAATTAAAATTATCTGGAAATTAATGACTTGTACTTTGGAAAATAGTTGTTTAAAAATAATAGTGATTGCTGTTTTAACTTTTTTATTTATGTTACATTTGACTATTATTTGTATAAGAAAACTTTTTCAGAGATTCTGTGTGCAAGAAACAGTCAAAAATGAAAGTCAGGATGATTTTGTTGATGTTGATTTATCAAAATGTACACATCTGTAATAAAAATTTAGTTTTGCAGCTAATCACAGCATACTTGCCACTACTAAAGACAGCAGCCTCTCCTTTGATTTGAACCGAACTTTTGATACCATCTTAACAAATGAGACTGGAATATTAAGGTTTACTTTAAAAAAAAGAGAAAGTAATTGGACTAGGAAAATGGACAATTCTGGGAAATGATTCTAAAAATTGGTGTTGGCATGTTAATGAAACCAAACAACCTAGACTGATTAAGCAGACAGAACCATGTGATCGATTCTCTTGGGGAACGCAAGTACCCTTCAGTATGGAAGACAGCAGAATAAAAAGAATGGTATTATATGCAACCTACTCCTTAGTGTATTGATTGGACAGGGAATCAATCAAAAGAAAAAATAAGAGGAATCAATTTACCTTAGAATTTGACAGAGAATATAAGGAAACTTCCTCTCGTCAAAAATTGGAATTGTACTCAAGTTTATAATTGTTCCATGAATGCAACTGAATTACAAAGATTGGGACCTTTGGCTAGAGCTTTAAGACTAGGATGTCTGTGCCAAAACTATTTATCTTCCACAAAAGATACTTGGACAGGAACTACGATTAAGGGTAAAATTATACATTGTGACTGAGAAATACTTTTTCCAATAGGACATACAGTATGGGTAGCCAGTGATGGATCCTGGTCAACACAGTTGCCTTTAAGAGGCCCTAAGAAACAGATTACTTTAGGAAAGTTAACTTTATGCCCCTTGTGGTGAAAAAGGCCACTGACCCCTGAATTACGGGGAAGAATTAAAAAAATCTAATACTGATTCTTGGCAACACCCTTCCACAGGAACAACAGTGGATTGGGTACTGGAGTCTATATTTAGCCCTCAGATGAGCTCATTCAGCAATTGTGTTTGGCTGCACAGTCTAACAGGACAAATTGAAGCCTTAGCAAATACAACCAGAGTGTATTTGTGGTAATAAAAACTTTAGAAGCTAAATCTCTGCCTAATAATACTTCTGCCCAAAAGGCAGAATTCGTAGCATTAACACAAGCCTTGGAACTTGGCCAAGGTAAAAAAGTCAATATGACTTAAATGTCCAATTGCAACCTCAAGAACGACACTTCAAAATCGTTTGGCTCTAGACTTACTACTATTACATGAACATGGTATGTGTAGATACTTGAAATTAAATAAAGATCAATGTTGTTTCCACATTCCCAGTGTAACAGAAGATTTGGAGAAACAATTAGATACCATTAAACAAGTGGCAAGGTCCAGTAGAAATATAAGAGAAGCAATGGAAACAGGGTGGTTGAATAAAATCCTGCATGGGTTTGGATTCTCCCTGACTGGATGGTTACAAAGCTTACTACATGTATTGGGTCTGGCTGAGATGGAGATAATACTCCCCATAGCAGCCCGCATAGCACTGTGCTCTGCATCAGTAGCTAGAAAGGTGTTGACAGCAAACCAGTGTTTTGGCTACTGCTGAGCAGTGCTGGCACAGCATCAAGGCTGTCTCTCCAACATTTTTGCCCTCCCCTCAATGGCAGGCTGGGGCAGGGCAAGATCTTGGGATGGGACGTAACCAGGACAGCTGACCTAAACTAACCAAACAGATATTCCATACCATATGACGTCAGCTCAGATGTAAAAGCTAAGTGAAGGGAGACAGAAGCAGGGGGCATTTTTGTCTTCCAGAGCAACCACTACACGTACTGAAGCCCTGCTTCCTGAGAAGCGGCTAGACATCGCCTGCTGATGGGAAGTAGAGAGTAACATCATTTCTTTTTTCTTTGCTTTCACGTGCGACCTTTGCTATTACTTTATTAAACTGTCCTTATCTTGACCCACGAGCCTTTTGTTATATTTTCTCTCCCCCGTCCAGCTGAGGAGGGGGAGTGATAGAGCGGCTTTGGTGGGCACCTGGCATCCAACCAGGGTCAACCCACCACACTACAGAATCTAATAATTTGGGTTATTACAGTGATTTTTGTTTGTATTTCATTTGGATGTCTTAAGAGTATCGTCATGAGACAAGTATCTCAATCATACGTATTAGTGATAACTAGATAGAAAATGAGACTTGTTGAAGTATGTTAAAACTTCATAAGTCTCAAAGAGGAGGAATTGTTATCAATAAATATGTATAATATGACTGAAATAACCAGGGAGCTGCTAAAGTCCTGTGTACAGCCAGCCCCACACCCCCACCCCCATCCCATCAGCTAATATTTAAAATAAGGAAACAATAACTAGACATGATTTAGCGTTTAGGAATAAACTACTAAACAACGGGGCTTTGTAAATACATAGAATGCTTATGTCAGAAAAGGTAACGGACCGTGGTCTGATCAACAAACCTCAAAAAACTGCTTGGAACTGCCAAGACAGAGTAAGAAGTAGGTGAAAGGTAATTCCTACAGGGGGAGATTGCAACCAAAGACTCACTGACCACCAACTCAAATGATACCACCTACTCAAAAGACGACAATGGAGGAAGAAGATAGAGTCTGCACACTACTTTACATGAGAGGTAAAGAAGAAAGAACCAATCATTAAGGGAAATAATAATGAATATGTACTAGTTAAATATATAAATGTGGGAATTTTTGAGACAAAGGTGTGCTGTCTTGGGACAGGCACCCGTTCATGCACATCAAATGAATTTAAATTCAAAATACCTTGACTCTGCGTGTTATTGGCTTGCACACCAGGTAAACGGACCTCGTTTGTGGGATGCTTGGAGTCTCTGTTGAAGTGACAAGGCTACTTATGAGGTTCACTGGTTTTGCAAAGTGCTAGTGTTGATTATTCTACCTAAATGGACAGCCTCTACAGAAATCAAACCCCTAACACAACAGAATACACCAAGAGCAACCCTTCATCTCCTATATACCCCCAAAGAGCTTCTTCCCACTCCCTAGCTCCTCCAGGCTTCCTCTGTGACCACGTTAGTATTAGGACACAAAACAATCTGTAACCATCAATGAATGCTTCACAAGCAGGCAGAACTATGACAGTTTTAAAAAGGTTATGTTTAATAAGCTCATATCATTGACTGATTTTCAGCCTCAATCCATGCTCTCACTCATAGTCAATCACATCAACAGGTGCCAGGTTTTGCAGAAAAAAAGGAAAAATGCTAGCAAGTCAAATAGAAAGATGATACTATATTTAGATCGTTATTAAACGTGGCTACAGTGCGTGCAGATGTAATTAAAGCTTAGGCTTTGATTTGGCAAGCAGCTTCTATAATTAGTCTTTCTGTTACACTGTTCTTTCTCCTCAGCGCTTCATCAAAAGTAAGAGATGTCCTTCAGCTCCTCCCCCACCCTAGGATGATCAAATGGTTTATAGCTCTGCAAACCTTAAAAACAGCCAAACACTACAGCAATAATATTTAGGTAACTCATTGTGGGAAGAAAAGGAATTATCTTCAAGTTGCTTTTCTCTTATCAATGTCTTCCATTTTCTTGCCTGGGGTGGGCAGACTTACCAGATAGCCAGAACAAAAGAGCAGGGCACCATTCCAGTGTGTAGAATAAGAACATAGATTTGATATCATGGCTCCTTCCAAGAGGTGATCTATCTTCTAAGTGATATATGGGAAAAGGAGACAATATTGAAAAACTTTAATGCTGGAGCTAGCTACTTCTTGCCAGCTGATATATTTCATCTCATCATTTCTCATGAGAGAGATTATTTTGCTAATTATGTCCAATGATTTTTTACCGTAGAAAATTTTCCAAAAGATTTTACATTAGTTCTTACAGCACTGATGAGAACCTGTCATGATATAAGCCCATATTTAAGTTTTGTAGCAAATAGAGAGGTCACAAATAGGTTTTAAAAAAAATCCATAAATCAACAGAAATTTATTTTCAGTTCTGTAAAAAAAAAATCTTTGGGTTTTTTCGAAAACTTCCTTCCACTACGCCATAAAGTAAAGCAGACCAGAAGCATGAGTTTAGCTGACCCCTTTTAGCATTCAATAAACTCAGTAAACCACAAAAATCAGGAATAGGAATACCAGCTGCATAAACAACAAAAAGTAAAGTTGACATCTAATGCTATTTATTTTAATACTTGAAATAGCATCCAAGATCAGCATTTTTAAACAATCACTCTCTAAATTAGAATATAGGAGTGTCTCCTTATAGTATTCTAACAATAGAGAAGATAAAAAAATGCATAATTATTCTTCATTAATAGATTAGTTGGCAAACCAGTTCTGGAGAAAGGGTAGTTGAACAGAGCAGCAACCCCAGCTGGATCTGATCTTTGGGAAAGTCTTCTTCCCAAACAGCCTTACAGTCTCAAAATCCCCTAGAAATACCTAGACAAGAGCAAAAGCAACAACAATAACACAACTGAGACAAACATAATGAGATCTTCTCCCTAGAGTGATTTAGAGACTTAGGGTAAAAGAGATTTACAAGTGCTCTTGTCCATTTTCAAGTCATTAACACCCATACAGAGTAGGAGTCAACTGCTACCACATCCAAAGGCTATGGTTTATATTGACTTTTCTTATGCATCAGTAGCTCCAACTAAACTTCCAAAATGGCTCAAGTTTGCCTGTCCCTAGTATGCCCTACAACAACACATAGCCAGCTATACCCTCCCTTATTCTAGGGGAAATAAAAATTAATCCCAATACAGTCAGCAGTTTCACCCAAGTAAAATGAAAGGAGAACTGAGCTTCTCCCTTCAAAACTGATGACGTGATTTGCGAGCTGTAATGGAGAATTCCTGCTTCCCCTTCCTTGGGGCTAGGTAATGCATCTGCACGCAGAATATCTGGGAATCTAGAAGTACTCACTTCTCAAAGACCACTACGTAAAATGACTAATCTGAATCAATAATAGGGACACAATTGATTCTTTATTTGCTTCCAGTGGCTGCCCTTGTCAACTTACAGTGTACTACATTTCTAAAAATCATAGGGTTCTTTGTTTGCTTCCAGAAAAAACACTTATTTCAGATAATCTTGCCTCCACAAAGTTATTTTTCAATTTTCTTCAGTCACTGCTATGCCTGCAGGAATGTCTGATTAGCCATAAAATGCCTTCTGACAGCTCAGATTCATTACTAAATTACCACATTTAAATCTTTCATGTGCACAGGGCAATTACTTTTATGAATGACTGCCAGCAACATTTCACTAAATCTGAATGAATTTTTAAAGGATTCTAATTGCCACTTAGATGCCCCTATAACTCTTGTTTTAAAGGTTTTCATTTCTTTTAGTCAGTTACCTGTGTTCAACGCAAATGTGTTCCCTCTCTCATTTTATATCCCTGAAAATTATTTATATCAGAAACAAAGAAATATGAAACTGGTGGTGCTACATAGGCAGTTAGACTGCACAGTAGAAATGATTCATAGGCAAAGTCTTGAGCACGAATAATTACCTGTAACACTCATTTGGAGCTTTTGCATCAAGTTATGTTATTCATTTGGGTTTTGGCAGGGGAAATTAATGAATACCAACTTGACAGACACCTTAAAAAAAATGCTAATTTTTTCAAGTAGTTGGGCCAAACTAAACCCTTAACATGTCCAATGAAAGAAAAAGGGGAGGTGTACAAGGAATGGGTTTTTTTACCACTGAAATTAAAAAAAACACAGAATCAAATAAGAGCTTTTAATTACACCACTCAGATGAGCTGGAGTTCTGACTTCTCTCCCAGTGGAGTGTCATCAGGAAATTTCATTAACACAGTCTATTTTTTATGCCAAGGTTGTGAATGAAAGTGATAAACAAGATCAGAAATAAACTAATCATTGATGAACTCCCCCAATAAACTCCAGCTAGACTGATGTTTCTCTTTGAAGTGCTACATTTTGTGTCACATTCTTCATCCAAGTGCTTGCCCACTTCAGTGATTTTTCTGTTTCTTTTTCCATTATCCCTGTTCCCTACCAGTTTGTAGGGAGGCATCAAATCAAATGTTCCCTTGAAATCCAGCTGGATTAATGCTCCATTATTTCTTTTGTCTAGAAAGTCAAGGATCAGGTTAACAGGAAAGAAACAGAAATGTACGTCTACAACATCTTCTGAAAGCTGTCATGAGTTTGTTCTTGAAAGCAAATCCACCTGCTGCATGAACAGCAAATGTGAACACTGAGCTCCAAGCAGAGTCAGTGAGAGCTGACAGGTTAGGACAACTGAGAATGCTTGTTCAGGTCATCTACACTGTACGTGGCAGCCATTTGGGCAGAAAATAGGGGGTATCCCAGGCAAGACATGGGGCATAGAGATAGCTGTATCGATGACAAATTACAGCACTGAGATTCAAGCACAGACATAACTGAAACTGAGATAGTTGCAGATCCTAAAATGACTCAGAGATAAGCAATAATTAAAGATGACAAGAGGTCTGAGAGACATGCTTGAAGAAGGTCCCATGAAAAGGGAGATGTTGAAAAATAACCTACAAAAAGGCCTTCAGTTTCTTATGTGTGAAGCAAATGACCCACCACAAACCAAGACTCTTAGATTACCTTGCTGGTTTTGCCACTGGCTGACTGCAGAAACGTGGGCAATTCAGCGAACTTCTCCAACTCCCTGCTTCCATTTTTAGCAGGAAGGGAATGGGGGAAAACATGTGGTATATCCACTTCTGCAAAGATTTTGAAATCTGCAGATTAATGTGCTGCAAGTCATTGTTAAGCAATATTAATCTTCTGCAACAGCAACCTATTTCACTGCGACCTTCAACAAAGGCCAAAAACTGAGGGATGGTTGCCAGCAGTAAGTTACACTTCAGTATTCAACCTTGCACAGGATCCAAGAGGGGTTTTCATCAGCATCTAAACTCTAATTAGCAGCTCTCATAAAGCTGCATTTGATAGCTTTATTCTAACATTAAATATCAGCCCTTAATACTTTCCCCTGCGTGTTAATGTCCAAAATACCTGGCTACAGCTGAAGAACTGCTTGAAAAAGGTGATTCTAGCAAAACCTGCCACCTGTAAAAAACACTCCATTGTAACACAGAGGCAATGACAGGTCAAACCTGGCAGAAGCTAAACCGAGGGAGTAGTAAACTGCCAATGCTATTCCCTGCTTCCCAGTGGTCCCACTGATCTTGTGTACAGTAACTTAATGAATCCTGGTCCTCTGATCAGTTCCAATACAGCTCAGTGGGCTCTGGCTTCAGCCTTACTGGCACACTTAGATACAGATAAATGGTATGCAAGAGTATTTCCACTCAGCAGGCAGAGGAGGTTGTGTTTTGCGCTTGTTATGGATTGATTTAAAAGAATTCCAGGTTGCTATGAAAACTGCATATGTACAGGAAGAGTTGGGCTTTTTTCCCATACATTAGGGTACAACCTCGCATTGCCAAAGATCCTCAACATTTTGCAAATCAGAGTCCTACCCTAAAAACTGAATGAGTTTGAAGAGGCTACCTCAATACATTCTCTTGCTCTCTCTCTTCTCCAGCTTCCCATTTTACATTCCTCCCAGATGAGCAATACTGAATCGCTCTCCAAAAGCATTGATGGTCCTGTGTCTTGTCTCATTCTGAGAAGAAAGGTCTACATTACAAGGAACACTTTGTGCCAGTGAACACCTTGTTAACAGTCCTAACAGAAAGTAAACTCAACAAAGTTTGCTAGGCTTTCACTGAGACATAATTACAATGGTAACGATTTGAAAAAAACAGAGGCTGTTCCCCTTCAGACTGTCAATCGTGTTGCCCAGACAGTAAAATAACCGCATTCATTTATTTCTTAAAAACATCACAATGACAAGAAAAGAAGCCAAGCCTAAATGGTGCCTGTCCTTACTTCTCATTCCATGAGAGAGGACCACTTCTTTCCCGCTATGGCTGTAGTGTAGCAGAATGTCGCAGGCAAAACAGAGTAAACAACAACAAATAGTGGAACTGGATGCTGGGGTTTATTTAACAGCCAGGGAGATTAGAGCTGTTACCCTGCCTGATTATCTCACATGCATTCACTTGCTCTCCTCCAAGCTTTATACATTTATACATTCACTAAGTCTTGACTGCCCCTCCACAGAGGAAGATCATTGCTAGCCTGGGAAAGTTAGGCAGAAAGTTCTTTTAGTTCTTGCTGTGCAGCTGTTTGCAGTCACCAGCCTCAGGCATGACTGGCCAAGGTCCCTGCACATCCCCAGGCAGCTCTCTGACTTCCAGGATCTACCCCCACTTCCAGGTTCTGTATTCCAGCCAGGATCTTCACCACTTCTTTCCAGGACCCCTTCTTTTCAAGACCATTTATTTTTGAAAAGCCACCTTTTTGGCTTCCTCTTCTTTCCAGCACCCCAAGCCTCGGATTTTCCCAAACTAAACAGTCTAATCCAGAAGCACAACATATGATAAGCCTCCTCATTGTTGGTTCTTTCTCAGGCCTCTTTATTAATTGGAGGGTTTGGGGCATTAATTGGAGGATTTGTGATGTGCCACTACTTTTTAGTCCACGAGTTACCAAAATTTACAACCGGCCCATACCGATCACAGAGAGCAAGTAGCAGGCTTCTGCTTGAGAGTTCGAAAGTTCAGTTTCAGACATTCACACACTCGCCCAATTATCTGCCAGCTGTGTGTGCTCACAGTTTAAGCTATTTTTTCACCTAAGACATAGATATGTTAGCCATGTTGAGACAAACTGAAATCTGCAGATCATTTCCACATAAGAGCCATCTCTCCCAAGAGACCAACATGGTAAGTGGATTAGGTAATGTGTCATCCCCTAGTCTCCGTTAACTCCCCACACATGCTCTGGAATGAGTTCAGAAGAAAGTAAAGTGCCTTCAACCAAAATGCACTGAAGTCTGTGGATGGATTTCTCTATCTAGAACTGGATCAGGCCCCAGTCTCGGGCTGTCATACTGCTTGTGCTTTTGTCTAGCCTGCTCAATGTGCAGCCACAGCAAAGTAATGGCAAAGCAGCACAAAACTGGGAGCCCTGATTCATTTTGATTTTTCATATCTCAGTAGGAAAGTAGCAATTAAAAATATCATAAGAATATTCCCGAGTGGATTTTAAAAAGTTTTGAGGCTGGTTAGACTTTTTTTTCAACCTGACAATGGTGATTCTTAATAGCTTAGAGTAGGAAGATTGAATGGCTTATGTAAGACCAAATGACATAGAAAAAACAGAAAAGCTTTAGGCCTTCTGCAGGATCTATTTTGTTCTAGCTAGATCAGTGGACCTAATAAAACTTTATCAGCCTCACATCCTTGGGCTATCAAAGCTACAAGAACACTATTTTCTTAATAACTTAGCATCCAACCAAGTAACAACCAACATTGAGAATCTGACTTCATGAACATGTTTCCTTTTAGAAAGGAGACAAACAGAGGGAACCATGCTTTGGAAGACTTAACGTGCCATTTATACTTCAGGAAAGGTATTTTCTTTCCATGGGAACTCAGAGCTATTCAACAGTATTAAGGTTATGAGTTAAGTTTTTATTGTTAAAGTTTTCAAATATAACAATAGATAATATAGCTGGTTTAACTGCTTTTTCCCCAATAGATTAAGAGTCAATCTGTTGAGTTTATCAGTGGCAGAAACTTTTGTTAACACAGAGGTAACTGCATATTATACATACACTCAGAGAAGAGGCCACTTTACCCCGCAGCTTCCATCTGTTGAGCTACAGTCCCAGTACTGCAATATGCAAGCAGCTCAGAAATACCTCTGAATATAATTCATCTCCTTGAGACTGGAGATATACCATCACTCCTAGTTTGCAGGTAAGGCGTTTAGGCAGAGGGAGCTGACTGAACAACCTAAAGACACCTGAGGTCTACAGAACTGCTGTAATTTGAACTTCATTCACTTGTGCCCCAAGCTGATGGTCCTCAGTACTGAACAGTCCCTCCTGGGGGTTGATCATTACCCTCTGTGGTTCACTTTGGCATGCCCTGTTCCCACATTGCTGACAGAACTATTATCCATCACATCATTAGTCCTCTGTTCATTAAGAACTGAAGAAGCAGTCTTCAGAGCTAAAAATCTCCCAAACATAGCTATATACATCATTGACAGTCACAGCTAATGCTCCTGACACTAGGACAAACAAGAGACAATATCAACAACATTGAAAAAAAAATTATCCTCAGTCTCTTTTTTTAAATAGCCCATCCCTGGCTCTTTAATTACAGAAGGCAGGATGCGAACAGATGCTTACTGCACCCAGCAGCCCAATGATTCAGGCAAACTTTTAGTTGGCTGTTAGCAAATCCTTTACATAGCTGACTCAGGCAAACAAGATGTGCAGATTCCCCCCAACTGATTAACCACTGGTTTTGCAAAAGCTTGGCTCATTGACCACAGCTGTTGGAGATACAGATGTCCTCAGCTGACAGCCCTGTTCTCAGTTTTATCATCATTTTGGGTTGAAAACAATGTCAGCATTCACTGACATCTTGTCTGGATTTGGGACAAAATACTCCAAATCAGTAGGTGAGGAATTCCTGCATGAAATGAATCACAGGTTGAAGTTATTCAAATCATGAAAAAGAAAAGCAGAGAACAAGATATAGACTATAGAGATACCCAGCCTGCAGTTCTCTAGATAAATCCTATGGATTTATGTACTGCTTACAGACATCTCAGTTATGAGGCCTGGATCTGTAACTACCTCCCAAGGAAACAAAATCCACACAGATTTTCAATGATATCCAAAGGAGCATGTGAATTCAATTTCTTTAATAATCAATCTTAAGGCCTCAGCAGCTCTTGCTGTCCTGTCCATTTCTAGCCTCTACAGGCACCTTATCAGTCTTTACTTCCAGAACCGATGTCACACAGCACATCCACTGGTTACTGCTACAAAAACATCTCCAGCTTCACACCTTTTAGAAAGATCCTGTGCTACAACATGCAGGTGCCTCTTGACAGCCCCTCCAGCACTACGTAGGCACATTTCTAGAAAAACAGAACTGATCTTGCAATCCTTCATCTCTCATCACCTCTGTGTCTTGTTCCTGCCACATCTTTTACCCTGCCTTCTCCCTCTGCAGCCTTTCTCTTACCCATAGAAAGAACCCTCTCTTTGGTAAATATGAGGCTTTCATAATCCACTTGCTGATGAAGAAGACAGAAATGGAAGTAAGTAAGCACACATGCCTTTTTCTTCATTTACTTTTCAGGATGCCACAGAATTGTTCTTCAGCTCTGACTGGATTGATCTGAACACTGGAAAGATACAGACAAGCTTTGGGGTGCCTGCTGTAACCAGACAAGCACTGATGTTTAGTGTGGAGATGCTGGAAGAATGATGTCGTACTAACAGTGAAAGCTCAAATTCCCCAGAGTTTTACAGGTTTTTTTAAGTACCACAGCTAATTATATCAAAGACCCAGACTTTCACAAGACAACCATAAACATGTATAACAGATGTCACAGTTTAACTATATTGGTTCTTAAAGATTCATTCACTTTCAACTTCATGGGTTCAAATTGTAAGTGTAGATTCCCCACAAACACAAAGCTACCAGCTGTTCATTAGGAGTCCTAGCCTGCAAGGTGCTGAGCATCTGCAAACTTCAATCATCTGGGAACAGTCAGTAAAAGAAATGGGGAACACAACTTGCAGGATCAGGCCCTGAGAACAGTCACACAATGTGGAGTGCCAGACTGAAAGATTATCCAAGACAGGAAGTCTGGTCCTATAGGCATAATAAACAGGCTTTAGATCAGATTGAGGAGCCAAGGAGGGCAGAAACCCCTTCCCTCAAAATATGTATGTGCCATCCAACATTTTGCTCATTTTGCTGTTTCCATGTAGCATTTTGCTTAGAATGTCATTCAGCGTTTTGTTTCTGTCGAGCAAAAAGTCACAGGGCCTTAAAGGCATTTGAGTCACTCAAACTAAAGAGTCCACGTAATCCAGTTGCTGGGAGGACAAACATTTGCTCTTGTGGGTGAAAAGGAAGGAAAGGGCAGGAGGGGAAGTGGGAAGAAACCGTCTTTCTTATGGGACAATCATTCTCAATTAGTGATGGGATTAAAAGAGAAAACCGCATTGCTAGTCATCCTCTCCCTGGAAAAAAGAAAAATCTATATTCTCATCTTGCATATGCAAACGCAGAGCCTGGCAGTGACTTTTTGGATTAGCAGATTGTAGCATCACTATACCCACTTACCAGTTAGCCTCCAAATGATTTCCCAGGTCCCAAGGAACCAGAGCACAGAGTTATCATCAGTACCCAGCACTAATACAGCATTTCAGCACTCTGAATATTTAACAGAAGAAATTACATAAGTAATTACAATAAGAACTCTACAGATTCTTGCCTTGCTAAAATAAACAGTACTATATACTATCCTATTATAATACAAAGACTCTGAATTTCGTATTTTATTCGGGTGCCATTTTCCCTCCTTCTGAATGATTGTCAGGTCAGGTTGGAAGATGAGAAAAGAATCTCATAAAATGCTAAATCTACAGGAGCTGAGGGTGCTTAGCACTCCACAGAGTGCAGACAAATGACAATAAAACAAATAGACTCAAGGAAGAAACTGAAGCTATTATTCAGTCCTTACCCAGACAGTCTTACTGGCATATATTGCATTTTCACCATAGAAAGGCTGAGCAAAGGCATAAAAGGATTTGCTCCTGAAGAGTCCCAGAATTTGCAGTGTAACAACCAAAACTATTTTCTAACACTGCTACTACCACTGTGCCTATGAACCTCAGTCACAGACAAACCCCACTATGCTAAGCCCTATACAAGTACCAAAGAAATAGTTCCCATCCCAAAAAAGAATTAAACTGGACACACCAAATGAATATGAACTAAAGAGAGGAAAGTAAGGAGATCATACTGTCTATATTGACAGGCTGTCACAAGACACCAGTGGCCTGGCTGGACCACTGTAGACCCGAGTGAACAAAGAAAGCTTTAAGGAAGGTAACAAATGTTTACGGAGAGCTCCTCCCAAATATCAGAGTTGGCATGAGTCTGAACACCAAGATGGACATGGGGAGCTAAATCCAGCCTAAGTGGAGAACAATCCTGACATCTCAATAATGAATGAGAGAGGAAGCGTGAGTGGTAGTAGGCTAGGATGGGCCTTCAAAATGAAGGTTGAGCAATTTAGTGTTTAACTAAATGGACAGCACACAGAGAAACACAAAGAGAGAAGGGACATAGCCAAAGGGACAGACTAGGAAAGTTTGACAGCAAAACTCAAATAGAAAAAAAAAAAAGAGCCAAAGAACATTGATAATCAAGAAATAAGCTGTGTGGTTGAGTAGGACTGCACTGGAGATGGTACACAGACAGAACCAAGGCTTAGACACAGACTTGTCCTGTTTGGTCACACCCAGGCTGAGCAGAAATCGTTCTGCTTACAAATCTAGCTGAAAGATAGAAGGGCAGCGCCCTGCACAGGATTCAAACCCAAAGCAGGACACGGGCTGAAGAACTTGCAGGGGAAGATGAAACGCTTCACATAAATAAGGTTCAGCTTGAGCTAGTGATGACTTGTATCCCTGACAGGGTGACCAAAACTGCAGTTTAGATAGAAGATGATGAGTGCAGAGGTAGGTCTGTGAAAGCAGAAAACTCACTATTTATGGAATATATTGCTTTTTGCCACATACAGAAATAAAAGAGAAAGAGGGAGAAAGAGCAGACAACTACAGGACTTCCCCAGAGATGCAGCTTGTGTGGCAGAAGAATAATAAACCATTCATACTGTCCTGTAACTGAAGAATAACAGAAAGCTTTAGTGAAGATGGAGATGTGTTCAAGAAACAGCGATTCTGCACAACCAAAAAGCACTAACCCAGAGCCAAACAGGGTTGGAAACGTTTTTGTTTCCTCTATGATTCACCAGTTCACTCCAGACCACGTACTGACATTACGTGTAACAGTCTGAAGATTACTCTTAAAACTTACCAGCTTTGACCACAGCATCATTCCTGCGAAAAAAGATCAGTAGATTAAGAATATGAACGTAGCCACCTTTTCCCTGGCTATGTTCCCAGCCAGCAGCAGAGAGAAGACGATCACACAGATGCTATCACATCTGTGCCACTCTCTGCAGAAGGCAATTCTCCTTAGCAGGAAATCCCTGCAGCGGTGGGATGCTTTGTCTGCTGTGCATCACCAGCATCCTGAGAGTCCAGACTAACCTTTGCATGGCAGTTTAATTCTGAACGCCTCCAAAGCCCCAGGGCATCCAAACCCAGACATTAGCACATCAGTAGTGAAAGTGAAAAGCACTAAATGAAACGAAGAAATGAAAAATGAAGTTTGAATCGATCCTATAACTGTTGTGAATGCTATTAGAGGGAGTTATGGGTCGGTCTTTGGTATTTATGTGGACTGTTCTATTTGATCATCGTTTTATAAATGGTTTCTATCAGTATGTATGACTGACTGATACCAGGGTATGCTATTCCACTCTATCAGGCTATTCCCCGTAACACATATAGCTATAAATATTTTCTTGTGAGTTTTATGAGTTTATCCCCATTCCCCTTGTTTTACAATAAAGTTTTAAAGTGTATCATCAACTTGTGACACTCCTAAAGGCACACCTACAAAGACATTCTTAACCTAACTAAGAGTTACAAAAAAAATTAAAATTAGACAGTTATGAGAAAAAGCAGCATTCACAGTTATCCAAAAGGACATATACTAATCATCAGCTAGAGTCAACAAAGAGCTTTGTCACACATGCATTTTCAACAGATGGCAACACCAAGTACCTAGAAAACTTCCTCCAAGGCTCTACAATTTCTCAGCTTCCACTGGAGTAAGCAATAGCTATAACCTTTCACTCAGACATGGTCCTTGGCCACATACACTCATAATATTTTAATAATGAAGTATAATTAAATATTTTCAATTAATTACCTACTCAATTTCTTACTCAGTATTCCTGAATTTGGAATTTCTTACTGAGTTTGGAATCCTGAATCACCAAACGCTCCCGATATTTTCAAAGAATAAACATTTAATCCACATATGTATATTATGGATTATAAAAGATACCAGAGGCAACCTTGTGCTCAGCAGAAAAGAACTGCTTGTCTAACCATACCAAGTAAGAAACCTACATTACCCAGGCAAACTGCATATGACAATAAATTTCTTCTAAATGGGTAGATTGACTCCTTTCAGGGTTATATACAAGACCTAGCTCAAGGTGGACAAACAGTATGTTACCCAAAATAATTTCCTCAGCTAACTCTACTCACCATTCAAGCAGTAAATAGTAGCTTTTCTACAGATCTGTCTTTATCTTCTTATCTAATATCCTGCAGGGGAAATGAGCTTTTTATTTTCTTCAGTGAAGAGATTTCAAGATACATCTCATGAAAGGATCTCACGGAGGCATGAGAGCCTTGAAGCTATCTCCATTTATGCATCAACATTTTATTTCAGTAAATGTCAAAACTTTTCTGTTTTTCTCCATGGCAGATGGCCCAAAACACCTGTATGCAGGTTCAGATATGGATTCACTGCTTGAATTTAGTCTTCTTATTTAGTTTCTTTTACTGTTAAAAAAAATTAGCTATTCCCGAAGGATGTCTTGACTGTTTTTGGTGATAACAGTATGCAATTCTATCATTTTCAGGTTCTTATACTGTACTCACACATCTAATGTCCAAGTACCATGAAGTAGTGCACTGAGTGCTGGCATGATGGTTATTATTATGTACTGTTTTTTCCTTCCTTCACTTCCCAGGGGAAAGGACCATGCAAAGTAGAGTGCACTGCTCAGGAGAGCAGTCGTCTTCAAAGTGGAGGAGGGAGACAGTGGTGTTTGCAAATTGGCTGATGCAGGCTAACATGCATTTATTTTATAGCAGGTCCCTACACTAGTAACAGAGTCACAAAAAAATGCAGCTGGGAACAACCTCAAGAGATCATATAATCCACATTCTGTCCCAAGGAAGAATCAGCTGTACATTTGCCCTTTCTGACAAATGTTTGTCTAATAAGTTTTTATTGTCTTCCAATGGCTCCCATTGCCCTTTCATGCAATATCTCTGCTCCATTTTTTTGGTTATCTAGCACCTGTCCTAAATCTTTCTTATTGCAGATTAATCCCACTGATTTAGAGAAGAGATTATTCCCTTCTTTTAAGAGTGCCATTATTTCCTCATTACATGGATGGCTCATACTCTCCCTTCATCCCTTTCTCAACAGATGTCTGGATAGCTCAGATTCCCCCAAATTCCCTTACCACCAACCCTGTGCTTCAGAGGATTTTCCTAATTGTTTAAAAAACCCCACAAATCTTCATCTCTCTGATCTTCCTAGTGTGCTAAATGGGAGTAGGTCCTCATCACAAAGTTGTCTATGTTCCTCCCTCTTTCCATACACATGAGTAGAACTCCTTTCATATTTTGGATTTCAAAGCAAGTATACATACTGTTGATAAAAACAGAAAACCCTCCTCTTTTGTCACATCTCACTTCTCTAGGAAAGTGATGTTCCCTTTTATCCCAATTCACATATAGTTGTCCCAAGAGGTCTCATAGGCAGGTAAGTCACACTGTTTATCACATATCAAAACTTCCAGTTCCTTTTATTTATTCCCTCACTTCAGTATAGTCTTCATCTAAGAGACCATTTGTTCTAGGCATTATTCCTAGCATGTGTCATACTGATAGAAATTTTCCCTTGGGATCTTCAAAATTCCATCTTTTAAAGAGCTTTAATTTTACATGACTTGGTTCAGAGAAAGACAAAGGTTTAAATGTTCTGCCTTGCTAAGACATGCTCTCACCTCCAGTCCATCCTACATAAGCAGTAAGTTATAAAAAGCCTAATTTACACACAGTATTTTTGTCTGCCTGTTCAATGTCATTATAACGTTACCACTGCTGTTGAAAGGCAGGTGTTGCCAGCAGTAGACTAAGTGGAAACATTAATGTGACAGTTTCTTAACCAATTCTATCTCACAAACCCTAATGTAACAAAAAGAAGCATAAATAAATGCCTGATCTGTTAAAGTAATATATGGCCTTCACACTGAGACATAGGCTTACTTTAAATTTCTTAGCAGTTTTAGTTCAGGCTGCTAACACTTTGGAGGATAATATACTAGCTAAATGCATTAATGGCTTAAGTTTGGTTTGTGTTTGCATTTCATTTTCAGTGAAGTTCAGTTCTGTTGAAAGGTGCTGGATCAATAGTGCTGGTTTTGAGCATATTATATTTATCTTAAACTTCTCCCTGCGGTCTTATCAGTTTTCAGATGTGAAACAGGATTCAGCTTAGCCAGTACTTAGTTAATTAGCACTTGGTGGTTTCTCAGCTTCTGAGGATCAATCCTAATTAAAAAATAACATGGAAGATACTGGGCATGAGGTAGTCTGTTGACTATAGAGAAAGCTCAAAAATTACTTTTGAGCTCTAAGCTGACAATATTTACAGCTCTGTACCCCCTTGCCCCAGCTGTCCATCCTCACTCCTGTGCTGCCCCTTGCCTTATGCTGACAGAAGAGGCTGTGCCTGCACATGTGGAACCAGAGAGAACTGGTTAAACAAACCC